>NC_031999.1:58603138-58702475 GCF_001879085.1 Nicotiana attenuata | reverse complement strand
AATTCCGCCTCTGGTAGTATCTCTGCGCTGAAGTCGGCTATGAAGTCGGCAAGTACCTGCGACTTGATGGCATTTCTGGATGATATGAGATATCGTGCTCACTGAGCTCTATGGCCCATCTGGCGAGTCTGCCTGATAACTCAGGCTTGTGTAGGATACTTCTCAAGGGGAAGGTCGTCACTACCTTTATGGGGTGGCATTGGAAATAGGGTCGGAGCTTCCGTGAAGCTACGACCAATGCCAAAGCTAATTTTTCAAGGTGTGGATACCGTGTTTCGGCGTCCACTAAGGTTTTGCTAATATAGTAAATAGGAGATTGTGTACCTTCATTTTCACGAACTAGGACTGCGCTGACGGCGACCTCGGATACGGCCAAATATACCAGCAGTGGCTCGCCTGGATTTGCTTTGGCTAGCAGTGGCGGTGAAGATAGGTACGCTTTCAATTTCCTTAGGGCCTCGACGCATTCCTCATTCCACTGTAACCCTTTGTCCTTTCTCAGCACATTAAAAAACTTATGGCATCTGTCGGAGGACCGTGAGATGAACCTAGACAAGGCGGCTATTCGCCCCGTCAACTTTTGCACCTGCTTTTTGCTGTTCAGTATCTCGGGTATCGCGTCTATCGCCTTGATCTGATCTGGATTGACTTCGATACCTCGTTGTGATACGAGAAACCCTAAGAATTTTCCTGATGCCACGCCGAAGGCGCATTTCTCGGGGTTCAGTTTCATCCCGTATCTTCTCAATATCTCGAAGGTTTCTTTCAGATGGTCGATGTGGTCCTCTTTTCTTGCCGACTTTACCAGCATTTCGTCGATATAGACTTTCATAGTCTTACCGAGCTGGTCTTTAAACATTTTCGTGACCAGTCTCTGGTACGTAGCCCCTGCATTTTTGAGCCCGAAGGGCATTACCTTGTAGCAGTAAGTCCCTTGGTGGGTGATGAAAGTTGTCTTCTCTTGGTCCTCCTCGGCCATCATGATTTGATTGTAGCCGGAGTAGGCGTCTAGGAAGCTCAGTAGTTCATGTCCTGCAGTGGCGTCGATCATTGGTCGATGTGGGGTAGTGGGAATGAATCCTTTGGGCAAGCCTTGTTCAGATCAGTGAAATCCATACACATTCTCCACCTCCCGTTTTTCTTTTTGACCATGAAAACATTGGCGACCCACTCGGGGTACTTTGATTCTCTGATGGAGCCGATGGCCAGTAGCTCGTCTAATTCCTTACTGACCGCTTCATTGATAGCGGCGTTGAATTTTCTCCTCATCTGTCGCACGGGCGGATGTAGTGGATCGACATTCAGCTTGTGGGTGGCGATGTCTCGCGGGATTCTCGGCATATCTGAATGGGAAAAGGCGAACAAATCTGCATGGTTAGTTCACAATACTTACTTGGGTTGGCGAGACCTTGCCCGATATAGGCTTTCTTCGTAAGATCGGTTTCGTCCAATTGGACTGGGTCGATATCTTCGACCGTTGCTTTACAGGCTTCCACGACGTCGGGGTCTTTGATGGCGTCCGTTGTTGGGTTGACCTTAGTCCCCGACACGGCTAATTGCTATGCTTCCGCGCTCGCCCCCTTTAGCTGTTGGGTGTGGCCGCAGTCTTGGGCTATTTTGTAGCATTCTTGTGCGGTGCGTGGCTCGCCTCGAATACTGAATACTCCCCATGGGGTAGGGAATTTGATCACTTGGTAGAGGCTTGAAGGGACCGCTCGCATGGCGTGTATCCACGGGCGTCCTATGATGACGTTGTACGCCGTTTCTTGGTTCATCACGTGGAAAGTTATTTCCAGCGTGACTCCTCCCGCTAAGACGGGTAGTGCTATTTCTCCGGACGTCCGTTCCACTGCATTGTTAAAACCGGTTAGTGTTATGCAGCGCGGTATTACCCTATCCTCGAGTCCCATTTGTACGAGGACCCTTGGGTGGATAATACAGGCGCCACTTCCGTCATCGATCATGACTCTTTTAACATCCATATCAGCGATACGTAAAGTGATAACTAAAGCATCATAATGAGGGAAAGACAAACCGTCGGCATCAGACTTATCGAAGGTGATACTATCTTCGAAGTCGTCATACCGTTCATGGGCGATGGTCCGCTTTAGTCTGTGTGTGGTGGCGAACTTGACGTGATTGATCACTGACTCGTCGCCGCCTCCGACGATCATGTTTATCGTGCGCGCTGGGGAAGGTGGCTTCGGCGGCCCGTGGGGTTGTTCTCGTCCGCGTGCAAAGTTGATTTTCCCTTTGTCACTGAGTAATTCCCTCAGGTATCCCTGGTTCAGCATCCTGACCACCTCTTGCCGTAGGCCTATGCAGTCTTCGGTTTTGTGTCCCCGTTCCTGATGGAACTCACATAGGGCGTTTGATTTCCTTGTGGCAGGGTCTGATTTCATCTTCTGCGGCCACTGCACCTTGGTGCCCAGCTTCTCTAGTGCGTACACTATTTCTGAAGGAGATACACAAAAGTTATGGGCGGATAATAAAGGGGGCGTACCTCTTTCGTTTCGGAGTGGGGCGACGTGTCGCTGTAGCGCGTCTGTATGCCTTGGTGGCGGATGGGAGGATTTGGTGTACGGCTGATGTCGATCTCTGTTGGAGCGGGGGAGTTGTTCTCGTCGTCCTTCGTTCCGTCGATCTCTCCTCGTTTCTGAGTGTATCGCTGTTAGCCGTTGGGTCGGCCCATTAAGATCATCCTCGTTCGCTCCTACCTCGGCGCGATAGGCGTTGTGGATTTCCTCCCATGTGGTAGGGGGATATTTCATGAGGCGGCTCAACAACTTCTTGGTTGCCCTCGAACCATCCCTGCTTAGCCCGTTCTGGAAAGCGGCGACTGCCATACCTTCCGATACGTTTGGTAGACTCATCCTTACCTTGTTAAACCTTGCTAGGAAGTCCCTGAGTCCCTCTCCTGTGGTTTGCCTGACGGTGAAGATGTCGTTGACCCTGGCCTCCGCTTTCTTCGCGCCTGCATGGGTTGTGACGAACTTATCCGCCATTTCCTCGAACGTTGATATTGCCTTAGCCGGTAGCAGAGAGTACCATGTTAAAGCCCCTCCTGTCAACGTCTCGCCAAACTTCTTCAGCAGTACCGACGGTACCTGGTCTTTTGATAGGTCGTTGCCCTTCACAGCGGTGACGTAGTGGATCAGATGATCCTCGGGATCTGTGGTTCCGTCATATACCCTCAAGTAGGGTGGCATCTTGAAGGTTTTTGGGGTGGAGTGAGGGGCAGCTTCTTCAGTGTATGGTTGTTCAACGAACCTTCCCACGTCGCGTTTTGGTAGCAACTTGGGAGCACCGGGGATCTTGTCGACCCTCTCCTGATGTTCCTTCATCTGATCGCGGAGCGCCTTGTTTTCATTTTCCATTTCTTCCATCTTCTTTAGGATGGCTGTTAGCGTGCTATCGTTGGTCTGTGTCTCGATGGGTTTGTTATTCGCTAGTGCAACTTCCGATTCACCCACGGCAGCAGTGGTACCTACCGTTGGTGTACACCCGATGTTACTTTGTGGTGACCTCTCAACCAAGCCACTTAGAGTGCTTGTTAGCCATCTTTCCAGTAGCTCCTTGACCGCTGAGGGTGCTTCCGTAGCCGCAGATGTGGAAGCTCCCTTTTCGTGCAAGATCGTCAGACCTTCGGATGGGGAAGGTGAGATCTCTGCACCCGGTGTGATGCTAGGGGTTGCATTCAGGATGCCATCGTCACTGGCCTCGTTGAGAGGGCCAAGGAGATTGGTAGTGACACCCAATATAGCTTTCGATCTTGTGTTATTTTCGGCCATTTTCTGTTTTTGTGTGGTGTAGAGAGTGGTAGTTGGTTGATCTCTAGGTGGATACTATGGTTTTGATTCTCGAAATCCCCACAGACGGCGCCAAATTGTTTGGCTCAAAAGTTAACAATATACTTTGTAAGCTAGAAAATAATTAAAAGTAAGAAAAGGGTAAATCGTAATCAAATATAATAAACCTAGAGATGCAAAGATGATATTATCGTTGTAGATCTAGTATTGCAAAGTGCTAATATGAGCTCAGTAAGATACGTTCGTTTGAGGTAGAGATAAAGAGAGAAAGCCAGAAAAATGAGAGAGTTGTATTAGATCAGAATCCCCCCTTTACAATGTGAAGGTCTCCTTTATATAATAAGAGACCTTCCTCGAAAGAATCAAAAAGTTACAAAGACAGGTAACGTCTCCCTAGTGAAGACACTGAGTCCTAAACGATGTCGCTTTTGTCCCCACGTCCGAGTCGTACCCGCTACGTTAGTCGGCGTACACTCACTGGGCGTACCCACTGGCGTAGAGATGCTTAGGGTCAAATTTGACCCTATACATGATCTTTGGCCAATTTTAACATCCCGCATGCTTTGATTCTTGGCTTAGTAAGCGCATGCCACGTGGAAATTTGTGGGAGTCTTAGATCCATTTTTTATGTATGTAATGGTGAGTGTCAAAGGTAACTCAAATTAAGGTGTGTAAGGAAAATTAAAATTTGTAATTGATGGAAAAATATATATTAAGACTAAATTAAATAAAGAAAATAGAATCGTCTTTCCATTCATACCTCTCTTTTCTCTATTATTTTACTTACAACTTACAAAAGTAGATGACTTTTCTCAACTTGAGCGCAAGATTCCAACATTTTGATTTTATTATATATTTACTGATTCATTCTTGAATAAAAATTTATAATTTCTTAAGTAAGTTCATAAATCAAGGTTTTTATATAATTATAGAGAGAGAAAATTTATTTGTTCCTTTTTTGTGTGAAGAAAGTGAGAAATGCAATTATTATTATTTTTTATAACGTTTTCTATCAACCAAATTACTTTTTTTTTCAGATCAATATTTACTTGCTGCTCTTAGTGAATCCAAGATGTTCAAATTCTCCATCCATTATGATTTCTTCTCAAGTTCATATGGATCGAAATCTCTCTCCCAAGATTTTTATGAAGAAATACTAATTAATAATTGGATTAAAATAGTATCAAGGGAGCAAGTTAGACATAAAAAAAAGAAAAAAAAGAAAAGTGAGATGTATGTATGTAGAGGAATAGTATGCATGTGATGATGAAGCATAGTAGCGATGGTTTAGAATCCATCCACTTGATTGCCTGCCACGTGGCCTCTTAAAATCTGAGGAAAATATCATTGCCACGTATGCAATCCCAAGGAAGAGAGAAAACATAGTTAAAGATCTCCTCCTCTCTGCTCCATATCTTTTTCTCTTCTTATAAACTCTCTCCTCTCTTCCCCTTTTATTTTTCTCTCTCTAAATCTAACTTCTCTCCACACAAATCTAAAATAAACCTTCAGTTTACCCAAAATCTACTACGACCAACTTTCAGGGTTCCAATTTCTGGTAAAAATTCCTTTACGTTCATTTTTTCTGGGTTTCTTCGTGCGTAATATGTCATGTTTAAAGTAGTGATCTTGTTGACGGGCTTATATATGTTGAGCTGTATTTGTTTTTAATTCTAATTTTATAATAATTTTTTTTTTGCTAATCAGCTTTATTTAATTATTTTCAAAGTTTTTATTGGAATAAGAAATAGTACTCCATATAATTGGAGAATTGATTGATTTTTCAAAAGGTGTTAGTTTTGTTGTGCATTTTTGTAACTGTTTGAGGATTTGTTTTTTGGTTTTGCAGGACCAAGGGATATATTATTTATCTTCCTACTGTTAAAATAGTGAAATTTACAGCTGCCATAAATTTTAAAGGGACAAGCTTGAAGCTCTAAGGTGAATTTTTCTTGATAAGAGACGTGGATGGACCGTCCTTGGATTGGGATCCAAATATGTTGAATTACAGTATTTTGATCCTTGATTGGTAGAGGCTATAGTAGCGGGCAGTTGATGGCTTTACCAGTCAACAGCATTTTTATCATATCACTAAAATTCTTGGATTGTCAAACAGTTATATATGGCTGCTGCTGCCGCTGCAAGCGAAAGGTGGATTGATGGACTTCATTTCTCCTCATTGTTTTGGCCTCCTCCTCAAGATGTACAACAGCGGAAGGTGCAATTTTTTGCTTTGCTACAATATCTTAGTGTGGCTATCGTCAGTATTACGTGGGGATAAGCACATTCTTGGAGACTTGGATATAATAAGGAACAAAAAGTTGAAGAAAAAATTGCTTCTTTCAAGGAAAAATTGAAAAACTTATCATATCGGCTAAGTTTAAGTTGCTCAAGTGTTCTAGTTTTTTTTGTATATTGTGATAAGAGGAGAATGTTTATGGTTAGGTAGAAAGGTATACAAATAGGAGGAATACAGTGTCGCCGAATTTAATGTAGTGTTCCATGTGCCAAAAGAGGCGCTCCAATCTAATTAAAGATAGGTTGAGGGAATCATGTAACACGCTTATTAAAATAGAATGACTACCTTATCAAAAAGAGGGAAAAAAAGAAGATAGAATGATTATTTTCCCCAAACATGCTCTATTGAAAGAAATGGGTTTTGGAATGTCGAAAAAAAAGAGATCGAGGATAGTTTGACATAAGCAGGCTTAAGCATTATCCACAGAACACACCATAACTAATGAAGTATGCAGCTCAGTGTTTAACACCGCAAATTAATGAGGTAGATACAAATAGTCTTTGCTGCGATCTATTGCAAAAGAACAACTTGCAAAATAGTTCAGCTACTTTGGTTTGTCATTTGAAAAGCCTTCTTATATTGTACCTTGTAATAAGTGTTAAACCTTTCATGTTCCAACATTAAGTAAATGCCTTGATATTTGGTGAAGCTTAAGCTGAAAGTATTCTCCTCAAAGGTGGTGATAAAATTTTGTAATAAGATTCCAACCATTAAGAACGTCAGATGTCAATGACAATGACAATGAGAAGGATTTGCATGTGAGTTTTTGTTCAAGGGTTGGAAAGAATGACGTTAGTGATAGAATCGAAGATCTTGTGGTAACATTTACTTCTTCATAGTTTAAGCCCATATAGAAATGGAATCCAACAGAAAGAGTTACTATTTTGGTGGCAAAAAGATGATAATGATAAAGTGGGTATATAATAAACGTTTGAAAGCCAGTGTTGATTTTATGAGATAGTAAGGAGCATCTCTAACCCAATTGTCCTATAAAAAGCAAGTTATTGCACCCTGGTTTACTCTTTCTCAAGCAAGAGGACGAATGAAGGAAATAGATGTGAGATACACTTTAGACTTTCAAGTCCCCCAGAGGATGTCCTTGTGGCTGACTCATGAGAGTAACAATTTGGAGATCCTAGGTTTGAGTCCCATTTAAAATACTTGGTGTGAGTTCTTATGTCCAACCTTGGTGGATATGATTATATTCGCAGCCACCTTGTGAGCCAAACAAGTTTCCAGTGAATTAGTCGAGGTGAGCCAAATTAACCTGAACACTGTTGATATTAAAAAAATTAATTCATGGACTTTCATGTGTGATATTTGTACTTATAGAGACCATACTTGCTGCTAATCGCCTTGTAGAGAGAATTAGGTTCTTCAATTGGTCACCCCAACTTTCTTCTTACTTAAATTAAATGATTTCTATGTCGCGCATGTTCCATTGTGACAACTTGTTTATCAGTTGATTGTCTGACAAGTGGATAGCATGACTAATTAGCACGCCGAAGTGTGTACAACGTGCAGGATATTACAATGAGGATCGATTGACACATACTTCAAATGGATAAGTGATAACAAGAAGTTTCTTTCGGGGGTGTCTGTGTTGTATAGCTTTCAACAAGGAAAGCACCCAATTGTGTGGCATAATGCTCAATTAAGTGGGTGCAAACCTTAGAGATCAGGGTTTAAGTCACAACAGAGACAAAAAGCACTAGGATTCTTCCATTTTGTCTTAAGCCTTGGTTGGTAGACACTACCTGCTGGTGGGAGGTAGTAGGAACCCAGTGGATTAGTTGAAGTTCATGCAAGTTGGCCCGAACCCCACCTTTATCAAAAAGAATGTTCAACAAGGAAAATGTTAACCAAGAAAGATAACAATTCTACATATTGTATAATACCTCTCTAATAAAGTTGAGATGTTAGACAAAAAAATGTGCTCCTTACGGAGGGAGCAAATGGTGAGTAGTAAAAGGGACATAACCTGAAAGGCCAGCAGGTACGTAGCAACTTCTTGAGGATTAGGCCGCTTATTAAATTTCGAGAAAAATCTCCGTGAATTGTGTACTACTTAAAGATCTCTGACGCAGGATTCTGTCCTTCCTATGCTATTTGTTGGACTTGGAATGAGTTGAGTTAGTCTCATTGCAAATCAACAAACTCCCATGTCACATTCTTCTCAAGTGCACTCATCTCCTCCATCATCACCCGATTATCATCTTAAACTTTTTAATGCCTGAAAGACTTCTGTTTTTCTTTGTTCTCTATGGTCTGCATTTTGTATGTTCGCTCATGGAAAACCTCTTTTTATATTCTCTTCACAGGCTCAAACTACTGCGTATGTTAAGTACTTTGGTCAGTCTACATCAGAACAATTTCCTGAAGATATAGCTGAGGTATTCAGTGAATTCTGAAGTGTTAACTCTTTTCTTATAATTTTCAATATCTAGACTAAGTTTTATTCATTCTTCCCTGTAAACTAACTGCATGTGTTTAATTTGGAAGCTCATACGGAACCGGTATCCATCAAAGGAAAACCGACTGTTTGATGATGTTTTAGGTATGATTAATTCTTACTTATTATTTAACATTTACGATGGCACTTGCACCTATTTGTGATGCTTGATTGACTTCTGTTTTTGTTGTTTGTTTCAATTGTCAGCGACTTTTGTTCTTCATCACCCAGAGCATGGGCATGCTGTAATTCATCCAATTATTTCATGCATCATTGATGGTACACTGGAGTATGATAAAAGTAGTCCACCTTTTGCTTCTTTTATATCGTTGGTTTGCCCAAGCAGTGAGGTATTCAGATTCTTTAACAATTAATTTGATTAAATATCATCATGCTTTTTTACTCTATGATTTGCTTAAAGCCTGTCTTGAATATCGTAATCTGGGTCTGCCTACTAATTGTTAACCCTTAATGTAGAATGAATATTCTGAACAATGGGCTCTTGCCTGTGGAGAGATTTTACGAATCCTAACACACTACAACCGCCCGATTTTCAAAGCTGATCGTCAGGAGAATCGAGCAGATAGAAACACCAGCGGAAGCCATGCTTCAACAAGTAAATCTACCGACAGTGAACCTGGTGTGCCTTCTATACAACATGAGAGAAAACCCCTGAGACCATTGTCTCCATGGATCACTGATATATTGCTTGCTGCACCACTAGGGATTAGAAGTGATTACTTCCGTTGGTAAGCATGTCTCTCATTGTTGCTTACTGGTCAGATGTTCCATTACATTTTACATTTTCAAGATGCAGGAGAAATTCATTAGCTATTTGAAAAGGAATTCTTTTTTTATCCATATTGTTTCTTGTACTACATGCTTTCCGGCACTTGCTGTGAAAAATTCTTCTAAATTTAAATGGAAAATTACTTTACATTCCCTCTGAGAAAAAAAGTTGTTTCACTTGTGTTTTAACGTAACAGGACTTGATGTTCACCTAAACAGTGTACTAACTCATTCTGGCTCTACTCTCTGCAACTTAAGACTGTTTCTCCTTAGATATGGCTTGCCCATTAAGTTCAAACACCTACCAATTAAGAGATTTATCATGTAAAGTGTTCTGCGTTCATTAATCTTGAAAGCACATGTAATACTTGTGAACAGATTGGATGGATTTGTTCTTTGGAATTGTTTAGGGAAAAGGCATAGGTTCAAATGATTCCTAAAACTGGGACATTGACTCAAGGTCTTTTATGATTGTGAGGGAGAGCACTTTCATTGATGGTTACTGACAAAGTTTATTCCTGCCTTGCTTGTCTGGTTTAGCATGAGTCCACTGGCTGCTCATTTAACTGTCTTTTTACTCTCTTCGGGTCATTGTCGTCTGCTGTTTTTTTGTCTTGCATATGTTTAGGCCATATTCCCTGGCTGGTATGCGATGTCAATCAGGCTCTTTCAGTTTTTCTGCTATTACCATTTAGAAAAATTGTACTTTTTGCCCAGTTCATGTACTGTCGACCTACATTGACCCCCCCCCCCCCACCCCCAAAAAAAAAAAAAAATAGTAAGAAGTAATGTACCTTTATAATAACATTGCTCAATGGAATGTGAAGAGAAGAGATCTATGCTGGATGCTCAAACATGTCGAAACAAATGGAGAAGTATTTTGTATCTCTGACAATTTTTTCTCAGCCATTTAAGAAGTTATGGATGTCCTAGGATACTCCTTATGTTTCTCCATGCTCACTGTCTTAACATGATAGGATTCTTTACCTCCTACACATTTGTTTCCTCCTGTTTCATCTTGTATAGTTCTTCGCAAGAGACATGTTACGCTGGTTGATGCTGGTAAAGCCCATGGAACAATGCTTAATTTTTAAGGGCATGGTTGTGCGCTTCGCCTCGTTAAATCTAAATCAGCACTTTGGTGCAAGCATTTAAGCGCTAAGGCATGCCTCATCGTCCACGGGTTCTGTCGTGTAGAGAGCAATACTATATTATAAATACTTCACCTAATTGTATCTTTTTCAATTCTTTTGTCTAAAAAATTGTGGTTTGGATTTATAATGATTATTCTTGGAGAGTGTGCCTTTCTTCATTAAAGCCCGTGCTTTATTAGCTATTTGTTTAAAGTCCCAACAGATTTAAGATTCACTTTTCACAGTATGACTCTGCTTTTGAGTCCATCTGTCCTTCAGAACTCCCAATGCTAGTCGGTGTTTATCTTCTCCTTGGTGCTTTTCAAATTAATGAACTTTAGGAATATTAAAGTTAAAACCCGCACTTTATCATTGCTTTGTGCTTACAGGCCCAATAGTCTTCAGAAAGCTCATTTGCACTTTTTGCCTCTGATAACACTCCTTTAACTACATTTGTATCCTTCAGAACTTGTCCCAATGCTAGTCTGTATTATTTTCTTTTTGTTGCTTTTCAAATTAATGAACCTTTGGAACACTATCATTTTGTAGACCTGAATTTTTTTCATTGATCTACATTGCTGAGTTGTGGAGTTTGAGACTGATGAATCTGGACAAGTGGAAACTACACCTTCCCCCTCTAAATATTGTGAAATCTTTCATCCTTCTGTAGGTGTGGTGGTGTAATGGGAAAGTATGCTGCTGGAGAACTCAAGCCCCCATCAAGTGGTATGTGGACTTTCTATTCGTGAAATGTTTGTGCCTGTTTGTGGTTCTAGACCTGCACTTTCAATATTTTGTTTTTAACACCCAGTACAATTCCTATGGATGCTGATAATGTGCTTGAAAATCTATGCAAGAAGTATTTTCTTACCATGCTAAGTAAAATATGGGAAATGATTATTGACATCTTTTTTACTTACCCTATGTATAGTCATCACTGAGCTAGTGAAAATAATGCTCTGAGCTCATGTTTAGAGAGATGGCATTTCAATTCACTGTAATATTTCCTGTGTATTATTCTTGCAGTAGTATCTTACTATCTGCCTCTGTGTGTGTGTGTTTGGGGGGGGGGGGTAGTGGGTAGGATTGCCTATTTACATTCACAGCACCTTTTCTCCTGCCGTTCTTACCAGACGTGAATTCACAGCACCTTAGAAACCATAGCAACCAAGTCTTGCAAAGAAATGTTATCTTCCTCGCATTAACATTAGTTCTTTTCCCTTTTCTAGATTATATTTCTTAAAAAGAAAAAGAAACAGGACCTGTTTTTCCTGACCGCCACTGCAGTTTTGCACTAATTGTGAGATGAATTCTGATATGTGAAAGAATCTATGCGTCCACCCAAAAATCTTAAGGCAATGGGTGGAGATCCACGATCTTTATGAACCACTTTGGAAGCCCTCATACTACCTATTTGGGAACACTATATAGCTCAATATTCAATACTTTTTCACACATGTAAGATTCACACAAACTCTGGTGCGGACTTACTAGTGAGAGAATGGGATTACCAACGTTGTGTTGGATACTATGTGAAACTCTATCCAACTCAAAACCTTAAAGGTTATGGGTAGAGTAGCTAAAAACCTTTATAAATTTATTTGGAAGCTCTTGCTATCTATGTGGGACAACTAATATAACTCAAATATAGCTCAACGTAGAACGTAAATTTGTTTTGTTTCTCTTCATTTTCTTCCACTTGTCCTCCTATCAGACGTTGAGTTTCCTAACTTTCTTCAAGAAGGCTGAGATATTAATTTTAAAGAGTTTTCATATGTTAGAATTGCGGCAAACTGTTATTGACTTGACATTTTATTTTAGCTGCTTCTCGTGGGTCTGGGAAGCATCCGCAACTACTGCCTTCAACTCCAAGATGGGCTGTCGCTAATGGCGCCGGTGTCATTTTAAGTGTTTGTGATGAGGAGGTTGCTCGCTACGAGACTGCTACCCTGACTGCAGCCGCTGTTCCTGCACTTCTGCTTCCACCTCCAACGACACCTATGGATGAGCATCTCGTTGCAGGACTGCCAGCACTTGAGCCATATGCACGTTTATTTCATCGGTAAGACTAAAAGCATGATTTAACTTATTTTATAGGCTTTGAAACTGGGAAGTAGGAACTCGTTTTAACTTCTATTTTCTGGATTAGATATTATGCAATTGCTAGTCCAAGTGCCACCCAGAGGCTTCTTGTTGGACTTTTAGAAGCTCCACCATCTTGGGCTCCGGATGCACTTGATGCTGCGGTACAACTAGTGGAACTTCTAAGAGCAGCTGAAGATTATGCATCTGGATTGCGTGTAAGTTACAAAATTTTCCTTCAAATTATCATGAACAAGATTATGTGAGCATCAATCTGATATTTGTCCGAACACCTTAGCCACTTTTGTTCATTTCTGTGCTTTCTTCGTGGTTCTTTGTACAACTGTAAGGTTCTATTTTTTAACCATCTATGCTATGCCGGAACACACGATTGAATTGTTCAGTATGAATTGTATATAAACTTGTCCCAAACTACTACTCTCGTTCTAAATGAGCATATCTGTACACAGAAAGAATTCATTGGTTGTAGTCTCAATATATAACCAATTTCAATATGTTGAATTGTCTTAGTTGCTCTTCTCAAAGAGCTTAAGTTGTTAAGAAGGAGCACTTTTGTTTCATCACTCAATTCTGCAACATGCTCCTTCATTTGCGGGTCTGATACTTTTTATAAACCAAATTAATGAAAATATTTTTATTGGTGGGTTATGGTGATAGTAGACAGGGGTCTATATGGAGCGGCTTGAATAGTAAGAAATTATATAGCAGATCCCAACTAGGTCGGGTTATATAGTTGCTGTTATTGTTGGTGGTGCTGGTGGTGGTACCGTTAATAGTTGAATTACTCTAGTACCATGTTGAAATATGTTAACCGTCTTATCTATAAGTTTTTAAACTGCTAGAGAGAAGATAATTCAGTTATACTATGTTTGGTTCGTAACACGTGATATATGTGAGATATGAGAGAAGAGTTTGACAGATTGTGTAAGACAAGTGTCTTACTACTAGGGCTTATATAGATATGTACAAGACAACAGTCCAAGTTAGCACACCTTTAACCAACTTCATTTTATAAGACAACTTATTATTAGAATGAAAGGGCTCCAGATATATCAAAATGGATATTGAGGATCCATATAGCCAACCTGAACTAGTTTGGAACCGAAGCATAACTGTTGTTGTAGATTTGTAGTTTAAATTTCTGTCTCGTTGCTTTCAGCTATCCTTGAAATCCTTTGCATAAGCTATGCCCTCTGGAATGTTCTCCACTAAAACATATTTCTACTGAGTGAACTTATTGATTCTGTTGCTTGAGTACACCTCCTGTCCTCAATTAATGGAGGTTTATCTTTTTATGCATCTTTTCTTGGAATCTCCTATAGAATTCCTAACATTTTATGTATTTCCAAAGCTTCCTAGGAATTGGATGCATTTGCATTTCTTGCGTGCCATTGGAATTGCCATGTCCATGAGAGCAGGAATTGCTGCAGATTCTGCAGCGGCTTTACTTTTCCGAATACTTTCTCAACCTGCTTTGCTTTTTCCCCCCTTACGGCAAGTTGAAGGAGTTGAAGTTCAAAATGAACATGTGGGTGCAGAAGCCACCATTGAAGCCACAGTTGATGCCACTGCCCAAGGGATTGCATCAATGCTTTGCGCACATGGTCCAGAGGTTGAATGGAGAATATGTACCATCTGGGAAGCTGCCTATGGCTTGATTCCTTTAAGTTCATCTGCGGTTGATCTCCCCGAAATTGTAGTTGCTACCCCTCTACAACCACCCATTCTTTCATGGAACCTGTATATACCCCTCCTTAAGGTTCTAGAGTATCTTCCTCGTGGGAGTCCATCGGAAACTTGTCTCATGAAAATATTTGTTGCTACTGTGGAAGCAATTCTCCAGAGAACGTTCCCACCTGATTCCTCTAGAGAGGAAAACAGAAAAACCAGATACGTTTTTGGCTCTGCCTTCAAGAACCTTGCTGTGGCAGAATTGCGAACCATGGTTCATTCGTTGTTCTTGGAGTCATGTGCCTCTATAGAGCTTGCGTCTCGTCTTCTTTTCGTTGTCTTAACTGTATGTGTCAGCCACGAAGCAAAACCAAATGGGAATAAAAGGCCTAAAGGTGAAGATTCTCACCCACCTAGTGAAATAGGGGTAGACACACTCACAACCATTGGAGAACAAAAAAAGATAGGAAGTAAGAAAGTGAAAAGACAAGGACCTGTCGCAGCATTTGATTCTTATGTTCTTGCAGCTGTCTGTGCTCTTTCTTGTGAACTTCAGCTCTTCACTTTGATTTCAAGAGGGACAAATCAGCCAGATCCGAAAATCATCATCAATGAAGCAAAACCTGCAAATGATTCATCTATTGAGTTACAAAATGGCATTCATTCTGCCGTCTGTCATACTCGGAGGATATTGGCAATTTTAGAGGCACTGTTTTCTTTGAAGCCATCTTCTGTTGGAACTTCATGGAGTTACAGCTCAAATGAGATAGTTGCTGCAGCTATGGTAGCTGCTCATATTTCTGATCTGTTTAGACGCTCCAAGGCTTGCATGCGTGCTCTTTCTAGCTTGATACGGTGTAAGTGGGATAATGGAATTCATTCCAGGGCATCTTCACTATATAACCTAATTGATATTCATAGCAAAACTGTCGCATCAATTCTCAACAAGGCTGAACCATTGGAAGCTTTTTTAATACATGCACCAGTACTAAAGGAGCGGCCCAGATGCTTAAATGGGAAAAAACATTATAAATACACAAGTCGTACAGCAGAACAGCCATCAGTGCCTCAGTGCAAAGACTCTGATTGTAAAGCTTCAATTGTGTGCGGAGAAGGTTCACACTCAAGTGAGGTTGCTGGGTGCACCATCAGCAAAGTGTTTGCAAATTTCTCTTTAGATGCTTCAGATTTGGCCAATTTTCTGACAAAGGACAGGCATATAGGATTTAATTGCAATGCACAGGATCTTTTAAAATCAGTGCTTGCGGAGAAACAAGAATTATGTTTTTCTGTTGTCTCATTGCTCTGGCACAAGTTGATTGCATCACCTGAAACCCAACCCAGTGCAGAAAGCACTTCTGGCCAGCAAGGATGGAGACAGGTATCTACTTTGTTACTTCTTCGTGTTAGTCATTGTTAACGAATTGACTATTTTCTGTCGCAATTGTGCAATAAGAAAAATATATCATCCTCAAGTAAGACACAATGTACCTGATAAGCATATCTATGTGCAATGCGAGCTTGATATCACAGTTTAATATTTTGAAGTTGATTTTTACATAATCCTTCTCTCTTGAAGTTTCAAATTGGTGGTTTTTATTGTTAGCTTTGGCTTCAAAAGATGTGAAACCATGTTACTTGAAGAACAAAGCACCCCCCTAAAACAACATTATTTGCTCGCTCGCCTTTAAATTCGAGAAGTGCACAGTTTTTCCTTTTCTTTCCATGTGTAGTCCAATCCTACTTCCTTTTCCTGCAACACCCACCTCCCCTCTTTCTCTCTGTACGTGATATTGGTTTTTGCTAGGAAAAGTCCTGTTTGCTAATTAGAATCTTTTGATTGACAATCCCAACTTTACTCCCTCAACTTCTTTTTTCTTCCAAGGAAAAATAACAATCTTACCTCCCTCAAAGATTGTTAAGCTCATGTCAAAGAAGACTGGGGAATAACAGGGGCTTTTCCTATTAGGTCATGGTAGCACCAATCTCTTCTTCTATTTACATTTCTCTATGAATATAAATTTGCTATTTCGTGCACTCCATGCACATTCAAAGTAGTGGTAACTACCAACAACTTTAATTAGAACTGCATGGCACAGGCAGCATAACAAGAAAATCATTGAACTGTCTTCAAGAGGTGGAAAATGTTATGATAGCAGAAAGTGAACGTGTTAGGTTTTGGGAGTCAAAAATGAGAAAATGTTGCTTTACTATTATTGTGCAGTGGTTTTGTGATAGCATGAAGAATACCTGTAATCAAGTTAGAGCACATGCTGCTTTTTGCAATGTACATTCAAATACACAAGATACTTAGTACTGTTCTATATGGTGCTGATAATCTTCCATAACTACAGGTGGTCGATGCACTATGCAATGTTGTATCAGCGTCACCTGGAAAAGCTGCAACAGCCATTGTTCTTCAGGTCCAGATTTCGCTTTAACTGTATTTGGTCAAAATAGATCATGAACCTTTTTTTGTTAGGCTGCTGCTTTGTGCAAAGTTTCTACTGTATTTATTAGGATCCAAAGGGCTAACAGATACACATGCTTTTTAAAATATTCACATTTATGTTAAGAGACAAAATTGTCCTTGCACTATTCGTAGTTGAGCAACTTTGCCCTCTGTTAAACATTTGGTTTAACAACTTTGCCCGTTCCGTTAGGAAAAAGTATCAATTTTTTCCGTTGACCCCTAATGTAGCTCCAACCTGAGAGTAATTTTAAACCATTGTCAAAAGATGGGTAAATTTAGACCTTTTTTTTCCAGAATTTGGACATGTGGAATCCGACCGTTTTGCTTTTGGAGCTCCATTAATGGAAAGAGAAAAGACAAGACAAGACGATTTGATAACAGTAAGGGAATAAATGGACCAAAAGCGTAATGGAGGGCAAAATTGAGCAATTTTGAATAGTACGGGGCCAAATTTGCACCTTTTTCCCTTCTCTCTATCATATTTTCGGCCTCGTACACATGACAAATACATCTTTTTATGACAATGGGTACAGCAACTGGGTTCGAAGCTTCTTCAACTTGCATGCTAATAGTTATCATAACTTGCTTGTAGGTGTATTTAGGTCTTCATCACCATATTTGTTTAGTCACTTTCTTGCCAAACTTTACTTGTCAGGCTGACAGGGAATTGCAACCATGGATTGCTAAAGATGATGATCTTGGTCAGCAGATGTGGAGAATCAACCAACGTATAGTAAAATTGATCGCAGAACTAATAAGGAATCATGATATAGCAGAATCTTTGGTTATTCTGGCTAGTGCCCCAGACCTCCTTTTACGGGCTACAGATGGGATGCTTGTCGATGGAGAAGCATGCACCTTACCGCAACTGGAGGTAATGACATCTATAACTTCTGGTTTAGAGTAACATCTTTTATAGTAGTTCTCATTTCCCACTGTGATGAATCTATGATTCAGAAAGCTAAGACTTCCTATATGTTTGTGACTACTTGAATATGTCTGATGATAATTGATTCATCATAATCCTTATCTTTTGCATATTTTGATGTATTTACATCCTTGCTCTTAAAAACATTTGAGCAGCTTCTGGAAGTGACAGCTAGAGCAATTCAACCAGTGCTTGACTGGGGAGAATCTGGACAGGCAGTGGCTGATGGCCTCACAAACCTCCTGAAGGTGACACTCTTTGCTCGAATTGGGGAACAATAAAAGTGAAAAATGATCTTGTCTTCTTTGAATTTTACTTTAGCACTTGAATGATGAGACACATTTTGGGTTACAACACTGACTGGTTCCTTTGATTTAATACATTGCAGTGTCGCTTAACAGCCACAGTTCGCTGTGTTTCTCATCCAAGTGCGCATGTCCGTGCTCTCAGCACATCGGTTCTTCGTGCCATCATGTATGCTGGTTCATTAAAATCGTCAAGTGCTAAACAAGCAGATGTAAATGGTATCCACAGTCCTGCTTATCAGTACCTAAGCATAAGCATCATTGATTGGAAAGCGGATATTGAGAAATGTTTGATGTGGGAAGCAAATAGCCGGCTTGAAAATGGGATGTCTGCTCAATTTCTTGATACTGCTGCTAGGGAATTAGGCTGTAGTATATCAATCTGAAAACTCACTATTCTGGGGCCTATATTAGGTTTCTTTACTTATCTTGGTAAAGTCACTTTTTGTTGGGTTGAGGATGAGGAAAGGACAGAATGCAAATGATATGTAGTTAGAAAATGATATTTAAAGAGTCCTTTCGGCCATCCACGATTGGTGTACAATGGAATGTAGATAGTCCTCCTCTATTTTTATGTTTGTTGTATGTCCAGAAACGAACATGTTTGTGAAAGAAGTAGATGTAACAGTGTATGTTCGAGTGACTTACAAAAGGCTGGCTCAGTTTTAGAATTTTTCCTCGAGTCGCCTCCATGTAATAACACTTTGTTGTACATTCAGCAAGTAAATGATATTTGGAGTTTTTGTTTTTATTCTCCTCTCATTTCCTTTTTTAATCTGGTTTCTGATTTAGATAAATAATGGCTGTGTAAATGGCCTCGCAATCTGCTCATAGTAAGGAAAAGGGATTAACTCATGGTTGCAGTTAAGCAGATCAACATGTTTTCGTGGGTGTCACCTTCTTCCATTTTTAGATGGCATAGGAGGCTCAAATAAGGTTTATGATTACGCAAAATACAAGTTATATGGTTAATGCCAATCAATCATTTATTATGTGTGTGTGTAAGAGTGGTGTTCGGACCAGTTTATTCATGGGATTTTTACATTCTTATATACTATTTGAAACTTTATTATCAAAATTGTCATGTTTTGTTATTTATCCGACCTACACAAGTTTTATCTACAAAATATATGCATTCCACCTTAAAGACTCCCAATCCACTATTAGTGCCTTCAATCAAGGGATTTAGTTACACTCTTTTCCTTTTTTTCCTCCTCTTTCCCCTTTTCTCTATAGATCTTCCACCCTTGCAGCAATTTAAGCCAACTACTGTATCCCTTGATTTTAGTTTCCAACATTTTTTAAGTCTATCAAATGTGGCTGCGACTCTAATCATATCATAGTAAATATATTTTCTCCTTTTCTTTCAATTTTATGTTAAAAAAAAATGTGTTCACATCGCTACTGTTTCAGAGACGCGTTGTTTCAACATGACTTGAAAAAAAATTTAAAGAATTATATATATGTTTTAAACTAAAAATAATTGATAGACATATAACATACAATTATATATAATTAGTACATAATTTACGCATATCAACTAAAGCAAAGTGTGAATTTAAGTGACTATTTTTATAACAATCCCTTGAATAAACAGACCACATCATCCCAAGAAAAAATAAACAGATCACATCGCTCAATTTCTCCTCACTTTTAAATTCTAGTGTAAGGAGTATGTCTTTTCTGTATTTCCAAATCACTCGAAATAAAGTTTTTTCTGTTGTGTTTACAATTCATCTGCAACTTTCATACATTATTTTTACCCAGTTATATACAATTATAATATCATACCACTTAAATACGATTTGTATACAAATTTTATATAATATGTCTTTTGTATATTTTGTATCTGATTTATACATAGTAAAAATAAATTTCATACAACTAAATATATTATACAATTTGTCTGCAACTTATCTACAACTTTCACACAATATTTCTACCCAGTTATATACAACTACAATATCATACCACTTAAATACAATTTGTATACAAATTTTATACAATATGTCTTTTGTATATTTTGTATCTGATTTATACATAGTAAAAATAAATTTCATATAACTAATTATATATTATACAAATTATCTACAACTTTCATACATTATTTCTACCCAGTTATATACAATTACAATATCAAGCAACTTAAATACAACTTTTATACAAATTTTATACAATATTGTTCAACTTTTCATAAAATATTTAAATAAATGTGTGTGTGTGTGTGTGTATATATATATATATATATATATACACACACACACAATTTACCTACAATTTTACTACAATTTCGTAAGTATAATGTATGTCATGTCTTCTTCTTCTTCGAGTTTCAATCTGAAATTCAGCCAAAATCAAGTCTAATCTTCACCAAAACACCCTCAAAATTGAGATATAAACTCCAAACAATATTCCCAATTGTTTGCAACAACACTCAATCCAAACAAATGATGGTTTTTGAAAACCCAAATTTGAATTCAATGCTTCAAAGCTTTTAATGGCTGTCAATGGTGGAGAGTCAAACACCTTCAAAATTTATTGATTGACCGTTTCAATTTGAACACCAATTGTGCAACATTACTGGAATTTGAACACCAATTGTGCAACACCTTCATCTCTACATTACTGGAATTTCAATAAGCATGGAATTGACGCTTTCTTTCCCTTTGCTCTACATTACTGGAATTAGGGATTGAGAGATAGAGAGAGAAGTAGAGAGAGGGAGAGAGAGAGAGACGGAGAGAGAGAGAGAGAGAGAGAGAGCGCACGAGGAAGAGAGAATAAGGATGAGAAATAATTGATTCTTAACATAAATGATACTTATTTAATTCCTAAAGTGTATATAATTGATAAATTTGTATATATGATGTAATTAAATTGAAACTTGAGTAGGGAGGATAATAAAGTTTCAAATAATGTATAGTAATGTAAATATCTCTTTATTCATACCTCGATTAATCCACCGTCTGTCCAGCGCACAAGTATAGCTTTTTTTTTTTTTTTTTCCGAGCCATGGTTGGAAGGGATGGACTCACACCAAATATTCTAGCTGACATTTAGTGGCCGTTTGGACATAACAATTGCAAAATTCCAAAACTATGTGATTTATTTTTCAACTGAAATGATATTTGAGAATTAGAGTTGTATTTTGACATGAATATAATTTTGGGTTGTTTTTGAAGTTTTTTGAGTGATTTGAGTGAGTTTGAGAAACGGCTTTTTGGAATTTTTCAAATTTCCGAAAAATTTCAAAATTTCTTCAAATGAAAATTAGAAATTTTATGGCCAAACACTAATTTCGAAAAAAAGTACAAAAGTTTTGAAAAAATTCTCATGTTCAAACAGCTCTTAAAGTTGCGATTAAGGTGTTAAACGGGCCGGGTCAGTCCGGTCCCGGACCGGCCCAGACCGGCTAAAATTGGAACCGGCCCGGACCGGTAGAAGGGGGCTGGGTTGGGCTGGGTTAAGGGTGTAGGGCGGTTTGCACCGTTTACCTTCGAACTACCGGTTACCCGGACCGGTCAAACCCGGTCAATGAACAGAAATCTGGGCCGGTTAACCGGTCAAACCCGATCAATGAACAGAAATCTGGGCCGTTGCCAACGGTCAGAAATCTGGGCCCATTTTTTAACCGGTCCATTTGAGAATATGGCCGTTGCCCAATGGCTCAATTGCACAAATAGCCCAATTTTGGGTTTTTTTTAAAAAAAATTAACCCCCCCCCCCCCCCCCCCTCTTCCTCATTTCTTCATTCATCTCTCAATTCTCAATCTCAATTCTCATATTCTCTCATTCTTCAATCTTCATTCTTCACCTATAAAAGTGCAATCAACTATTTGGCTATTTCTTTTGGAATTTAATTTATCGTAGTATTTATTATTTGAAGTTTGAACAATTGAACTTCAAAATTGGATCAATTGACATTTCTTCGTGGTAATTTTGGAGTTGTAAAATCATCAAGTGCTCAATTTATTGCTAAATTCGGTGCACTCCCTCCAACTCTTTCTCTTATTTACTATTTTATTTGCATATTTTTTTGTTACTAGTAGTTAAATTTTTACAATATGTTTAATGTTGCAAAAAGAGTTTGTAACAAGGTCACTAATCGGGGAAATAAAAAAAGAGGTAGTACTTCAGCTTCAGCATCTGGTAGTAATTTAAATACCTCTCCAAATATTCGTGAAACATTACCTGATAATAATATAGATTATGAACAATTCCAGGAAGATTTTGGTACAGAAGAAAATGAATTAGAAATGAAAGATGAGATACCACTTACACCTAGTAGTGTTGGAGCTGCTAGCAGGGGTGGTGGTCGTGATGCTAGTAGTAGACCACCTGTGGCCCCGACTAGTAATCGTAGAAAAAGAAGTAAGGTTTGGAATTTTTTTGAAGACATACCGAATATTGATAGAGTTAAATGCAAAATTTGTAATGATACTTTTAAACATAAGACTGGAGGACAATTAGGGAGGACTAGGACACTTAGCAGACATATGAGAATTGAGCATCCTATAGAATGGGGCTCTGATGGAGATGGAAATCAAGCAACTCTAAACCCTACTACTAGAGGTGTTATAAAATATGATAAAATGAAGGATCGTGAAGAGTTAGCAAAAATGATTGCTTTGGGTTGTCTACCTTTTTCTTTTGCCTCTTCATCATATCTTATTATGTATATTCAAAGGATTTACAATCCTTTATTTAAAGGTATCCCTAGAAGTACTTGTAGATATGATATCTTTAGACTTCATGGACAATATCAAATATACATACGTTATTTGTTTAGCCACCTTCTTTGTAGAGTTTCTCTAACTTCTCATATTGGCCATGCTGTTAATGAAAATGATTATTTGACAATTACATGTCATTGGATTGATGATAATTATTGTATGCAAAAACGTATTATCGCTTTTAAATATGATGAAGATCAAAGTCATACTGCTGCGTTTATAAGTACTACTATTTGTGAAGTTGTTGAATTTTATAATCTCAAGCAAAAAGTATTGTGTATGTCTTTTGATAATGCTTCTAACAATAATGCCGCAATTTCAATATTAAAACTGCATTTGCAACCACTACTTGATGAAATTTTTCATGTTAGGTGTGCATGTCATGTTTATAATTTAATTGTTAAAGTGGCCTTGATTTATTTTCAACTGAGATTACTCATGTTAGAAGAGCAGTTGGTGTTATTCAAGGAAATAATAGACAATCTAGAATAAAGGAATTTAAGAATAAGTGTACCCAGTATAACCTTAAACCCAGATTCATGCCAGACGAAATTGTTACTAGATGGAATTATACATATATATTTTTAAAATGTTGCTTCAAATATAGATTCCCAATAACTGAAGTTGCTAATGCGCATTGTACTGATCCAAACCGTATGTTAACAACTACTACTTGGGAGGTCATTAATGATGTTGTTAAATTTTTACATAAATTTTATACAGCTACTGTTGAGTTTTCTGGAGCATATTACCCTACTATTGCTATGGCATTAGTACATATAGCTGAAATTTCTTTTCTACTCTTTGAATTTAAGAAGAAAGAAAGATATACGGATGTTGTTGAAAAAATGCAAGCAAAATTCAAAAAATATTTCTTTCCAATTCCTCCGATTTACTTAATTGGTGCTGTATTAAATCCTTCTATTAAGATGTCTGACTGTCACCAATTAATGAATGCTTTATATACTTATATGGAGATTGGACCAACTGAAACCCCAAATATATATATGTTTCTATGAACAAGCTAAATGATTATTTACAATAATTATATATTTATTATGCAAATATAATTGATAATGCTGCGCTTAATGTAGGCAATGTTAATCCCACTATGCAATGTACCACTTCTACTACTGTGGATGATGAAGAAGGCCTTGATAGTTATAATATTTTTTCTACATTTTCTAACATTCAAACTAGTAGCAAGAACATTGATGAACTTCAATTTTACTTGCAAAAGCAAAAAGAGCCAAAAGCAATTTCCTGTTCTTTCCGCTATGGCTCGGGACGTGCTGAATGTGCCAATTTCAACTGTTGCATCAGAGAGTGCATTTTGCCAAGCAAGACAACAACTTGGAGACACCCGTCACTCATTGGGAAGCAATGCTTTGGAAGTTTTAGTATGTTTCAGAGATTGGATTAGATCGGAACGAAGAAATCAAGGACGTGAAGATGTTGATAGCCTAGAAGACGAGGAACTTGGAGATATATTAACACATGGTAACCCATCCGAATTTAACACTCCAGAAGAAGGCCACTCAGTTCATATTGATTATGACGAACTTACTAAGGCAATGCAAAACCTTTGAAAGTTTGAATTTACTCTTTTTTGGTTAATTTACTTGTTGTTAAATTAAACCTTTCAATTTGTAAGTTTGAATTTTGAAATAAATGTAGCACTTGCAATTTATAAGTGTAATTTTTTCCCATCTTCATAGTATACTTTATATTTTTACTTTATATTAATATAACTTACAATAGTTATACAAAATACAACAAAAAAAAAATACTAACCCGGCCCGGCCCGTTCAATCCGTAACCCTTACGGTTCAATTTTTACACGGATAAACCCGAACCCGTTAAACTCGGTAAGCCCCAACCCGTAACCGGCCTGGACCATAACCCGTACGGGTACTAAAATTCCCTACCAACCCGGTCCGGCCCACCCGTTAGACACCCATAGTTGCGATCTCCACATCATGGCTATAACTTTGGGGCATATTGTCAAGCAATTCCTACATCTAATCTCGAACCTAAAAACAGGCATGCTAGGCTGGGAAGACTCCCCCACGTAGGGTTGATATTGTAGAAGGTAATTCACATTTTTATTTTATTGCACTAAAATATTAAACTATTTTTTGTAACATAAAAATCATTCAACTTTGTTCAAGTATCATAGGAAGTCACTAATTTTTTTTTAACAAAAAGATCATTCAACTTTGCCTAAGAATCACAACAAGTCACCAAACATAGTTTAGTCACTTTAGTGCAAATAAAAAAAAGTTGAGTGACCATGTATGATTTGACAATCACAATTACAACGTAGAGAGTTGTGGCAGTTTTGGAAGGAGGAATGGAACTAGACAGTCATTGATCTAAAAGAGGAAGTGGAATTGGCATATCTTCCCTCAATATAGACCTCCAATGGACCTTTCTCTAAAAGGATGCAAATCATATTACCTCTCTACATAAACAGTAAACAAGTAGTACCTAGTAATTCTTTATCCTCAAGTCACACCAACATTCATAAATAAAAAATTTCTTCAACAAAAATACTGAACTAAGTGCAGATATTAGTCATCCCAAATAAGTAAACTCAAGACTGCTTAGAAGAGAAAAATGCACGCGAATATTTTTTTTTATCAGCATATAAATTATGATCATGGAACACAAAAGAATGACAGAAACCACGCTCCATACTCAAGTCTCAATCCCTTCTGCCTCATGTTATATTATAGTAGTAGTAAAAAGAAGATTTATAACATTAAGAAGAATCTAATTTGATCGATTTCGGGAGGTGTATCTAGAGTCAGCTGGCTAAAAAAATCTGGTATTTGCTATTTCTTCTGTTTCAGCTCCAATGCTAGAGAATCTTACACCTTATCATCAAGTTGTGAAGAATCTGATCCATGCTTAACTGAATGGCTACGACGCTCTTTGCCACCAGGTTTAGACGAGGCATTGCCATACCAGATCATTCCAAAAACTGCTATAATCATGCCAACTACAACTTGTATGTTTAGACCTTCTTTCCCGAAAAACAAAAATCCCAGTATCAAAACAAGGATCGTTTTCATATGGCCGATAACTTGGAATGAAACGGCAGTAAATCTGCCAATGCATATGAACTGACTGAGATTGGTGCCCACAGCTATAGTGCATGAAAGAATTATGAACACCTGCAGAAAAAGAAAAGTGTAAGGGACAGCTACAAATCTCTCATCTTTGTTTGATAGAATAAAAGGTGCATGCATCGACAAGCATACAGAATATTGTTCACATCAGAGAGATGGCATAAATGAACTGCAATCCTTTGATCGCATGAAATGTGTGTTAAACATACATCGGTGAGAACTAAAATACTAATCTCTTGAAAAGAGAAGTCAACAGAGTAAAGCAAGTTAGGCATGAGATGAACATTTTTCTTTATGTTCCACATCAGCTTTATTTAGCACTAGCAAATACTGAAACCTGTTCATACAACTTTTTTTACCGAGTTTAAATGAAGCCAGCTCATACAACAATTAACATCAAATAGATACATCCTGAAGTTGTAGTTCATCATTATTGCAGGTTTATGACTAATTTACCAAAGGAAAATAACAAAAATATAGATCGATGTATCAGACAAGAAAAACATAGACCTTACTTCTCAAGCTTTTGAATTGCATGAAATCCAAGGATTATAAGTAAGAAGCATTTCAAAGCGCATTCCCACCAACATAAGAATCATCTTACAAAATCAACAGCAATTCATGACAGAGAGCAGAGTACTAACAAGAGATGGAAAGTTGAAGGCAAAGTGATCAATCCTCTTGTTCGTCAACCAATAATCCACAAACGGGCCTAATATCAGCAAACTTCCAGCCTGAACTGGTGCAGTATGTCCCAGCAGATTGAAAGAACTAAGGGAGTATTTCCTTTGAAGGTAATGAACATACTGCAAACACAAAACCAAGTGCAAATTTCAGTTTTAACCAACTGCCATTACATTCAACAATAGAAGAGCTTCAAGAAAATAGAAAGACTAAGAATTACGTATAAAATATTATTTTCAAATCTAAGTGGAGTACAGAAGTGACGAGTTTTATACAATTACCCACGAAACAAGTTTTCCATTTCTCTTATAATAAAAGAGGCTTAGGTCTTGTTTGATTTCTGGACAAACTTTGCATTAATAATACGTCTGATTTTACTTATCTAAGGAACGAAAAAAAGGCCTGACTAGTATCGGGTGTGATTTCCCGTATAAAACTCTAGATCACGAATACAACTATGCCTTGCTGATACAACCTTTGGTTTCCGATATAAAACTAATCATAAGTAATACCTGCATATCTTATGCAGAGCTCATTAATGTTTTATATCCCCTTTTTTTTACATCTCAGATATAGGGATACAATGTAGATAAAGTACATGCAGAAACAATACATCGATAAGAGCACCCTAAACACAAAAATGCCTTTAATGTAGGGGACTTATTTTCGTAAATAAGAATAAATCTTTTCAATAAAAAACAAAAATAATTATAATATTCTATAGTAAGAATTTTTACATAATTTTTAAACTAGTAAAAATTTTTACAAGTTAAAGCTAAACTTGAATTTGGTACGTATTATTATTACTGCATGCATCTTTTAGATTAAAATCCATGTATAGCAACATTTTTATGACAGATGTATCAAACCCAACTTGCATGCAACTCGACTAATCCACTAAGCTGCCTGGTACGACCACAAGTATATTTCTGGGTAAACCTGTGCGCTAAGACTAGAATATTTTTGCTCATACTAAGTTTTATAACTGCATTTGTACCTAGGATCTCCGGGTTGTTACTCTTATACCCCAAACACTCAACCGAACCCTTGGGCCATAATATACCTGCATTACTGGTCCGGTAATGAAGTGACACCTTATTGATGGTGCATCTATTCCCTTCGTGTTTTGGTGTATTGGTTAAATGATTCGATCAAGCTTTTCAAGATGACATAAGATATTTAATTGCCGAGACAACTTACATACTGTTGCAGTGCAGTGCTCCATACAGCTACAAAGGCAGCAATGAAGCCTTTGGTATTAACACTCACGTCAGTAACTGTGCACACAGCAACACCTAGGAGTACCACAACAATACTCAGCTTTGTGTCCCTTGAATAACGGATCTTGTCAAAGGCAACTTCTAGTAAGCAGGACACAGGGATCATACTCAACTTTGCAATCTGCGAGTGATAATGGAGATCAGTATTTGATTTCCTCAATAGAATCTGAAGAGCAGGTTGAGCATAGAATTACCTGGTAGAATCCCACCGAGTTCCACATTAAACTGATGTTCATCCCAACAATAGAGAAGTTTGCAAACAGTACAAATTTTAGAAGATCTGGAAGGGGTAAATGAGACGTTTGGATGTATCCGAGCCATCTAAGAACAATAGTCATCAAGGTTGTTGTGGCAAAATGCATCCCGGTTAATGTTGTTGCTGCAAAGATTGTTGTAATCAAAAACTAGAACAACCATATCACAAAAGGACTGAAAAGAATGTATAGTAATGTTAAATCTTCATTCTCCACTAAGTAAAAGAAACATGTATCAGTTTTAACATGGAAAGTGCCCGTACAGCAAAACCCTTTTAGGTTCAAGTTTCTCTTAGAGTCTCTTCTTACTGTATATCTGCTGAAGTATATTTTGTAAATTTTGAGTTTCAGTTCAAAGAAGCATATGTTTCCCTCTGACTTCTCTTCTTGCCAAATGTACCATCAGACTCGTCATTTTATAGCTTTTCTTTTTTTAAAAACAAACGCATCTAGCTATAACACACTATAGGTCTTAGAGTTTATGCATATTATATTCCATCATTCCATGACATTATATCCTTCAAATTAAAATGAATAGATATAACCAATGCTGCTTGAATCTTAACACAAAAGGAATGCTGTTCTGATATAATGACAAAAATCGCGGAGAAATTTACCAAAGAAAAAGCCATAGTTAGCCATTAAAGCCTTGTTGACAATAATGATTCCAACTGAAGTGACCACATTGAACATCCATGCAGCCACATCACCTGCAGCCTTCTTATCAGCTTTGCTTGCAGGAGCCATTTGCCTTTATCTTTTGCTGCGAGAAACAAGTTTTACCCTCCAAGCAGCAAAAAGAAGCATTCACACTTCCACATCAAAATTTCCAAATCTTCTATTTGCTCTTCCCCACCTAAAATACGTAGAAGAAAACATTATGATCCATAATATATCAGGCAAACAGAACATTTCCCTTCCATAACCCAAAGACATAAATAAGAAAGTGGAGTTAATAATACCATTTCCATAATTGAAATGGTCTAATAAGCTCTAAAAGCAAAATTAGGGTAAAAGAAATACAACAACCAAAGAAAGAAACAATTCCTCATATGATCAAGTACCGAAATAAGCTTTTAGTGAAACTTCAGCAGCAGTAACCTTCATTAATCAAAATACTTTCTTTTTATCCCTTTTCCTTAAAACATCTCTTTTTCTAGTCGAAAAGCAGCGTCAGCTAGTAAAAATCACAGTTCGCAGAAAAGATCAATGAATTCTCAAGGATAAAACCCAAATGACCTAAATTAACTCAATCTCTCTATAATTACAACTACGTCTCAATCCCAAACTAGTTGGAATCAACTAAAGAGTTTTAAGTTCTATAAATTGACAGTACAGCAAATATATACACAATCAGGTCGTTTATTAGGGAATTACAAGTAAATCTCTTGATAAGCATTAATTAGTAATCTAGTAAAAATAGTAACTAACCTACTATCACAGGTTAAAATTTACTGATAATGTTTACCCTGAAAACGTATATAACTTAAATTATTAACTCTATATGAATCCTCATGATCCATCCCACTCCATTTCGACCGTATAAATCCAACGCCACAGTAAAAAATCAGATAAAAATCACAGGATAACTAGAATGGCAACATTTGCATCAATCACAAATGCAGATCCACACACTTTTATATGAAAAAAACATGAACTTGACTTCAAATAAAAGGAGACCTGCACTACTCCATTCTCAGATCTAAATAAAAAACACTCAAATTGCATTCAATTAATAAAATTCTCACAAAATCATTCAATAGATCTACAAGAATCAACCCATTAATATCACTAACCCCCATCCCCAAATAAATAACTAGTGATTGATTAACCCACCAAGTGACCCGTCAGATGAATTGAATTCAGATCTTAACTTACGAGCTGGGTTTTATTAGTATGTATTAACAGATTGAACAAATTTGGATTATATTCGTGTGTGTAAAAACTAAAAAGTTATGAATTGTGAATGTGAGATGTAAGAAAAATGAAACGGAGGGATTAAATTGAAGGGAAGAAGAAAGAAGAGAGAGTTACAGAGTATGAGGGAAGATGCTGCTTTATTGGCCCTTGTTCTTGTTTTTGTCAGCAACAATTGACAAATAAGAAGTACAAGTTCAAGAAACAACAACTGTATTAAGTGTATGACATATTGTGTATTGTTACATGTAAATGAAGTGAGAGAGGAGGGTGTGGTGATAGTGGCTAGTGGGGGAGTCGTGGAATCTACTATTTTCTAAGTTGGTCCATGTGCTTCGTTTTTTTTTTTTTTTTTTTTTTTTTTTTTTTTTTTTGCTTTTGCAATTAATTGCCGGGTCAATCAGAAACAGTTTTGTCACAACCCAAGTTCTCCCTCAGTGAACCGTCGTGACGGCATCTAGTCTCTACGACTAGGTTAGCCTAATATTTACAGAAAATGAAACGAAAACATGAAAGCTAACAACTAACAGGTAAATTTTAATAAGAAATTAAGATGCCGCTCGGCATATACAATAATCACTCTCGAAATGTACATAAACTCTCCCAAAATTCAGAATATCGTAAGTCACAAACTACAGAAAGAAAAAAAAATACAGTATTTCTATACTCCAGAGTCTAACAAAAGCAAATATAAGAAGTGCTTGACATGGGGAAGAGTAGATAGGGACTCCGAGGTCTGCGGACGCGGCAGATATACCTTGAAGTCTCTACGGCTGGCTCGCCTTACTGATAATGCGGCTGATAAGCGGTACCTGGATCTACACACAAAAACATGTGCAGGGAAGGTCATGAGTACACCACAATAGTACCCAGTAAGTGCCAAGCCTAACCTCGGTCGAGTAATGACGAGGCCAGGTCAGGGCCCTACTGGTGCATATATAATAAAATAAGACAGAATAAAATATCGCAGTAAAATAATTACTGTAATTTAACAAGAATGTAATCATAGAAAGCCAATAGCTCAGAATACAGAGATAACAACAGGGGATCTCCCAGTATACCATTCCGTAGTCCCAAACGCAAATGTGCAGGGGGATCTCCCGGAATACCGTTCCGTAGTGCAAAAGTAAATATGCAGTGCTGGGAGATCTCCTGGAATACCGTTCCGTAGTCCCAAAGTAAATATGCAATACAGGGGGATTTCCCGGTATACCGTTCCGTAGTCCAAAGTAAATATGCAGCTCAAACAATAGAATTACAACTACAACAAGAAATCCTACAATATAGACTAAGTACACGTCAATGAAGAAGCAGCAAATTACTAAGCATACTGCACAAAGTTCAGATAAGCAATTAAGACACATAGACATGCTGTTCTAAACTAAACAAGATAATTACATATGCTAGTGTAGCTCAGTTAAAGGAAAAACAGATATTTTACTTAATGAAAATGGAGTTTTCGCAACAAATAGCCTGTGTATGCACTCGTCACCTCACGCACACGACGCTCATATATCAAACGGTACAAATCCTAAGGGGAGTTCCCCCACACAAGGTTAGGCAAGCTACTTACCTCGAACCAAGCTCAAATCAATCTGTAACAATGCTCTTTCCACGAATATCCGACTCCGAATGCCCCAAATCTAGCCAAAAGCAATTACATAACATAAATATAACTAAAAGGAACTAATCTAGCTAATGGAATCAAAGCTAAAGCAAGAAATTGGAAAATCGCTCAAAATGCCTTCCCGGGCCCAGGTCTCAGAATTGGGTAAAAGTCACCAACTATGAACAACCATTCACTCACGAGTTCACTCGTACCAAAATTTCTCAAATCCAATACTAAAATCTCGATAAAAAAAATCCCAAAATTCGGCCTAAGAACTTTTCTCAGTTTTTCCGAATTTTCACCCCAAATCCGAAATAAAATGGTGAAATCAAGCATAGATTAGTAGGATATAACCATAAGGGAGTTATGAATCATTACCTAATAACTTCCTCTGAAAATCCCTCGAAATTTTGCCTTCTACCGAGCTCCCAATTCAATTTTGTGATATGAACTCAAAACCCTCATTTTTGAACTTTAAATTCTGCCCAGATGTTCCCTTCTTCGCGAACAAGGAGCACCCCTCGCGTTCACGAAGAGCAATTTACTCTTGCTCGGAATTTCTTCATCGCGAACGCGATACCCTTGTCGCGAACGCGAAGGCCTATCAACTCAACCCTACGCGAACGCGGACCAACATCGTGAACGCGTAGGCATAAGGGCCTGGGGACCCAGCTGGCCATTCCTTCTACGCGAACGCGGGACCTACATCGCGAACGCGTAGGCCAACTTCCCCAGTGCTTCGAGAACGCGAGACCTCCTTCGCGAATGCGAAGCACAAAATCTCACCTACCACAAATTCCTCTTCGCGAATGTGAGTCTCCTCTCGCGAACGCGACGAAGGAATTGTCTGCAACAAAACACCAGAAAAATCTGCCAACTCCCAAGGTCCAAAAATGACCCGTTAAGCATCCGAAACTCACCCGAGGCCCCGGGACTGTCACGACCCAAAAACCATTAAAGGTCGTGATGGCGCCGGACACCGCTGTCAGGCAAGCCATCAATAAATAATTAATTTGGTTCTCATTTTAGGATTTTTGAAATCTTAATATCCTTAAGTTAAATAATAAATGGTGAACTCCAAACATTAAATAATAATGTTTCCAAATACTGAATAATCCCATAATCATCCCAGAACCTGGTGTCACAAGCGCGTGAGCATTTGCTAGGAAGTAAAAATAAAATACAATGACTGTCAGAAATAAAAATTGGACAGAAAAGAAAACACAAGTACTCTGAAGGAGACTCTACTGGCTGCGGATCGTCTCATAAGATGCAACCCACCTAAGTTCCCGTATCAATCGCGCTGCTGCGCCCACAAGGCCACTGAACACCGATGTGCCTGTACAACAAAATGTACAACAAGTATAGTATGAGTACGAAAATAATGCATACCCAGTAAGTATCCAGTCTAATCTCGAAGAAGTAGTGACGAGAGGTCGACTCCGACACTTACTATGGCCACCACTAATATAATTAGTCGTGGATTTTTTAAAAACGACAGTAAACTCAAATAAATCATGAAGCAAGTAAACAATCCTTTTGATAATAAGAGATTTCCAAATTCATATTTCATCATTTATCAATTTATCTCAGACCAGGGAGGCAATATTATTATTTATAAATTTCAAGGCAAGCGATACAAGTATGCGCAAATCATGCCGAGGTCGCATGGCCCGATCCAACAAATATATAAACTGTGCACTGCCATAGGATCGAATTGCGCAAACCATAGATGCATCTATTTAATCTACCGAGGTGTTCGGCCCGTTACACAAAGATAAACACATTCAAACAGTCAATCGAGAATTCATCAAGGGGGAATTATCCAAGGAAATGGCAATTTCTCTTTTAACAGTCAAGAAATGATGTTTAGCCTTTTAGAAAATTTATTTACCAAGTTCAATATGATTTAAGAATTTTAAATTGACAACAAGGTTGCAAATATTACAAGTAGAGCATGCTTTTGGGTCCTAGACTACCCGGACTTAAGCATAATAGTAGCTACGCACGGACTCTCGTCACCTCGTGCGTACGTAGCCCCCACAAATAGGAGCACACATTGATTTATTTCACCTATGGGGTAAATCCCTTTTTCAAGGTTAGAAAGGAGACTTACCTCGCTCCGAAGTTCCGTAACCGGCTTCTGAGCCCTTCAAACAACTTGAATCGATGCTCAACGCTCCATAACCAAAAATTATGCAAACCCATTAATAGATACTCAAATACTCATTATAATCCAATTTATAACAATTCCTAACCCCGATCGAAAAGTCGATAAAAATTATCCTCGGGCCCATGTGCCCGGATTCCGAAATTTTTTGAATATAAACTTTACCCATAATGCCACGAACTCAAATATATAACTTATTCCAAGTTCCATGTCCAAAAACGTGGTCAAAATCCAAAAAATACAAATTCTAGGTTTTTCTACCAAAACCCCAGATTCCCACTAATTGTCCATAATTAAATCCATATCATGTATTTAACTAAAAATTGGGAAGGAAGCACTTACCCCTTACTAGTTGAGGAATATGGCACTCCACATTTCTCCAAAATCGGCTCCCATGGACGAAGTAAAATGAAATTGAGCCAAACCCTTCGTTTTAAAGAAGACACTGCCCATCCCCGACCTTCGCACCTGCGGTCTAGTAGCCACTTCTGCGGCTCTGCACCTGCGGAAATCCATCGCAGGTGCGGCTCTAACTCAACCCAGCAGCTTCCGCTTCTGCAATCTCCCTTCCGCATCTGCACCTTCGCAGGTGCGTATCTTCCCTCGCACCTGCGCTCTTGCCCGCTTCTGCGACTCCTAGGCCACTTTTGCGGCTCCACACCTGCGGCCAAAACCTCACAGGTGCGGTTACACCGGATGTCAGCTTCCTCAACCCTTCCTCAAATTCTAAATTCGATCCATTAACCACCCGGAATCCATCCGAGGCCCTCGAGACCTCATCCACATCAACCTATTCCAACACATAACGCGGACCTGATCGAGGTCTCAGATCACATCAAACAATGTCAAAATCATGAATCACACCCCAATTCGAGCTTTATGAACTTTAGACCTTCAAACTTCTTCACTCGATGCCGGAACTTATCAAATCACGTCCGGTTGACCTTTGTAACGACCCGACCGGTCGTTTCATGAGTTACCGCTCCGTTTCCCCCATTTCTGCTTCTTTGCATGTTGTTCAACTGTATTTCATCGCATTGTGTGGGTTAGTTTGGGTTCGGAGTGGTTTTTATAGAGGAATGAGAAACTTAGTCTCGTAAGTTGGTCTTTTAGTTGGAAAAGTCAACTGGAAGTTGACTTGTGAGAAAACGATCTTGGAATTTGGTTTTGATGATTCGGATAGTCGGGAGATGATTTGAGACTTAGGAGCGTGATCGGAACGAGTTTTGGAGGTCCAGAGTAGATTTAGGCTTGAATTGGCGAAATTTGAATTTTGGCATTTTCCGGTTGATAAGGGAGATTTTGATAAAGGGGTCGGAATGGAATTCTGGAAGTTGGAGTAGGTCCGTGGTGTCATTTTTGACGTGTGTGCAAAATTTCAGGTCATTCGGACGAGGTTTGATAGACTTTTTCATCAAAAGCAGAATTCAGAAGTTTTTGGAGTTCTTAGGCTTAAATCCATGGTTAATTTGATGTTCCGATGTTGTTTTAGGTGTTTCGAAGATTGTTATAAGTTTGGTTGGTGGTATATTACTTGTCCGTACTTTTGGTAAAGGTCCCGGGGGCCTCGGGGTGATTTCGGATGGTTGATAGGAGGTTTTGAGTTGGAATTGGCAGCTGAAGTGCTATGTTTTTGTCATAACTGCGCTGGCGGCTTGGGGACCGCAGGTGCGGGCCCGCAAAAGCAGAAATGAATTTGTAGATGCAGCCAAGAGAAGGGATGGATGGAGTCGTAGATGCAGGATTTTGGGCGCACCTGCGATTGCGTAGATGCGGGATTCTTAGAGCAGGTGTGGTGGCTGGGCGGATAAGTGGAATCCGCAGATGCGCACCTGGAACCGTAGGTGCGATAATTGGACCGCAGATGCGGTTTTGCTGGGTCAGAACATATACTTTCCACCCTTTGCGAATTTGGGTTATTTTTCATCACATTTCAAACGGGAAGAAGCTTTGGAGAGCAAATTCAAGGGAGAATTCAAGAGGTAAGATCTTTGGTTCCCAAACGTGTTTCTATGATGATTTTTAACGTTGTAAGCTTGACATCTATGGGAAAATCAGTAGCAAATTGGGGGTTAGGGCTTGGAAAATTGGAGACCTAAATTAGGGATTTGAGGGGTCATTTGTGGTTGGATTTTGGTAAATTTGGTATGCATGAACTCGTGAGAGGATAAGGATTCCATTGATGTTAATTTTGTCGGATTCCGAGACGTGGGCCCGGGAGTCGGGTTTGGCCAATTTCGGGTTTCTTGATACAATTTGATTATTCTCGCATGGGCTTCGTTCCCTTAGCATATTCTAATGTTATGATACTGATTTTGGGTAGATTCGACGCGAGCGGAGGCCGATTCGAGAGGCAAGGGCATCGCGGGCTAGAGTTTGGACCGGATTGAGGTAAGTAATGATTGTAAATGTTGTCCTAAAGGTATGAAACCCCGGATTTCACTTCGTTATGCTATTTTGAGGTGGCGCACACGCTAGGTGACGGGCGTGGGGTCGTGCACCATTGGGGATTATGACTGGGTCCGTCCCCTACGACTATTAAGTCGCGTATTTTACTTGGAAACTATTTGATATTGTTATATTTCGGAAAATATTATTGTGTTTGGGGCTAAATGTCGTGTCTGGGCCTTGTGCCGATTGTTTGGACCCTTAGAGGCTTTTACTACCGATTTTCCTCACTGTTTTGGTTTAATGTTTACACTCAGTCATGCTATGTTCTTACTGTTTTCATAACTCGGTTTTATTCACTCCTTTTGATTTCATAAATGATTTTGAGCCGAGTATTTGTTTTAGTGTCAGCCCGAGGGGTTTGAGTGAGATCTGACTGAGTGAGGCCGAGGGCCTATGTTGTGAGGATATTGTGATATATTGTGAGGCCGAGGGCCTAATTGATCTATGCCATGAGTTGGCTTGTTGTTACAAGGCCGAGAGCCTAATTTGTTATTCCACGAGGTGGTTTGTGATATCGCTTGGGCTTTAAGGAGCCCCTCTCAGAGTCTGTACACCCCCAGTGAGCGCGGGTACCCAGTGTGAGATGTGATATTGCCCGAGGGGCTGTTGTTGTTTCATGTTATTGCCCGAGGGGCTGATACGAGTGATTGTGAGATAGCCCGAGGGGCTGGTTTTATTGATATTTTGCCCGAGGGGCGATTATAGTACATGCTTTGCCCGAGGGGCTATTTTACGTTTCTATACTTTTACTCGCTATTTTCATCACTCGTTTGAAACTATTGAAAGGTGTTTCTAAAAGGATTTTACTGAACTGAGATGTTCTACGAGTTTTACTGCTTTACTGCTTTGTTTTGGATTTATACTGTTTTGCTGTAGCATTATGCTGTGGTTTGCGTGTTTTCTTACTGCTCAGCTGCCTTTAATTTTATTACTTACTGAGTTGGCGTACTCACATTACTCCCTACACCTTGTGTGCAGATCCAGGAGCTTTGGGTCGCGATAGCGAGTTTTGATATTTCTTAGCAGCTGATCTTCGGAGTTTACTAGGTAGCTGCTTGGCGTCCGCAGCCCAGTGCTTCTCCTCCCTATCTCATTTAGTCTTGTATTAGCATTTCTATCAGACTATGTTGTCTTTATCTTATTCCTAGACGTGTTGTAGTTGATCATGACTGGTGACACCCCGATGTCGGGTTGTGTTTTGTTTTCCGCATTGTCTATCTCGACTTATATTATGGGATTTCTAGTTAATTATTGACTTTAAATGACTTATATTGAATTTATGGTTAATTTGGGGTTTGTGTCGGCTGGCCTAGTTTCACGATAGGCGCCATCACGAACGGGTTCATTTTAGGGTCGTGACAAGTTGGTATCAGAGCCTAGGTTTTATAGGTCTCACGAGTCATGAGCAGGTTTAGTAGAGTCTCGCGGATCGGTTCGGAGACGTATGTATTTATCCTCGGGAGGCTGCAGAACCTTTAGGAAAACTTCTTATTCTTGAATTCCTGTCGTGCGAATCTGTTGATGCTAGTACTAAACTTCTGTCATTCTATTCTCTCACTGATGGTGAGGACACGTGCTACCGGTCAGGATGGACGACCACCAGCACCACCAGCTGGGGCCACTAGAGGCCGAGGACGCGATCGAGGCCGTAGTAGGGGCAGGGTGTAGCCCACACAGCAGCCAGGGCAGCACCTGCAGAGACACCAGCAGCCCCAGTTCAGGATCAGATTCCAGTTGTGGATGCCCCAACAGCACCAGCTTAGGCACCGGCTGTGCCTATTCCGGGTCTTCAGGAGACCTTGGCTCAGATCTTGACCGTGTGCACTAGTCTTGCTCAGGCGATTGCAGTTTCTACTACCGCAGCCACTTCTCGGGCCGGGGGAGGCACTTAGACTCATGTCGTCCGTACACCTGAGCAGTTTGTTCAGGGATTGCAGACGCCGGAGGCACCACCAGCCCAGCCGGTGGCAGCTGCTCAGGGTTGGGTAGCTCCGGTTATGCCAGAGGATGAGCAGCGCAGATTGGAGAGGTTTGGTAGACTTCAGCCTCCGACTTTCAGTGGTGCAGAGGGCGAGGATGCCCAGGGTTTCTTGGACAGGTGTTAGAGGATTCTTCGCACCACGGGTATTCTGGAGACCAGCGGGGTCGCATTCACTACTTTTCAGTTTACTGGAGCTGCTTTCACTTGGTGGGAGGCTTATGAGAGGCGTAGGCCTGTTGGTGCGGCGCCCCTTACCTGGAAGCAGTTCTCCGCTCTCTTCTTGGAGAAGTATGTGCCATAGTCCCGTAGGGAGGAGCTGCGCAGGCAGTTCGAGCAGTTGCGACAGGGAGATATGACTGTGACGCAGTACGAGATGATGTTCTCAGAGTTAGCTCGTCATGCTATTTGGTTGGTTTCTACGGATAGAGAGAGGATCAGGAGGTTCGTTGATGGCCTCATATATCAGCTTCAGATTCTCATGACCAGGGAGATGGTGTCAGGTGCTACTTTTGAGGAGGTTGTTGACATCGCCCGTGAGATTGAATCGCCAGGAGCGAGAGGAGAAGTAGGCCAAGAGGCCTCGGGGATCTGGTAGTTTTGGGTGTGCTCCTTCGAGAGGTCAGTTTCAGCACGGCAGAGGCCACCCATTCAGGCATGCTCAGTCAGCTCGCCCAGGTTATCGTGGGGCATCATCAGGCTATGGTTCTCATAGTTTTCAGCAGGGTCATTCCTCACTCAATGCCCTTTTAGCCCAGAGTTCGTCCCGTGCTCCATCAGTTCACGGCTCTTTTATGCCAGGTGCATCTGCTAGTCATTCTGGTGCTAGGGGTCCTCTTCAGTCCCCGCCTCCAGCACCAGGGAGTTGTTATAAGTGTGGGGATTTGGGACATATGTGGAGGCAGTTTCCTCGTCATCTTAGGGGTTCATCTCAGCAGAGAAGTCAGCCATCGACTTCAGCACTAGTTACTTCACCACCCACCCACCCAGCTAGAGATGGAGGGAAGTCATCTAGGGGTCACCCGAGAGTGGGAGGTCAATCAGGTGGTGGTCAGGCTCGTTTATGCACTTCCAGCTAGACCTGGTGGTATTGCTTCAGATGCAGTGATTACAAGTATTGTCTCAGTCTGCCACAGAGATTCCTCTGCGTTATTTGATCCTGGTTCCACTTTCTCTTACATGTCCTCATATTTTGCCCGTTATATGGATATGCCCCGTGAGTCTCTTGCTTCGTCTGTTCGTGTATCTACTTCGGTGGGCGATACTATCATTGTGGACCATGTGTATCGGTCGTGTGTGATGACCATTGGGGGTCTGGAGACCCGAGTGGATCTTTTGCTACTCTGTATGGTGGATTTCGATGTGATTTTGGGCATGGATTGGTTATCCCCGTGCCGTGCTATTTTGGACTGTCACTCTAAGACAGTGACGTTGGCTATACCGGGTGTGCCGCGGATTGAGTCGCGAGGTTCAATTGATTTTGTTCCCAGTAGGGTGATATCATTTCTGAAGGCCCAGCGGATGGTTGGGAAGGGTTTTCTTTCATACTTGGCCTTCGTGAGAGATGTCAGCGCAGAGGCTCCTAGTATTGATTCTGTTCTGGTTGTGAGGGATTTTCCCGATGTGTTTCCTGCAGACTTGCTGGGCATGCCCCTGGACAGGGATATTAATTTTTGTATTGACCTGGTGCCGGGCACTCAGTCCATCTTTGTTCCACCGTATCGTATGGCACCAGCGGAGTTGAAGGAGTTGAAGGAGCAACTTCACGAACTCCTTGATAAAGGGTTCATTCGGCCTAGTGTTTCGCCGTGGGGTGCGCCTGTTCTGTTCGTGAAGAAGAAGGATGGCACTATAAGGATGTGCATTGATTACAGGCAGTTGAACTAGGTTACAATTAAGAACAAGTATCCCCTGCCTCGCATTGATGATTTGTTCGACCAGCTTCAGGGAGCGAGGGTGTTCTCCAAGATTTGATCTTTGTTCAGGGTATCACCAGCTGAAGATCAGGGACTTGGATATTCTTAAGACAACTTTCAGGACCCGACATGGTCACTATGAGTTCCTTGTGATGTCTTTTGGGTTGATCAATGCCCTAACAGCGTTCATGCATTTGATGAACAGCGTGTTCCGGCCGTATCTCGACTCATTTGTCATAGTTTTCATTGATGATATTCTCGTGTATTTGCGTAGTCAGGAGGAGCACACAGAGCATTTGAGAGTGGTATTGCAGCGATTGAGGGAGGAGAAACTTTATGCAAAGTTCTCCAAGTGTGAGTTCTGGCTCAGTTCAGTGGCTTTCTTGGGGCACGTGGTGTCCAGCGAGGGTATTCAGGTTGATCTAAAAAAGATAGAGGCGGTTCAGAACACTCTTGGCACTTGTTATTCATGACCTTAAATATTTGTAGCATCACCCTTGACCAAGTTTACTCAAAAGGGTGCTCCATTCCAGTGGTCGGATGAGCGTGAGGCGAGCTTTCAGAAGCTCAAGACTGCCTTGACCACGGTTCAGTATTGGTTTTGCCATCAGCTTCAGGTTCATATACAGTGTATTGTGATGCTTCGAGAGTGGGTATAGGGTGTGTGTTGATTCAGGAGGGTAGACTTATTGCTTATGCTTCTCGTCAATTGAAGCCCCACGAGAAGAACTACCCTGTTCATGATTTAGAGTTGGCTGCCATTGTTCACGGGTTGAAGATTTGGAGGCCTTACTTGTATGGTGTGTCTTGTGAGGTGTTTACTGATCATCGTAGCCTCCAGCACTTGTTCAAGCAGAAGGAACTCAATTTGAGGCAGCGGAGATAGTTGGAGCTGTTAAAGGACTATGACATTACTATTTTGTACCATCCGGCGAAGGCCAATGTGGTGGCCGATGCTTTGAGCCGAAAGGCGGTGAGTATGGGCAGTCTTGCATTTATTCCTGTTGGGGAGAGACCTTTTGCAGTTGATGTTCAGTCCTTGGCCAATCGGTTCGTGAGGTTGGATATTTAGGAGCCCAGTCGGGTATTGGCTTGTGTGATTTCTCGGCCTTCCTTATTTGTCTCATCAGAGAGCGCCAGTATGATGATCCACATTTGCTTGTCCTTAAGGACAGAGTTCAGCACGACGACACCAGAGATGTGACCATTGGTGATGATGGGGCGTTGAGGATGCAGGGCCGGATTTATGTGCCCAATGTGGATGGGCATCAGGAGTTGATTCTGGAGGAGGCCCATAGCTCGCGGTATTCCATTCATCCGGGTGCCGCGAAGATGTATCAGGATCTGAGACAACATTATTGGTGGAGGAGGATGAAGAAAGATACTATGGGATTTGTAGCTCGGTGTCTCAATTATCATCAGGTGAAATATGAGCATAGAGACCGGGTGGCTTGCTTCAACAGATGGATATTCCAGAGTGGAAGTAGGAGCGGATCACCATGGACTTTGTAGTTGGGCTCCCACGGACTTTGATGAAGAAGTTCGATGCTATTTGGGTGATTGTGGATCGGCTGACCAAGTCCGTGCACTTCATTCCTATCTGTACTACCTATTCTTAAGAGCGGCTAGCAGAGATTTATATCCGAGAGATTGTTCGCTTGCATGGTGTTCCACTTTCCATCATTTCAGATAGAGGCACTCAGTTTACTTCACAGTTTTGGAGGGCCGTGCAGAGAGAGTTGGATACTCAGGTCGAGTTGAGCACAACTTTTCATCCTCAGACGCATGGGCAGTCCGAGCGCACTATTCAAATCTTGGAGGACATGTTGCACGCTTGTGTGATTGACTTCGGTGGTTCATGGGATCAGTTTCTACTGCTCGTGGAGTTTGCTTATAATAACAGCTACCAGTCGAGTATTCAGATGGCTCCATATGAGGCTCTATATGGGAGGCGGTGTAGATCTCCAGTTGGATGGTTCGAGCTGGGTGATGCTTTGGACAAGGTGAAGGTGATTCAGGAGAGGCTTCGTACAACGCAGTTGATCGAGGCCAACCCTGTACTACTATAAAGTAGCAAGAGAGGTCGAAGCAGCTTTTACCCGAGAAGGTCGGGATCGATTTCCACAGGGAGCTAGAGGTTAGAACTGAGTTTCTACCTAAGTTAGAGTTGCGTAATTGTTCCTAATTACACTTCTAAACATTTTTGGTTTTTGATATTACTTCTAAATTTATACTACTAAGATGCTAAATTAAGCGAAGAGAATACTATTGAAGGTTGTCTAATTAGTTAAAAGGCACTAGGGGAGTGACTTTCTCCTAGGTGGATAATTGACGGGTTCTCGTGTCTAAGGCTAGGTTATCATATTTGGGGATTACGATATAACCATTGCATGATTCTACTCACTCTATACCTCTCGGTAGCTCGAGTGATTTTGCCCTAATTGACTTTCTCAAGATCAATTGGGTATGATCATTCGTGCAAGCAATTGAGGTTCAAGTCGAGTATTACGATCTCTCGGTTTAACCCTTTAATTGGGGCTATCAATTCTCTTGAGTACGTCCCAATTCCTTGTTGGACTAATTTTATAGACTTAGGCTCTCTTTCTCAAGAAGAGCCAAAATCAACTAAGCATAAACTAGTGTTTGCAACCACTAATTCAACAATAAAACCATAAATTAGTCCAAATATCAAACACCCATAGACAATCAAACCTTAAAACACAAGACCCATCAATTACCCACACTAGGGTTGAGCCAAACCCCTAGCTCGATGGGTCTAGCCACTCATGATAATAGAGGAAAACAAAGAAATAGATGAAGATAAACTAAATTGCTAATTAAAACTTGAAGATTCAATGGTAAAACTCTTGTAAAATTACTCCAAATAGTAAGAAACAACTATTCACGAGGCGCAGCTCAGCTGTAGAATCTAACTGATGACCTAAAAATGGGAAAAGAAACTATTTATACTAGGCCGAAAATGCTGGACAAAAATACCCATACGGGGCTAGTGCGGACCGCACAAAATCGAGTTCGGCTGCACTAAGGCTCTTAGCTAAAAATCCTGCTCTCTGAACATGGCCACCGCGGACCGCACAAAATGCACCGCGGCCGCCGGTGGCTCCTGTTGCGGTCCACACAAAATGGAACGCGGACCGCATTGGCATCAATCCTCCAACTTGACAGCTCTCTGAAGTTTAGCTTTGCGGACCGCACAGAATCAAGTGCGGCCGCAATAAAGTCAATGCAGACTGCACGAATGGAGTGCGGCCGCATCACTTGGCTGCCTGAAATTGAGCATTCTTTGAATCTCTCCATTGCGGACCGCACAGAATGGAGTGCTGCCGCATTAAGTCCTGTTTTGCTGAGCTTGGACTTGTTCTTGGTACTTGTGCATGTTTCACTCCTTTTTGAGCTGGTTTTGACGAATTGTCACCTGTTTATCAAACCCTGCAATCAAGTACAACGCGTAATCCTTTGGGACTATTTTGTACACATTTCTAATCAAACTCAAGTAAGAAGGAGTGTAAAAATGCATCATAATCCCTAGTTATCAAACTCCCCCAAACTTAAGCTTTTGCTTGTCCTCAAACAAACAAAATAAAGACCCACCCCTTAAGAGTAAATCCAAGAAAATTCGGCCGACCTAAAGTGACCTCAACTAGCATCAATGGGAACTAACAATTGCTCTCGATTTAAATGAATCATTAGCAACATCCACTCTTTTAAACATCATGGATCTAGTGCGACACAAGAGCATCAAGAGTTGACTCAACACATCAAAGAGAACTCTTTCTATTACTTTTGGTCATTGTGGAACCCAAACTCACACATCCTCGACTCTCCCCTAAGCAACCTCAACCTTTAGGGATAGTATCACTCAGATCAAGGTTAATGGAATACACTCATCTCTCTCAAGGAAAAGTCAAAAAGTCCCGGCACTAGGTACCATATGCTTGCCCCTTATGTGAGTCACCACTAATGTAAGCTTCATTCAACTCAAGATAATATGGCTTTTGTGGAGACATAGTAAAGGCTTTTGGTGTAGGGTAGGAAATGCTTGGTCTAAGTAGGTTCCATCTTCCCTTTAGCACTTATTTTGCTTCATTTGGCACACATTCACTTGACTTTTTAAGTTGTTTCACTTCTTTCTAAGGGGTTAGAGAGACACAGTGTCACTCTTCTTGTTCATTTCAAAATCTTTTCCTTTCTAAACTTTCCACACCTTTCATTCTTTGCTTATTGAATCCCTTCATTCTTTTCCATATTGAACATTCTTTTTGTCTTTTTGATTTTCTTCTTTTCATTGCCTTTCCTTTTCTTCATTTTGTACCTTTTACCCACATTGTTTCAATCCTTGTCTCTCCCCCCAACTTATTCTTTGCTTTGTGCTAAGGAAAGATCGGGTGCCAAGAGAGGGTATCTTTAGAACGGGTAAAGGCTTGTATCGTGGTTCTTGAAGGAAAAAGGTCTAAGGCTCAAAAGGGCTGACTAGGGATTTTATCATTGGTAGGCTATGGAGGTGTTCAAGGTATCATTCGGACCAAGAAGAGCCTATAATCACGTCTCAAGTCAAAGTACACTTAGGATTTCACCTAGACAAACATTCAGGGCAAGTTCTACACCAATGGCTCGGGACTTGGACTTGCAATTCAAATTCTCACCACACAAGCTTTGGGATTGCTAAAGACACGGAGCGGGGGCCCACAACAACCTTAGATAATATTTGAGCAACAAAATGGTCCCGAAAAACCACTTGATGATTATTGGCCAACAAAAGAGTCTCAAGATCACAACTTTCACCATCCTACACACAACGATTTGTTTTTGACCATGGGATCAAAGGCAAATGTGTTAGGCCCAAGTGAAGCTTTGCTTGAGGCACCCTTACCAACTAACTACTAAAAAGCAAAAAGAAAACAGACTCAAACCCTTAAGAAGGTTGTCATGCCATCCATCATTGGGAGGAGCCACCTGGTTCACACAAATTCCACCTTTGGAAAGAACCGTGGCATTAAGAAAACCAAAGGCTTATTGCAAAAGCTCAAAACAAGAAGCTACGAACATAAAATAAGAAGCTAAGAAAGGAAAAATGCGGAAAGTAAAATGAATATGTACAAGGGGGGATTTAGACGATATACAATAGGCAGAATGAATATATACATAAGAACGTAACTTTATATACAGACCCAAAGTAAAAAGTACGAAAAGTGCAATGAAAATGATAAAATTGTATACATACCAAAGATAAAAAGAAAGAAAGCATAAAATACTGTCATATATACAGTCATCCAAATATCCAACTAGGTCTACCCCCTCAAATGAAAGCTGGCATTGTCCTCAATGCCAACTAACCAAAATTAGCACAAAATAAAGAGGAGATGAAAAAGAAACTCCCTATGGGTCCTCCGTCCGCATGGGATCCTGAGTCTGGGTCCCTGGGTCCTCTGTCTGCTCGGGAACCTGTGACTGGCTCCCTGTGGCTTTGTGGCTCTGCTGGGACCTGGGCCTGGACCTGGACTGAGTCCTTGGGCTGGTTGGAGGAATCTCCCTGCGGGTCCTCCAACTGTATGACTGCATCATCAGAATGGGGAATCACCCTTTTCCTCTTGGGAGGCCTCTCTGACTCCTGCTCTGGCTGGGGCTGGGTTGCTGGCGCCGGGTTATGTAACAATACGTCCAGAGACAAGTGATCTGCCTTCAACCTGTCTACCTCTACCCTTAGCTCCTTCAACGACTCCTTTGAAGCTCGAGTCTTTCTCATTTTCTTTGCCTCCCTAGCAAGTTCCTTTAGTGCCTTTCCATGTGAATCAACAGCTTCCAAAATCAATTTCTGGTTCTCTAGGAGCTACTTTTGGTTGTCCAAAAGCTCCTTGAGAGTGTCCTCAATAGACTGTGAGACCTGTGGAGAAGGAGGTGTTGACTGGGCTGCTTCCGTATAGTACAGACAGCTTAGAAGTAGCTGTCTGCATCCAGTTTTGATGCTGGCAAGGGCCTGGCTCAGGCGGTGGGCAGTCAAAGGGTATGCAGTGGATGAGGGTATCTCTGGAGCTGCAGAAGTAGAGGGTCCTGGGGCCATGTCTGCTGTGGTGGAAGAAGGCTGGGTACGATCCACTACTACTGGCTCTTCAGACTGGCCAGTTGAAGTGGTGGCTTTGCCCTTGTAGAGCTTGCCTTTAGGGTTGTCATCACCCTGCAGGCTGTACCAGGAGAACGGTGCCTTTGCTTTCACTTTCACATCAGATTTCCGCTTCTCTACCTTTAAGTCCTCAAGGTACATGGTCAGGAAGTTGGGGAAGGGGTAAGATTTGTCACCTTCGTTCACCACCCGTGTAATAACCCGAGACATCACATTCCCGACGTTAATCGGGTACCCCGTCATGATCGATGCTACCAATATAGCCCAGTGAAGAGGGAGTGAGTTGTCGTGGGTGGTGGGGTCTAGCCTGTTGCACACAAATGTCTCCCACCCTTTAGCCTCAAAGTTCAAAGTTCTCCTCAAGATCTTCACTCCCGCAGTCAACCAATTGGGGGTGGTACCTGGGATTTCCAAGTACTCTGCCAACCAAGGACGAGCAGCCTCGCCCAATGCCATCTTCTCCAAATACAATGATTTGTCCTCCTCCATGAAGCCCAAGTAGTAATTTATTGCTTTTCCATCAAATCTTACTTTTAAATTCCGCACCTTGGTCACTGTGGTGCCCTTTTTGATGTGGGCAACATTGGTGTAGAACTCCTTGACCAGGTGCTCATTTGCATCCTCACAGTTGCTTATGAAGTAGTCCCAGCCCACTCTCTCTCTAAACTGTCTTCTCACATTGGGGTTGTGAGGCAAAAGGTCTCTATCGACGAAACTTCGTTCAAGAATCAATTTCCTCATAGGCCACCATTCTCTGAACTTGTGGTAGGCCACCTCGCTCACGAATCGGTCTTGCCATGCTTCCGGGTTCCTTGTTCTCTCTACTCCTCCCACTTGGGGCTCACCCCCTCCTTCTTCTCCTTCTTCTTGTACAGGACCCTCACCGGAGAGTGAAGCTGTAGGAGAGGTGGAATATTCTTTGCCACTGCCTGCGGCTGAGCCCTCAGACGACTTAGAAGATACACGCACTGATGCTTGGGCAGTGGGAGGGATTGGAGGTGTAGGGTCATCTGTCACTCTAAACCTCTCCGGGAAGTCATTTATATACTCCAGGACAGAGTCAGAATCAGAAGCCTCCCGGGATGGCTCATACTCACATCCGATGAATGGGAAGCAGCTCTATCAGCAGCCCGGATTGCCTTTCTTGTTGCTTTTATTGCTTCCCGAACTTGGGGGATCAACTTTATCTTTCCACGTCCCCTCCCCGGGAGGATTCTCCTCGTCCTGGTTGTTTATCACCTTTGCCTCGTGATCTCACCATTGTCTGCAAGCAACATTCAGTTATGCTTTGTTAGTATCAATAGAATAAATGAAATTCAAAGTTGCAGGAAAATTGTTGCAGACAATTTTAAAAAAATTTGCAGAATGCGGACCGCACAAGATAAAATGCGACCGCAAAGAGGCTACCGTAGACCGCACAAAATCCATTGCGGTCCGCACAGAGTTGGGGTTCAGACTACCCACTCTCTGAATCTATGCACCGCGGACCGCACAAAATGCATTGCGGTCCGCATTGAGGAACCGCGGACCGCACAAAATCCTTTGCGGCCACGATCCTCAAGTTTCAGCTTCAGAACTTATTCCACCGTGGTCCGCACAAAATAGTATTGCGGACCGCACAAATGCACCGTGGATCGCACAAAATCCACTGCGGTCCGCATTGAGTGCCCAGCAGCAGCACCAACCTAGGGTTCAATGTTTTGTCCATTTTTAGTCCAAATTTTTACCTAATAGTGATTCCCTAGGTGTTGCCTCAGTGGTGTAACTAATTATGCCTAACTAAAACAGGATTAACTAACCTATGCTACTAAATTAAAAGAAAAACGGGAAGAAAAGAAGAAAAACTAAGAGAAAAATGAAAGTCAAAAGAAAATAGCAAAATTAAACAACTAAAAAGGAATTAAAGTTACCAGAAATGAGATGCACTGATGATTAATCGAGACAAATCAGTTGAATTCGTGCAATTTTAGAGGGTGAACAGTAATTTTTTTGGCTTCTGAGAGCAAAAAGATCGAAAAGTTCAAATGGAGGGCCTCAGGTCCTATTTATAGAAAAAGGTCTTGGGCCCCAGCTCACGTACCCACCGCGGACCGCACAAATTGGCACCGCGGTCCGCATTACTAAGAAACATGAAGATTTGAGAAGGCAACCACTGCGGACCGCACAAAATGCAATGCGGCCGTGGTGGCAAACTTCAGAGAACCATTTTTTTTACATATATCATCATTGCGGTCCGCACTGATTTTGTGCCCCCGCACTAAGTCCTTTGCGGCCGCACAAAATGTAGTGCAGTCCGTATTGCAAACTTCAGAGAGTGATCAATTTTTTAACTTGGTCCTGCACTGCATCAACATAATCCTACAGCATCTCACAACCAGTCAGTCCAAAAATACATCCTATACTACGAAGAAAATCAAAGAAAAATAAAAAGAAAAACACATGGGTTGCCTCCCAAGAAGCTCCTGATTTAATATCGCGGCACGACGCAGGTTACCATTAAATCACTTTAGATGAAGAAGTGCCACCACGTGGCTGTCATCAATTTTTCCCAAGTAGTGCTTGACCCTGTGCCCATTAACTCTGAACCTCCCCATTTTTGTTCTTCAAGTCAAGTGCACAAACGGAGTCACAAACACCACTTCAAAAGGTCCACTCTATTTTGACTTAAGCTTTCCCAGAAACAGACGTAACCGAGAGTTGAACAAGAGAACCAAATCACCCACTTTGAACTCCTCGCCACGAGCATATTTATCATGAAGGTACTTCATCTTGTCCTTGTACAAGGATGAACTGGAGTAGGCATGGAATCAGATTTCATCAAGTTCATTAAGCTGCTCCACACGAAGATTTGCTGCCACATCCCATGCAAGATTCAATTTCCTCAAAGCCCACAGGGCCTTGTGCTCTAACTCAACCAGTAGATGGCAAGCTTTCCCAAACACCAACCGGTACGGAGACATACCAATAGGAGTCTTGTAAGTAGTTCTGTAAGCCCATAGAGCATCATCCAACTTATTAGACCAATCGGTCCTATTTGCATTGACCGTTTTAGACAGTATACTCTTGATTTCCCTGTTTGAGACTTCAACTTGGCCACTCGCCTGAGGATGATAAGGAGTAGAAACTTTGTGATTGACACCATACTTTGCAAGCAAGGTGTCAAAAGCTCTATTGCAAAAGTGCGACCCTCCATCACTTATGATTGCACGAGGAGTGCCAAACCTTGTAAAGTTGCTCTTTTTGAGAAATGCAACCACACTCCGAGCTTCATTGTTGGGCAAAGCCACGGCCTCGACCCACTTTGAAACATAGTCAACCGCCACTAGAATGTAGGTGTTCCCACATGAGCTTACAAATGGGCCCATGAAATCAATACCCCACACATCGAAAATATCCACTTCTAGAATGGTGTTGAGAGGCATCTCATCTTTCTTCAAAATACATGACATTCGTCACACCTCTTCACAAGATCACTTGCATCTTTATACAAAGTTGACCAGTAAAGCCCACAACTAAGTACCTTCGAAGCTGTCCTCGACCCGCCATGATGGCTACCATAGGGAGAGGAATGACAAGCCTCTAAGATACTCAACTGCTCCTCCTCAGGGACACACCTCCGGATCACTCCGTCGGTGAAAATCTTGAATAAGTACGGCTCATCCAAATAGAAATCCAAACTATCCCGTTTGAGCTTCTACCTTTGGTTAGAAGAGAGCTCACATGGGATTACACCAGTCACAAGGTAGTTAGCAACATCTGCAAACCATGGCATATCATTCATTGACACAGAAAGTAGTTGCTCATCGGGAAATGCATCATTGATTTCTAGGCCATCACACGGCCTCCCTTCCTCCTCCAAGCGGGACAAGTGGTCTGTCACTTGGTTTTCACTACCTTTCCGGTCCATAATTTCCAAATCAAACTCTTGAAGCAACAAGACCCATCGCATCAGCCTAGCTTTGGAGCCTTTCTTCGTCATCAAATACCTAAGAGCTGCATGATCGGTGTGCACTATGACCTCGGCTCCCATGAGATACGATCGAAATTTTTCCATTGCGAACACAATAGCCAACAACTCTTTCTCAGTTATCGTGTAGTTCCTTTGAGCCTCATTCATTGTCTTGCTTGCGTAGTACACTGGATGAAACATTTTGCTCACTTTTTGACCCAAAACTGCCCCAACCGCAACATCACTCGCGTCGCACATGAGCTCGAAAGGCAAGCTCCAGTTGGGTGCGGTAATGATAGGGGTGGTGGTCAACATATGCTTGAGAAGTTCAAATGCTTGCATACATCCCTCATCGAACACGAACTTGGCATCCTTTTCTAGTAGCTTGCACAAAGGATTCACTACTTCGAAAAGTCCTTGATAAATCTCCGGTAGAACCCCGCATGCCCAAGAAAACTTCTAACCCCCTTGACATAAGTGGGAGGAGGAAGCCTTGAAATCACCTCTATTTTAGCTTTGTCCACCTCTATGCCATGCTTTGAAATTTTATGACCGAGTATTATGCCCTCCTCAACCATGAAGTGGGATTTTTCCCAATTGAGCACAAGATTGGTGTCTTCACAATGGGCCAACACTCTATCCAGATTTTTCAAACATTCATCAAATGAATCACCCACAACACTAAAATCGTCCATGAACACCTCAAAAATATCTTCCACCATATCGGTGAAAATGGCCATCATACATCGTTGGAATGTCGCCAGAGCATTACACAACCCAAAAGGTATCCGAGAAAAGGCAAAGGTGCCATATGGACAAGTAAACGTGGTCTTCTCCTGATCCTCCGGAGCAATCAAGATTTGGTTGTACCCAGAATATCCATCCAAGAAACAGTAGAAGGCACGCCCAGCAAGACGATCAAGCATCTGGTCAAGGAAAGGCAATGGGAAGTGATCCTTGCGGGTCACCTTGTTCAACTTACGGTAGTCCATGCACACCCTCCATCCGGTAACTGTCCGGGTTGGAATTAGTTCATTTTGAGCATTGGTCACCACGGTCATACAACCCTTCTTCGGTACACACTGCACCGGCGAAGTCCACGAGCTGTCAGAGATAGGGTACACAACCCCAGCATCTAACCACTTGATCACCTCCTTTTTCACAACTTCTTGCATTGCCTCGTTCAACCTCCTTTGATGTTCCAAGGAGGGTTTTGCATCATCTTCAAGAATAATCTTGTGCATACAGAATGCGGGGCTTATTCCCCGAATATCAGCTAAAGTCCATCCAATTGCCTTCTTCCGCTTTTTGAGCACCGCCAATGTGGCATCAACTTGCATGTTAGTAAGACAAGAGGAAAGAATAACTGGCAAAGTTGAACTAGGGCCTAAGAATTCATACCTGAGGTATGGAGGTAATGGCTTCAACTCCAACACCGGAGGTTCCTCAATTGAAGGCTTTGTTGGAGGAGTCTTTCTATTTTCAAGATCCAAAGAGAGTTTCCTAGGCTCATAAGAATAAGAGCACATTCCATGTAAAGCATTCACACACTCCACTCGGACCTCATCATCATTGACATCAAGATTCAACAATACGGCCTCCAGAGGGTCCTCCACATTGATCATTGCACTAGTATCATCAATTATCACAGCCGTGACAAGATCCGCAAATGAGCACACTTCTGTACAATTGGGCTGCTTCATTGACTTGCACACATGAAATACCACTTTTTCATTACCCACCCGAAAAGTGAGTTCCCCTGCTTCCACATCAACTAAGGCCTTCCCCGTAGCAAGGAAAGGTCTCCCCAATATGATCGAAACTTCATAATCTACCTCACAATCCAAGATCACAAAATCAGCTGGCAAGATAAACTTGTCCACCCGGACAAGCACATCATCTATAATACCCAAAGGCCTCTTCATCGATCTATCTGCCATTTGCAACCTCATGGAAGTCGGCCTCGGCTGTCCAATCCCCAAAGTCTTGAAAACTGAGTAGGGCATCAAGTTGATACTCGCCCCCAAATCACATAGAGCTTTAGCAAAGTCTGCACTTCCAATAGTGCAAGGAATGGTGAAAGCACCGGGATCCTCCAATTTCAGGGCCATTGAATGTACTATAGCACTAACTTGGTGGGTCATCTTGATAGTTTCACAGTCCACGGATCTTTTCTTCGTCACCAAATCTTTCATGAATTTAGCATAGCCAGGCATTTGCTCCAAAGCCTCTACCAAAGGCACATTAATGGATAAGCTCTTCATCATGTCAATGAACTTTTTGAACTAATTCTCATTTTTCTGCTTTGCTAGCCTCTGGGGATAAGGTGGAGGTGGCCTAGGCAAGGGTGCCTTGGCTTTTGGCACAACCGGCTCCGGCATGTCTATTACGTGTTCCCTAGACGGGTTCACGTCTTTGTATTTCCACCTCGGCATCTTGAATATCAATCCTCACTTCTTCATTCACATTTTCATCAATCACATTCTCAACCACCAAAGAAACTTCATTTTCTTTCAACTCAACTTCATCACCCAAAATTTGCTTTTGTTTGGAGGCATTCACATCACCGCCTCATCCACTCCTTGTAGTTACCGCCATAACATGGTTGTTCCCACCCTTTGGGTTAACTATCGTATCACTCGGTAGAGCCCCCTTAGGGCGAGTATTCAAAGACTGTGAGATTTGGCCTAGCTGAACCTCCAAATTCCTGATTGAAGTGTTGTGAGAAGCCAATTGCGCATCGGAGTCAGCATTCTTTTTCATCATCTGTTCAAACATCATTTCAATTCTCCCCATTTCATTATTGGAAGAACTAGGACCCTGGGATGGAAAAGGCGGTGGATTGCTCGGTTGTTGGTACATTGAGGGCCTTTGAAAGCCTTGTCCCTGATTTCCTTGGTTATTGTTCCATCCACTCTGATTGTTGTTATTTCCACCCCAATTGTTGTTGTTTCCCCAATTTCCCTGATTGTTCCGATTGTTATTTTGATTTCCCCAATTGTTGTTCCCTTGTTGTTGATTGTTCCAATTATTATTGCCTTGCTGTTGGTTACCCCAATTGCCCTGGGATCTCCATTGTTGCTGTTGGTTAGAAGAATTGCCTCTTTGGCCTTGATAATTGTTCACATATTGTACCTCTTCATTCTGCCCATCATAACCATCATCTTGGAATCCACCACAATCATTGTCAAACTGATCCGAATTCCCTTGGTTCTGTTGACCTCTTTGTCTTCTATTGTTCACAAGCATGTTGACACCCTCCATGGCATTTACTTGGCGAGGATTCTGAACTTGTTGCAATTGTGCCTTTGCTAATTGGTTCATTGTTGTTGTAAGTTCTGCTATAGCCTGTCCATGGTCATGTAGTTCTTTGTGCAAGTGAGTGACCGTGGGGTCACCCTGTGGCACATTGGCTCTACTTTGCCACGCGGAGGATGTGTCAGCCATCTCGTCAAGAATAGCACAAGCTTCATCATAAGGCAACTTCATGAAATTACCCCCAGCCAATTGATTCACTATGCATTGATTCGTTGTATTGATGCCCCGATAGAAGGTCTGTTGTATCATAGCCTCTGTCATATCATTGTTGGGGCATTCCTTCACCATAGTTCTATATCTCTCCCACATCTCGTGCAATGGTTCGGTGGGCTCCTGCTTGAAGGCTAAGATCTCATCCCGTAATACTGCCATGTGCCTCGGTGAGAAAAATTTGGCAATGAACTTATCCGCCAACTCATCCCAAGTGGTGATGGAATGGTTGGGAAGTCTCTCAAGCCAATCCAATGCCTTTCTTCTAAGTGAGAATGGGAAGAGCCTCAATCGGAGTGCATCCTCGGACACATTGGTTTGTTTGCTCCCCCAACAGGTATCCACGAACCCCTTGAGATGTTTGTAAGCATTCTGAGTGGGTGCACCCGTGAAGTACCCACGCTACTCCAACAATGTCAGCATCACGTTGGTTATTTAAAAATTGCCCGCCCGGATCCGGGGTGGAACAATGCACTCGCATAGCCTTGGTTGGGAAGAACTCTAGGAGCTACTCTTGGAGGTGGCGGAGGAGGGTCTGGAATGTTTTCATTTGCATTGGCCTGGAGGCCTCTACGTTTTCCTTGAGGTACAAGAGGCACCTCTTCCTCTCCATTATCATCAACCTCCTCCCCCGCAATCACGTTTCCAAGAGGGTCATTAGCATTTAATGCCATTTTGTACCTGAAGTTGTGACACACACAAATTAGTAACAAAGAAAGAAAAAAGAACAATTCACAAAACTACTTAGATAGATAATCAAGACCGTTAGCTCCCCGGCAACGGCGCCAAAAAGTGATCGAGGCCAACCCTGCACTACTATTGAGTAGCAAGAGAGGTCGAAGCAGCTTTTACCCGAGAAGGTCGGGATCGATTTCCACAGGGAGCTAGAGATTGGAACTTGGGTGTCTATCTAAAGTGGAGTTGTGTATTTGCTCCAAATTACACTTCTACACATTTTTGGTTTTGATTATGATTCTAATTTTATAAAACTATAATGCTCAATTAAACTAATATAAGCTAGGGTTAAACTATTGCGAGTTGTTCAAATGATTAAAAGGCACTAGGGTAGTGACTTTCGCCTAGATGGTCAATTGACGGATTCTTGAGTCTAAAGCTAGATTGTCACATTTGGGGAGTATGATATAACCATTGCTCGATTCTACTCACTCTATACCTCTCGGTAGTTTGACTGATTTTTGCCCTAATTGACTTTCTCAAGATCAATTGGGTATGATCATTTGTGCAAGCAATTAAGGTTCAAGTCGGGTATTACGATCTCTCGGTTTAATCCTTTAATTGGGGCTATCAATTCTCTTGAGTACGTCCCAATTCCTTGTTGGACTAATTTTATAGACTTAGGCTCTCTTTCGCAAGAAGAGCCAAAATCAACTAAGCATAATATAGTGTTTGCAACCACTAATTCAACAATAAAACCATAAATTAGTCCAAATATCAAACACCCATAGACATTCAAACCTTAAAACACAAGACCCATCAATTATCCACACTAGGGTTGAGCCACAACCCTAGCTGATGGGTCTAGCCACTCATGATAATAGAGGAAAACAAAGAAATAGATGAAGATAAACCCATAATATTAAATTGCTAATTAAAACTTGAAGATTCAATGGTAAATCTCTTGTAAAATTACTCCAAATAGTAAGAAAACACTATTCACGAGCGCAGCTCAGCTGTAGAATCTAACTGATGACCTAAAAATGAGAAAAGAAACTATTTATACTAGGCCGAAAATGCTGGACAAAAATACCCCTGCGGGGCTAGTGCGGACCACATAAAATCGAGTGTGGCCGCACTAAGGCTCTTAGCTAAATATCCTGCTCTCTGAACATGGCCACCGCGGACCGCACAAAATGCACCGCCGCCGCAGTGGCTCCTGTTGCAGTCTACACAAAATGGAACGCGGACCGCATTAGCATCAATCCTCCAACTTGACAGCTCTCTGAAGTTTAGCTTTACGGACCGCACAGAATTGAGTGCGGCCGCAATGAAGTCAATGCGGACCGCACAGAATGGAGTGCGGACGCATCACTTGGCTGCCTGAAATTGAGCATTCTCTAAATCTCTCCTTTGCGGACTGCACAGAATGGAGTGCGGCCGCATTGGTCCTGTTTTGCTGAGCTTGGACTTGTTATTGGTACTTGTGCATGTTTCACTCCTTTTTGAGATGGTTTTGGCGAATTGTCACCTTGTTGATCATACCCTTCAATCAAGTACAACGCGTAAGCCTTTGGGACTATTTCGTACACATTTCTAATCAAAACTCAAGTAAGAAGGAGTGTAAAATGCATCATAATCCCTAGTTATCAGCAGTCGAGACAAAAGAGTTATGCTGATAGAAAGGTTCGTGATGTGTCCTATATGGTTGGGGAGAAGGTTCTGCTGAAGGTTTCACCCATGAAGGATGTTATGAGATTTAGGAAGAGGGGTAAATTGAGTCCTTGGTTCATTGGACCTTTCGAGGTGCTTCGCGGGATTGGGGAGGTGGCTATGAGCTTGCTTTGCCACCCAGTTTGTCGAGTGTGCATCCGGTATTTCATGTTCCATACTCCGGAAGTATATTGGAGATCCGTCTCATGTTTTGGATTTCAGTTAGAGGGTGATTTGACCTATGATGTGGAGCCAGCAGCTATCTTGGAGCGTCAAGTTCGAAAGTTGAGATCAAAGGATATAGCTTCAGTGAAAGTGCAGTGGAGAGATCGGCCCGTGGAGGAGGCTACCTGGGAGACTGAGTGGGAGATGCAGAGCAGATATCCTCACCTATTTGAGGCTTCAGGTATGTTTCTTGACACGTTCGAGGACGAACGTTTGTTTAAGAGGGGGAGGATGTAATGACCCGGCCGGTCGTTTCATGAGTTACTGCTTCGTTTCCCCCATTTCTGCTTCATTGCAGGTAGTTCAACTGTATTTCATCACATTGTGTGGGTTAGTTTGGGTTCGGAGTGGTTTTTGTAGAGGAATGAGCCACTTAGTCTCTTAAGTTGGTCTTTTAGTTGGAAAAGTCAACTGGAAGTTGATTTGTGAGCAAACGATCTCAGAATTTGGTTTTGATGATTCGAATAGCTTAGGGAGGTGATTTGGGACTTAGGAGCGTGATCGGAATGAGTTTTGGAGGTCCGGAGTAGATTTAGGCTTTAATTGGCGAAATTGAAATTTTGGCATTTTGCGGTTGACAAGGGAGATTTTTATATAGGGGTCGGAATGGAATTTCGGAAGTTGGAGTAGGTTCGTGGTGTCATTTGTGAAGTGTGTGCAAAATTTTAGGTCATTCGGACGAGGTTTGATAGACTTTTTGATCAAAAGGGGAATTCGGAAGTTTTTGGAGTTCTTAGGCTTGAATCCATGGTTAATTTGATGTTCCGATGTTGTTTTAGGTGTTTCAAAGATTGGTATAAGTTTGGTTGGTGGTATATGACTTGTCCTTACTTTTGGTAGAGGTCCTGGGGGCCTCGGGGTGATTTCGGATGGTTGACGGGAAGGTTTTGAGTTGGAATTGGAAGCTGAAGTGCTATGTTCCTGTCATTACCGCGCCTGCGGCTTGGGGACCGCAGGTGCGGGCCCGCAAAAGCAGAAATGAAGTCGCAGATACGGCCAAGAGAAGGGATGGTTAGAGCCGCAGATGTGGGCGCACCTGCGATTGTGCAGATGCAGGATTCTTAGCGCAGGTGCGGTGGCTGGGCGGATAAGTGGAATCCACAGATGCGCACCTGGGACCGCAGGTGCGGGTCCGCAGGTGCGATAGTTGGACCGCAGATGCGGTTTTGCTGGGTCAGAACATATATTTTCCACCCTTCGCGAATTTGGGTTATTTTTCATCACATTTCAAACGGGAAGAAGCTTTGGAGAGCAAATTCAAGAGGGTTTCGTAGAGGTAAGATCTTTGGTTCCCAAACGTGTTTCTATGATGACTTTTAACGTTGTAAGCTTGACATTATGGGAAAATCAGTAGCAAATTGGGGGTTAGGGCTTGGAAAATTGGAGACCTAAAATTAGGGATTTGAGGGGTCATTTGTGGTTGGATTTTGGTAAATTTGGTATGCATGAACTCGTGAGAGGATAAGGATTCCATTTATGTTAATTTTTTTCGGATTCCGAGACGTGGGTCCGGGGGTCGGGTTTGGCCAATTTCGGGTTTCTTGATACAATTTGACTATTTTCGCATGGGCTTCGTTCCCTTAGCATATTCTAATGTTATGATACTGATTTTGGGTAGATTCGATGCGAGTGGAGGACGATTCGAGAGGCAAGAGCATCGCGGGCTAGAGTTTGGAGGGGATTGAGGTAAGTAATGATTGTAAATATTGTCCTGAGGGTATGAAACCCCAGATTTCACTTTATTGTGCTATTTTGAGGTGACTCACACGCTAGGTGACGGGCGTGGGGTCGTGCACCATTGGGGATTGTGACTGGGTCCGTCCCGTACGACTATTAAGTCGCGTATTTTACTTGGAAACTATTTGATATTGTTATATTTCGGAAAATATTGTTGTGTTTGGGGCTAAATGCCGTGTCTGGGCATTGTGCCGATTGTTTGGACCCTTAGGGGCTTTTACTACCGATTTTCCTCACTGTTTTGGTATACTGTTTACACTCAGTCATGCTATGTTCTTACTGTTTTCATAACTTGGTTTTATTCACTCCTTTTTTTGATTTCATAAATGATTTTGAGCCGAGTATTTGTTTTACTGTCAGCCCGAGGGGCTTGAGTGAGATCTGACCGAGTGAGGTCGAGGGCCTATGTTGTGAGGATATTGTGATATATTGTGAGGCCGAGGGCCTGATTGATCTATTCCATGAGTTGGCTTGTTGTTACAAGGTCGAGAGCCTGATTTGTTACGCCACGAGGTGGTTTGTGATAGCGCTTGGGCTGTAAGGAGCCCCTCCCGGAGCCTGTACATCCCCAGTGAGTGCGGGTACCCAGTGTGAGATGTGATATTGCCCGAGGGGCTGTTGTTGTTTTATGTTATTGCCCGAGGGGCTGATATGAGTGATTGTGAGATAGCCCGAGGGGCTGGTTCTATTGATATTTTGCCCGAGCGGCGGTTATAGTACATGCTTTGCCCGAGGGGCTGTTTTACGTTTCTATACTTCTACTTACTGTTTTCATCGCTCGTTTGAAACTATTGAAAGGTATTTTTAAAAGGATTTTACTGAACTGAGATGTTCTACGAGTTTTACTGCTTTACTGCTTTGTTCTGGTTTTATACTGCTTTGCTGTAGCATTATGCTGTGGTTTGCGTGTTTTCTTACTGCTTAGCTACCTTTAATTTTATTACTTACTGAGTTGGCGTACTCATATTACTGCCTGCACCTTGTGTGCAGATCCAGGAGCTTTGGGTCGCGATAGCAAGTGTTGATATTGCTTAGCAGCTGATCTTCGGAGTTGACTAGGTAGCTGTTTGGCGTCCGTAGCCCAGTGCTTCTCCTCCCTATCTTATTTAGTCTTGTATTAGCATTTCTATCAGACTATGTTGTCTTTATCTTATTCCTAGACGTGTTGTAGTTGCTCATGACTGGTGACACCCCGATGTCGGGCTGTGTTTTGTTTTCCGCATTGTCTATCTCGACTTATATTATGGGATTTCTAGTTAATTATTGACTTTAAATGTCTTATATTGAATTTGTGGTTAATTTGGAATTTGTGTCGGCTGGCTTAGTTTCACGATAGGCGCCATCATGACCGGGTTCGTTTTAGGGTCGTGACAACCTTAAATTTTGCACACAAGTCGTATTTGGCATTACGAACCTACTCCAACTCTAGAATCGGAATCCGACCCGATATCACATGGTCCAAATGACTCCAAAATACCTACGGACCTCCGAATCCACTTCTGGACGCGCCTCTCCATACGGAGCTATTTCCAGGCTCGGAATCACAAACAGACATAAAAAATATTGAAATGCACTTCAACCCAAATTTATGAAATTCTTACAAAATGCTAACTTCCACAATAGGTGCCGAAATGCTCCCGGGGTCATCCAAAACCCGATCCGGGCACACGCCCAAGTCCGAAATCATCATACGAACCTGTTGGAACCTTCAAATCCCGACTCTAAGGTCGTTTACTCAAAATCAACCCTCAATCAGACTCTTCCAACTTTAAGCTTCGGAAATGAGAATTCTCTATCCAAATCAACTCCGAACTCCCTGAATCTCAATTCCGACTACGCGTACAAGTCATAATACCTGAAGTGATGCTGCTCATGGCCTCAAAATGCTGAACGATGCGCTAGGGTCCAAAACGACCGGTCGGGTCGTTACAGAGACCTCAACCAAACATACCAACCAATCCTAAAACACCATACGAACTTAGTCGAGACCTAAAATCACATTAAACAATGCTAAAAATACAAATCACCCTCCAATTCAAACTTAAAGAACTTGAAACTTTAAATTTCCACAACTAATGCTGAAACCTATCAAACACGTCCGAATAACCTCAAATTTTGCACACAAGTCATAATCAACATTACGGACCTAGTCCAACTTCCGGAATCGGATTCCGACCCTGATATAAAAAATTCCACTACCTGTCCAAAACTCCAAAAATTCGTCTTTCGCCATTTTAAGCCTAAATAAGCTAAGAACCTCCAGAACACAATTCGGATACGCCCCTAAGCCCATAATTACCCAACAGAGCTAACAGAATCGATGGAACTCCATTCGGGAGTCGTCTTCACACAGTTACTACGGTCCAAATTCTAAGACTTAACCCTCCGTTTAGGGACTAAGTGTCCCAAAACACTCCACAAACCAAAACGAAACCTCCCGGCAAGTCACAATAGCAGAAATAGATACGGGGCAAGCAGTGAATAGAGAATTAGGACTATAACCCTCAAAACGACCGGCCTGGTCATTACAAGTTTCTCTGCCCTTCTACGTACATCTTAGGGACCCAGACCCCGTTCTGGGTATTCACTGGGTTATTATCATTGTTGTTGTAGGAGAATTAGAGAAATGAATTTGTAAAATTAAACTCAAGCCTATTATATGAAAAACCGTATTTGTTACTATTTGGTTCATTTTGCCTTCTTAATATGTCCCTTCTTACTATTAAAGTTATAAGTTTGAAAAAAAATTTAGAAATCCAAATCCAAACTTCCAATTATGAAGAATTAATTAAGTTAAATATTATTGATAAATAATCGAAAGGGGAGGAGGAAGAAGGTTGTGAAAATTGATGACGCATTTACTTTGTGATGATTAGATGTAAATTTAGGTGATATTAATTTTAGGGCTACTAGTTACTGAATATACATCGCACATGTACCCCCATTTAGTTATTATAAAATTTTCAACTTCCTAAAGATATCAATATTAAGATCACGTCCATCCATATTCCCACTGCTCCAATCAAAAACTAGTCAACTTATCCACGCTTCGTGCTATTCTATTAAAGCTAATGAATAGCTGAGATATACTTATGTTTTAATCTATATATACAAATATATGCCTTCAATTAGATCCCAAACGCTCCATATTATTAATCCATATTTTTAAAAAATAATTATTAGTAAATGATCATTCACTTCACTAATTTCTATAACAATTGGAAACTTCATGTAAACAAATGAACATTAAATAATTGAGTAACTGCTTCTTCTTTTGTTACAACTTTCTTAAGTTGTGTTCTTTTAAAATAATTTTTTTTCCTGTCAAAACTTTGACAAAATAAAAACTATAAAAGCATTAAAAAGAAAGTTGTTATTTTTAATTTATCTTGTTAAAAGTGTATTTATGCTCAAGTTGCTGCTATCCAAAAGAGTCTTCCCATTCTTAATTTCTTGTCACGACCCAATTTCCCCACCGTTGGGTTTCATGACGACACCTAGTCTTAAGGACTAGGTAAGCCTAATATTTACAGAAGAACAACAATAATAAATAACATCTTAAAATTTTTCTGGAATGAATCCTTTATACAATGAACATATTCTCAAAACCCGGTAGTACAAGTCATAAGCTCTACAGAGTTAGCTACCACTTCTATATAAACTGTTCGGAAAGGAGTGAAAACAGTAGAATACAAGTAAGAAGGTGACTCCGAAGCCTGCGAACGCAGCAGCAGGTTTACCTTGAGTCTCCTCAGCAATGGTCCGCATAACTACTAACGATTGACACCTGGATCTGCACAACAAAAATGTGCAGAAGAGTAGCATGAGCACACCACAGCGGTGCGCAGTAAGTATCAAGACTAACCTCGGTGGAGTAGTGACGAGTAACAGTCAAGACACCTACCGGTCTAATAAACTGTACAAATATAAGCATAGGAACAACGGAACATGATGTATACATATAAAGGCTACACACTATGGCTAACAATACAACAATCACAGTAAAGGGAGAAAAACAGCAAGTAACAGCGGAAATACCATAATAATGGCATAGAAGAGCGAGCGAAATCACAAACCCAAAACCTAAATCATATATACAGTAAAGGTAATCAATAACTCAGAACCTACGACAGAGTTCAAATCAAGTCTTAGCCAACAGACTCCACGAAATACCGAACCTCGGACAACTTACAGCTCATGGGTCCCAATACCTGAACCCTAACACTTGGCATCCTGTGCCCCCATCACAACTCATGGTCATGCTGATAACTCACTTACTAACTAGAGCTACTCTCACATATATGACAAGTAGACGAGGGTGTACATCTATACTCAGCAATATCAAGAGAACTTCATATCCAATGGGAGTGTTCAACGACGTGGATGCTTGTGCAAGTGCTTTAACATAGTTCCTACTAGCTAATAAGCATAAGGAAAAGAACAGACGGCACGTAAGATATTTTCTCACAACTTCCAAGAGATAAAACTCATACAGGTAAGCATACCACAACACAATATCAAACAGCAAGAATGCCCCCAGGCCATCACAAATCATCACAATCAATCCCTGACTAGCCCACCTTGTCTCACCACGTGCGCAAATAATAACATAATAAGTGCCCGCCTTGTTTCGCCACACGTGCATCATAATATTCGCACCTTGTCTCGCCACATGCGCAACACTCCCCCCCATATATATATATATATATATATATATATATATATATATATATATATACATACACACACACATATCCCACATTGTCATGCCGCATGTGCAATATGTCAATTGTAGAAATAGCAAGGCAGAAACCTCGTGCAACCCCATAACAATAACCGCACGGCAAAAATCTCGTGCATCACAACATCAACAACCGCACGACAGAAACCTCGTGCACCACCACAATAAGTACCACAACAACAATGACAATATATACAAAAACACGACAAGTAAATCAACTCGAGAACTTTCGATCACAAGGAGACGGTAAAACTAGCTCACAAGGAATAACCACAATAGAGAATACTAAGCGTAATAAGAACAGCTCAACAAGGGAGAAAATAATGTGAAGCAACGATCCCACAATATGTAGTTCAACAACAAGGAAGCTAACACGAATCAAATAATTCCAAATAAGGAAATGTCAACTAAATATAGGATACCTAAACTTTTTTTAGGTTGGAAAAATTACGAAGAATATACAAAAATTTCAATTAAGGATGAGCACCGGGAAGATAACCATAACCTCAATTAAGACTAAACAATTACAGGAGAGATACTAATGATTTCCAACTAAGACAAGCAGTTATGGAAGATAACATGACAATAGAAGAGGTAAAAATCTGCAATTAAGCAAAATAAGAGTAAAATAGGCAATAAGAATGAATCATAAAGCAATTAATTCCAATTAAAGCATGTAGAGGTCAAACTAGTAAATGGAAGCTCAATCATATCAAGAACAACTTCATACTTAGTGAATACAAGGACCTAAGAACTCTAATAGGCCAACTTTCCACAAATAAGTCCGAACACGCACTCGTCACCTCGCGTACACGGACTACAATCAACATACAAGACTCAAATCCTAAGAGGAAGTCCCCCACACGAGGTCAGGCAAGATACTTACCTCAATCCGGCCAATTCAATACTCAATTTAGCTTTTCATTTACCAATTCATCAACGCTCGACTCAATCTAGCCCAAAATGACTTGAATACATCAAACAATGCAAGAGAAAATAATTAAATTAACAAAACTATGATTCTTATAGAATTTGCAAAAAGTCAACAAAAGCCAACTCACCGAGCCCGCACCTCGGAACCCGACAAAATTTACAAAATTTGAATACCCATTCCGATAAGAGTTCACCCATACAAAAATTATCTAATTCTGACACCATTTGGTCCCTCAAATCATCACTTTACATTTTCGAAAGATTTCACAATTTTTCCCCAAATTTTCCTTCAGATTCTCATGAATTTGATGTTAAATCTAAGATATAATCATAATATATAGTTGGAAATTGATTAGAGACACTTACCCAATATTTGGGTATGAAAATCTTCTCTCAAAATCGCCCACTCTCGGAGTTAGGGTTCAAAGAATATGAAAAATGAGCAAAAACTTGAGTTACACAGCTGAAAACAAGCTGTAGATGTTGCATTTGCGATCCAGGGTTAGCAATTGCGAATCCTCGCAAGAGCGAAGAAAGCCTTCGCAATTGTGAAGGAAGGGCTGGAAAAGGTCGCATTTGCGACAAAAAGTTCGCAATTGCGAACTGGGCATCGCAATTGCGATGGATATGTTCGCAATTGCGACCATACCATAAGCAACAGTTTTTCCCGACACAAAAATGAGCATAACTTCCTCATACGATGTCCAAATTTGATGATTCTTTTTGCTATGGATCCGTAGTTACGAAACGGATCTAACGGTTCAACAAAAACTGAATTTGGAGCTCATTTGCTTAATGTGGTACCCTTTATTCCCAAAGAAACAAAAATAAGAGCACAATACAACCCAAAACACACCCGAGGCCACCGGGACCCCATCTACACACACAAACAAGTCATATGACCTAATACAGACTCACTCGAGGTCTCAAATCATATCAAACAACACCAAAACAACGAATCACACCACAAATCGGGCTATGAACTTCCAAATCTTCCAACTTTGAAAACTTGTGCCGAAACCGATCAAATCCACCCGGAATGACGCCAAATTTTGCAGACTAGTCCAAAATGACATAACGGAGCTGTTCCAACTCTCGGAATTGCACTCTGACCCTGATATCACAGAAGTCAACTATGGTCAAGCTTCTCCATTTTCCCAAACTTCAACTTTTCCAACTTTCGCCGAAACGCCTCAAATTACCCTACGAACCTCCAAATCCGAATCCGGACGCACGCCTAAGTCCAATATCACCATACGAAGCTGTTGAGATCACCCAAAACCCATTCCGGGGCTGTTTACTCAAAAGTCCAATTCCGGTCAAATTCTTACCATTTAAACTTCCAAAACTAGTTTCCTTCTTCCAATTTCACTCTGAATCATCCGTTAACTGAATTCAACCATGCACGTAAGTCGATACACATATTATGAAGTGTTTAAGACCTTACGCTGCCGAACGGAGATTAAATTCTCAAAATGATCGGTCGGGTCGTTACATCCTCCCCCTCTTAAAACCAACGTTCGTCCTCGAACGTGCCAAGATTTGCCTCGAAGTCCTCAAGTTGCTGAATGCACACTTCCAACATACACCCGCGGGTGATCCCACGTCACCCCAATCCACATAAACCTGACCACATCATCTCAACTGAAATTTAGCCTTTCTATCAATACCAATAAGCCTTAGAGCCAGAATTCTCACCTTCCATCCATTTTCAAAGACCCGATTCTAAATCCATACCCGGTATCAGTCTCAACCAGCTACATCAATTCGTGCCAACACCCATATAGTACAGCCTTACAACATGACACATCGCACATAGGCCCACAGTAACATTATTGATCACAATATTCGCCCGAAACCAAATTCAGCACCGGCCCTAAGCCTCATATTCAGTAGGGACCCGTTTCAAACCTCCACAACACCGGCGATGATACAATAACCAGGAAAGCCACATAACTAAACACCCGAATCACCAAATCATAGCTAATACCAACGGGTACACACCCCACAAGCTAAAACTCAAGAAGCACAGAACGAAAATGACTGAATATGGAAAGGGAAAACACATAAGGGAACTATTAAACAAGCCCGACAAGCACAATTTTTTCCTATCAATACTAATCTACAAAACAATCTAACAAGAAAGAATTAAGGCATATAAAAGAATCACGAGGATCTCACATTGATATAACTCCCACCGCGGTACACAGCCCGGTCTCATCACATCAAATCACATGAAATCACGAGGGTCTCGCCCTCAACTCTGAATCACAAGTAGGATATGCATCAAACCAATTGGAGCCTCTCACTAAATCAATTCTGCCACAATTTACACTAGTGCTGGATCCCACACTAATGGAGCATAAACATCACGGCTCGTAGCCAAAAATACTCATAAATCACATCAAGCCTACCGAAAAGGACAACAGGAATTTACTACTAGTCTCATAACTCTCAACAATGAATGAAAAGACACGAGCTATCACTCATAAATCCTCCCAACATGGCAACACATAAATAAAGTGCTAATCATGAAACGAGCCCATAGGTGGAGCAACAAATAGGGAAAGTCGCCCCGATAAGCAGAACTGCAACGAGCTACGGATGACGCTCCTCTATAACAAGTCAAAATCATACCTGAAATGACATCATCTGGCGTAGCGGCCTTAAGCCTACTATATGAAGCACATCAGCGGGCTGGGCCTCCCCCTCTTGGGCGCCCTCTACTCGCCTGAATACCTTGCTGTGACACATCGGCCCGAAGTCTGGGACAATCTCTCACCATATGGCTAATATCTCCACACTCGAAGCAACCTCGCTGCTGATGTGGCTATGGGAACTGTGCGGTACGGGTACTACGAGACCCATGAACACCTGAATCATTATGCGAAGCTTGAAATGCAAACTGAACTGGCTGACCCACAAAACCTCTATGTCGCACCCCGCCTCCAAAATAAGGACCAGCAGATCTCCCTGGTCTACGAGGCCTCCTCGCCTCCCCAAACTCTCTCTCCTGATCTCGTCTGCCCTCTCTCTCATGGCCCCACCTGTCCTCTCTCTCCTGGCCTCGCCTGAACTCTCCCTCTTCTCTCTCTCTCTCGAGCCAGCATACCCTCCACCCTCCTAGCAATACTCACGATCTGCTGATACGAAATATCTATCTCCAACTCCCGGGCCATGCTAGTCCTTATGCTGGGAAGGAGTCCCTTAATAAACCGGCGGATCCTCTCCCGAACCGTAGAAACCAAGGTCGGTGCATGTTTGGCCAAATCACTAAATCTGACGACGTACTCTGATACTGACATAGTGCCCTGGCGCAGCTGCTCAAACTCCGCATGCCATGCATCCCGGAGGGACGAGGTACGAATTCTCTCAGGAACATCTCTGAAAACTGAACCCAGTAAGTGAAACTGACTCGGCCGGGCTACCTAACTCATATACCCGCCACCACTGATAAGCTGCTCCCCTAAGCTGGAATATAGTAAAAGCAACCCCACTCGACTCAAAAATACCCATGTGCGGAGAATGCGATGGCACTCCTCCAGAAAACCTTGTGCACTCTCTGAAGCCAAACCACTAAATGTAGGCGGGTCGTACTTCTTGTACCTCTCAAGCCTAAGCTGCTCTTTTTCAGATGCTGTTGCCCTGACTACGGGCTGAGCTGGAACCACAGGCTGCGCCACCCTGACGCCTGGAACCTGACCAACATGAACTTGCTGCTCTAGAGTGTGGGCGGCGGGAGTCTGAGTCCCTCCCCTGGTCTATGAGGTAGCTGGTGCATCTGGAATCAACCCCGCCTGAGCCAATGTACCAAACATGCTCAAGAACCATGCTAAGGTCTCCTGAAGTCCGGGGATCACAGCAGGCACCTCCGGTACCTGCCCCCCAACTGGAGCTATTGGCGGCTCCTAAACAGCTGCTCTGGTAGGTGCTCTAGCTGTGGCACGTACTCCTCGTCGGCCTCTGTCTCTGCCTCCAGTGACCCCTGCTCCGAGAGTAGCGTCATCAATAACTGCAGTGTGTGTCCTCACCATCTGTGAGAGAATGGAATGATAATAGTTCAGACACCGAGATCAATAAGCTCGCACGATATGAATGAAAGAAGTGAGATTATCCTAATAAATCCGTAGCCTCGAAGATAAGTACAGACGTCTCCGTACCGATCCGCAAGACTCAACTAAACTCGCTTATGACTCATAGCACCTATGAACCTAGATCTCTGATACCAACTTGTCACGACCCAATTTTCCCTCTGTTGGGTTTTGCCACGGCACCTAGTCTTAAGAACTAGGTAAGCCTAATATTTACAGAAGAACAACAATACTAAATAACATCTTAAAATTTTTCTGGAGTGAATCTTTTATACAATGAGTATATTCCCAGAACCCGGTAGTACAAGTCATAAGCTCTACAGAGTTAGCTACCACTTCTATATAAAATGTTTGGAAAGGAGTGAAAATAGTTGAATAAAAGTAAGAAGGTGACTCCGAAGCCTGTGAACGTAGCAACAGGTTTACCTTGAGTCTCCTCAGCAATGGTCCGCGCAGCTACAAATGATCGACACCTGGATCTGCACAACAAAAATTTGTAGAAGAGTAGCATGAGCACACCACAGCGGTGCCCAGTAAGTATCAAGATTAACCTCTGTGGAGTAGTGACGAGGAATAGTCAAGACACCTACCAGTCTAATAAACTGTACAAATATAAGCATAGGAACAACGGAACATGATGTATACATATAAAGACTACACACTATGTCTATCAATACAACAATCACAGTAAGGGGAGAAAAGCAGCAAGTAACAATGGAAATACCATAATAATGACATAGAAGAGCGAGCAAAATTACAAACCCAAAACCTAAATCACAAATACAGTAAAGGTAAGTAATAACTCAGAACCTACGACAGTGTTTACATCAAGTCTTAGCCAACAGACTCCACGAAATACCGAACCTCGGACAACTTATAGCTCACGGGTCCCAATACCTGAACCCTAACACTTGGCATCCTGTGTCCCCATCACAACTCATAGTCACGCTGATAACTCACTTACTAACTAGAGCTACTCTCACATATATGACAAGTAAACGAGGGTGTACATCCATACTCAGCAATATAAGGAGAACTTCATATCCAATGGGAGTGTTCAACTACGTTTATGCTTGTGCAAGTGCTTTAACATAGTTCCTACCAGCTAATAAGCATAAGGAAAAGAACGGACGGCACGTAAGATGTTTTATCACAACTTCCACGAGATAAAAATCATACAGGTAAGCATACCACAACACAATATCAAACAACAAGAATGCCCCCAGGCCATCATAAATCATCACAATCAATCCCTGACATAGCCCACCTTGTCTCGCCACGTGCGCAAATAATAACATAATAAGTGCCCGCCTTGTTTCGCCACATGTGCATCATAATGTTCCCACCTTGTCTCGCCACATGCGCAACCCACATATAAGCATATATATATATATATCCCGCCTTGTCACGCCGCATGTACAATATGTCAATAGTAGCAATAGCACGGCAGAAACCTCGTGCATCACAATATCAACAACCGTACGGGAGAAACCTCGTGCACCACCACAACAAGTACCACATCAACAATGACAATATATACAAGAACACGACAAGTAAATCAACTCGAGAACTTTCGATCACAAGGAGACGGTAAAACTAGCTCACAAGGAATAACCACAATAGAGAACACTAAGCGTAATAAGAACAGCTCAACAAGGGAGAAAATAAGGTGAAGCAACGATCCCACGATATGTAGTTCAACAACAAGGAAGCTAACACGAATCAAATAATTCCAAATAAGGAAATGTCAACTAAATATAGGATACCTAAACTTCTTTTAAGGTTGGAAAAATTACGAAGAATATACAACAATTTCAATTAAGGATGAGCAGCGGGAAGATAATCATAACCTCAATTAAGACTAAACAATTATAGGAGAGATAATAATGAATTCCAATAAAAACAAGCAGTTATGAAAGATAGCATGACAATAGAAGAGGTAAAAATCTTCAATTAAGCAAAATAAGAGTCAAATAGGCAATAATAATGAATTATAAAGCAATTAATTCCAATTAAAGCATGTAGAGGTGAAACTAGTAAATGGAAGCTCAATCATATCAAGAACAACTTCATACTCAGTGAATACAAGTACCTAAGAACTCTAAAAGGCCAACTTTCCACAAATAAGTCTGAACATGCACTCGTCACCTCGAGTACACGGAATACAATCAACATAGAAGACTCAAATCCTAAGGGGAAGTCCCCCACACGAGGTCAGGCAAGATACTTACCTCAGTCCGGCCAATTCAATACTCAATTTAACTTTTCCTTTACCAATTCATCAATGTTCGGCTCAATCTAGCCAAAAACGACTTGAATACATCAAACAATGCAAGAGAAAATAATTTCAATTGACAAAACTATGATTCTTATACAATTTGCAAAAAGTCCATAAAAGTCAACTCCCCGAGCCCGCACCTCGAAACCCGACAAAATTTACAAAAACTGAATACCCATTCCGATACGAGTTCACCCATACAAAAATTATCTTGTTCCGACACCATTTGGTCCCTCAAATCATAAGATTTCACAATTTTTCCCAAATTTTCCTTTAGATTCTCATGAATTTGATGTTGAATCTAAGATATAATCATAATATATAGATGGAAATTGATTAGAGACACTTACCCAATGATTTGGTATGAAAATCTTCTCTAAAAATAGCCCACTCTCGGAGTTAGGGTTCAAAGAATATGAAAAATGAGCAAAAACTCGAGTTACACAGCTGAAAACAAGCTGTAGATGTCGCATTTGCGATCAAGGGTTTTCAATTTCGAATCCTCGCAAAAGCGAAGAAAGCCTTCGCAATTGCGAACAAGGAAGGGCTGGAAAAGGTCGAATTTCCGACGAAAAGTTCGCAATTGTGATGGATATGTTCGCAATTGCGACCGTACCAGAAGCAACAGTTTTTCCCGATACAAAAATGAGCATAACTTCCTCATACGATGTCTAAATTCGATGATTCTTTTTGCTATGAATCCGTAGTTACGATACGGATCTGATGGTTAAATAAAAACTGAATTTGGAGCTCATTTGCTCAATGTGGTACCCTTTATTCCCAAAGAAACAACGTTGAAACATCAAATAAGAGCGCAATACAACACAAAATACACCCGAGGCCCCCGGGACCCCGTCTACACACACAAACAAGTCATATGACCTAACATGGAGTCACTCGAGGTCTCAAATCATATCAAACAATGCCGAAACGACGAATCACACCATGAATCGAGCTATGAACTTTCAAATCTTCCAACATCGAAAACTTGTGCCAAAACCGATCAAATCAACCCGGAATGACGCCAAATTTTGCAGACAAGTCCAAAATGACATAACGGAGCTGTACCAACTCTCGGAATTGCATCCCGACCCCGATATCACAAAAGTCAACTATGGGTCAAGCTTCTCCATTTTCCAAACTTCAACTTTTCCAACTTTCGCCGAACGCCTCAAATTACCCTACGGACCTCCAAATCCGAATTCGGACGCACGCCTAAGTCCAAAATCACCATACGAAGCTGTTGAGATCACCCAAAACCCATTCCGGGGCCCTTTACTCAAAAGTCCAACTCCGGTCAAATTCTCACCGTTTAAACTTCCAAAACTAGTTTCCTTCTTCCAATTTGACTCTGAATCATCCGTTAACTGAATTCAACCATGCACACAAGTCGATACACATATTATGAAGCTGTTCAAGACCATACGCTGCCGAACGGAGCTTAAATTCTCAAAACGACCGGCCGGGTCGTTACATTTCTTTTATCATCTTTGTTAAAAGCTCAAGGCCTTAAATCATTTGATAGCATATCTGAAAATATTATTTTCCATCTAGCTAGTTTTAGGGAGATCTTTTGAAAATTAAAATTCTAACTTAGAAAATATTGGAATATTAGGTTTTTTTATTTGTCTCCCATTAATTGGGAGGGAAAATTTTGCTGAAATGAGACACACATTATCATGGATAACATATATATATATATAGTCAGTGAAATGTTGTAGTTACTTTAGCATTCCAAATTAAATGCTAAGAACATTACTTCTGTTAAAAATACGTATGAAAAAAGAAAACGAAAAAGAAATCTTGTGAAAAAATAAAAGAAGAAACAGAAAAAAGAAGTCGGTTTCTTATCGTCGGATTTGCTATTCCCTTACCTTTCTTTTCCTTCCTTTTCTTTTTGAATTCAACTCTTAGCTCAATTCTTCTTCCTTCTTCCCTCACCGGCCTCTCACCTTCTCCCCTTCAGTAACAGTGGAAGAACATCTCATCTTTAGTACAAAAATATGATTCTTTCTCCGTATAATTCTTGTTGGTTTTGGACACACTTCCGTATGAGGAATTATATTACGCCTTTCAGTAAAGCTTTTTACGTTGTAGAGAAATATATATACCACTTGACCCTTCTCATTACATACAACACCTTCAAAAGTATCATCTCTGTTTGTCTTATATTTAAAAGAAATTCATTTGAGAAGAAGAGCACACAAAATTATGGAGATGACCCATTGTTATTGGTTAAAATGCTATAGGCCTTTTGTTATATATGGTAAAATAAACTGTTTTGGAAATGAAAAGTCTCTGTTTTCATCTTTCTTTTACTTTACTGTGTTTCATCCTTAATTTTTAATGGATGTAACCCGACGAGATGTGTTTTCATTTATTAGTTAACATTTAGACACTTTTAGATTTTGAAAATGAGATAAATTACAAAACAAAGATAAAAAGCCAAAAAGAGGAGAAAAACAATAAATGCTATCCTAGCATATAAGAGGTGCCATATTAGATTGTCAATTCCCAACTATATATATATATATATATATATATATATATATATATATATATATTGAGAGAGAGATACAGAGATTATAGATGCCCCCTTTTGGTCCTTAAATACAAATGGTATATTTACTACAAGATCAATATTCAAACTACTCCAACAAAAAATACAAATTGGGGACACTTTCCAATGAATTTGGGATCTTCATACTCTAAACAAAATAAAATTCTTCCTATTACAATGTCTCCATAATAGGATTCCCACTCGTTTCTATTTACAATTTTATATAGATCGGGATTACTAACAATATCATATGTCCGGTTTGCAAAAATGGCAACGAATCCAACGAATCCATCTTCTGATCACTAGAGTTGCTGCTTTGCATTTTCTACTTCCTTTGGGTGAAAAGAATAGCTGGTTATGTAAAAGAAAATTATATTTTTAAACTTTGACCTATTATTATCTTTTGGGCTACAAATTTACAAAGTTATAATTGGATCACTTGGTTGCAGTATATGTGTGTGGGTTGTACTTATGTACAATTATCTCTAAATTAAAACAGCTAACAGTTCATCTAGAGAAGAACAACGTTTCATATAAAGTGAAATTCAACAATGTAAGTTATGTCGCGCTGCTTGAAATTGCACTATATTCAGCAGTACCACAATAAAAAGTAGAGTTCTTCTAACCTATTAGGAGTCATATGGTATGATGGTAAGCAAAAATAATCCTGATTTAAAAATTTAGTACCGCTTTATTAATTATTTGGTTACTAATGCTGAGATAAGTTATCCTAAGATAAAAAATTGTACGACGATAATTTATACATGCGAGAGGGTAGAATAATAATCCCAGGATAAAGCAGTAAAATTGACAATAACATGATTAATACAACATATCAAATAGTTAACAAAAAAATAATACCAGTATAACTAATCCCAACATAATTAATTTCGGTATAACTATTCCCATCATAACTCATCCCAACATAATTTGTCTTCAAACCAAACAAGCCCTTAGTGATTCACTAGTCCTTACTTACCAACAAACTCAGACTCACATACATAATTCACTTATTTTGCTTGTAGAAATCCTCATTATATATTATTCTCTTTCTTTTTTCTTCTTGATAATTTTTATATCAAAAGTTTGCATTTATACTTATATCTACTAAATAAATTCACAAATAGTCAATTTTAGAACTGATAATTAAAATAAGTTATAATTTTTAAATTAATTGAAATTTAGCCACTTTTTTCTATGCCGAAGTAATACCAGGATAAAAGTACCCCTGAAAATCCTAAGTTTCTTCTTCGCTTCTTCTTCTTTCATTTTGCAACTATGGATGAAGGTGATACAAAAACTCCAGCACAATATGCTGTATTTTAAACTTTTACAAGTGAAACTTCAATATATTATGCAGGAGTTTCTGCAAATTTTCCTAAGTTTATGCAATTTGTTTACCCAAACGCCATTTTTACCAGCAATGAAGCTCCAACACCAGCGACTTTCACTTTGTTATGTAGAAAAACAAAGTGTTCGACGGTACTAATAGGGTACCCATTTTTACGCAGTGTTGTACATAATGAATATTCCTTAGCATAATTAATAAAAATTACATCTCAACGGAATTCAAAGCACCTACCGTCGTCGACAAGCTCTAGACAGATTTTAATGGTGAAAAGTTGGCTGGTGTAGAATCGATTCCGGTGACTCTACATACTTGGCTACTGTACATGTCTGCAAAAATGAATTCTATAGTAGAAGTTTTCAGTTGTGGGTGTCATTATCTTCTTCACATTCAGTAGGTATTCTCTCAAAATTCAGTACAATATACTAGGATTTTCACTTATAAAGCTGTAAATTCCAGCATATTGCACTGGATTTTTACAGGCACAGAGTGTTTAATCCACTATAATGTGCTGGAATTTTACTTGTAAAAATATTGAACTGTCACCACCCGAAATCTCATATTAAGGATCGTGATAGCATCTAGGCTCCAAACTAGGTAAGCCTGTCACTTAACGTTATTTAGAATAATAGAAGCATGGTATAATGAAAACAGAATTAAACATAAATGTGAAAATGGGAGTAATACAGCCCAAAGCGGCAATACTCAGCATAACTTTTCAGAACTAGGCGGCACAAAGTCACATGCTCTAATTAAATACGCGAGAACATCTCAAAAATACAATATTGTCTGAAATACATAAACAATAGAAATGAAATAAGAGGGTGACCTCGAGGCCTGCGGTCGGATAATGCAGGGATTACTTGAAGTCCCTGGTGTACAAAATGCCTTACTGTCGATCAGCCCGATCCGAGTACCTAGATCTGCACAAAAATATACAGAAATATGGTATGAGTATACCACTATCAGCACCCAGTAAGTATCAAGACTAACCTCAGCGGGGTAGTGACGAGGTTCAAGTCGTTTAATACTCACTAGACAAACAACCTGGGCAATGATTATATCGAAGAAAACTGATAACACTAAAATAATGAAAAACAATAGCAACAACTCCTCTAGAACGAGCAATAACAACTCAGAGTGATAAATCTATCTATGATCCCAAAATATCAAATTGAGATAGAGGTATGTGATAACACATCAAATGCAGTCATTAACTCAAATAAGGGAAAAACAGAAGCTTTCAGAAGCAATTATAAAAATGAAAACATCAATCTCGTCTCAACACAATTACAGCAACAATAAGAACAACCCGAAATATCACATAATTTCATCAACAGTGTCACCCTTATTACGTCGCATGTGCACATAATAATGATATGCCACCCTTATTTTACTACTCACGCTGTCCGAGATAACGCTACCCTTATTTCATCTCACGCGCACAATAATAGACATATTCACATGGTAAAAACCTTGTGTTGACACCCCTAGTCAATCCGCTCAACATGTCCATATGTGTCACAACACCTCAAAACAATAATACCAAGTGCCACAATATCGCAAACAATAATACCAAAGTTCCATCATGCTGTAAACTCACAACTTTCAACAACAATGCACATGGACATAACAATAATCATAAAAATGAAGGGGCGTACAATAAATATAGCATGATAATGGCTAAGTCAATGTAATGATCATAATCAAATAGTCATAAAAGGATCTCAACGTGGTTCATGTAAAGTTCATTAACACATTAAGGTTCCTTTGGTAAGAGGTATTAGAAAAAATAATGCACGCATTAGCTCGGTGCATTAGTAATACCTTGTTTGGTACATTTTTTCAACTTGTGTATAACTAATGCTTGTATTAGTTATACATCATACTTGGTATTATCCTATGTATAAGTAATGCAGAGAACACCATGACATTAGTAATACCAAGGCTATTAATGCATGCATTAGTATGGTTGAAGCAAAATTATCACTAAAGTCCTTTAAAACTAGAGAATATGGAGGACATTTTTGTAAACTGCTATTTTTCTTAAAATTATGTAATGCATTATAATTTTTAATATGCCATACCAAACAGTAGATAAGAAATAATATCTGCATAACTAATGCTTGCATTACTAGCTCATGCATTACTAATCCCTGCATTACTAATACACCTTATTCCGCATTATTCTTATACGCCTTACCAAACGACCCCTAAGGCATATTAATAGCCGACCGTCTATTCCGGTCAAATTCACACATAGCTCGTCACCTCATGTAAATGTCACTTTCACATCATAGAAATCAACATAGCAGGACTAGCACCTAAGGGGTATTCCCCCATAAAAGATTAGATAAGATACTTTCCTCAAATAAGCTAAATCATTACTTTTAGAAGCCCTTTCCGCGTAAAAAAACCTCTAGATGGCTCGAATACAGCCAAAATAACTTAATATCATAAATGAAGCCAAAGAAAACGATTCCGAATAATAAATCTTCGATCTTTAACTAAAATCAAAAAGTTAACCCCGAGTCCGCACCCCGAAACCTGACCAAACTCATAACTTTCGAATACCCATTCCGGTACGAGTCCAACCATACAAGTTACATCCAATTCTGACCTCAATTTGACCATTAAATCATCAATTTATGTTTTAGAAAAGTTTTTACTAAAATCGCCAATTTCTTCAATTCATATCATAAAACAATCACTAGATTCAAGGTTAGAATCATGAAATATAAAAAAATACGAATAAAAAATACTTACCCCAATACAAATCGTGAAAATCCCCTCTAAAATCGCCCAAATCCGAGCTCTATAAATCAAATTATGATAAAATAAGAAAAGCCCTCGAAATTGAGAATTAAATAGGTCTGCCCAGGCATACCCTTCGTGATTGTGGAACCATCTTCGCGATCGCGAAGCACATCCAAACACTGCCTCCAAATAACCCTACGTGAACGCGAGGCCAAGGACGCGAAACCGACGCACAACACACTCTTGACCCTACGCGAACACGGGCGACTCATTCCGATCGCAAAGACTTACAGCCATATGGCCCCAATCGGCCTCCCTTCTACGCGAACGCGTCGACCCTCATGCGATTGCCAATGCCACTGCCTCCCAAAGCATTGCGAACGCAAGAAAAGCCCGCCTGCCATAAGAAATACACTATGCCATCGCGGCTACCTTTTTGCGATCGCGAAGAAGGAAACCAGGCATCAGATATCAGCAATGCCAAAAACATGGAGAAATGGTGCGAAACCCATTTGAAATACACTGAGGCCCCCGGGACCCCGTCTAATAACACCAACCCATACAAAAAAAACACAGACTTATTCGAGGCCTCAAATCACACCAAACATCATCAAAACTATAAATCGCACCTCAATTCAAGCTTAATGAACTTTCAACTTCTAAAACTCATGTCGAACCATGTGAAATCAACTCGGAATGACCTCAAATTTTGTATGCAAGTCCCAAATGACACAACTGACCTATACCAACTCTCGGAACCACAATCCGAACCCGATATCAATAAAGGCAACCCTTGGTCAAACCTATCAACCTTCCAAGCCTTCAACTTTCTAACTTTTGCCAATTCAAGCCAAAACAACCTAGGAACCTCCAAATGCAAATCCGGACATACGCCTATGTTCAAAATCACCATACGAAGCTGTTGAAACTATCAAAACACCATTCCAGATTCGTCTACATAAAATTAAAACTCCAGTCAATACTTACAACTTAAGCCTCCAACCTAGGGACTAAGTGCCCCGAATCAATCCAAAACATTCCCAAAACCAAATCAACCACCCCGAAAGTCCTAAAAGCATATATACACATATATAAAGAATCAAATAGGGGAAACGTGGCTAAAATACTCAAAATGACCAATTGGGTCAATTACATTCTCCCCATCTTAAATAAACATTCATCCTCGAACGAGTATAGAGACGTACCTGAAGTGCCAAAAAGGCGAGTATATGGGCTCCGCATATCATGATTGGTCTTCCAAGTTGCCTCCTCATCTAGTTGACCTATCCACTGAACCTTCACCGCAATGTTCTTCGACCTCAACTTTTGGACCTGTTTGTCCAAGATAGCTACCAGCTCCTTAACAAAATCAATTCCTTGTCCAATTGCACTGAGCTGAAATCTAACCCATGTCATGGATCACCTTAATACTTTTGGAGCATGGAACCATGGAACACCAGGTGGACTCACGATAAGCTAGGTGGCAAAGCAAGTATGTAGGACACCTTGCCCACACTTTCAAGAATCTCAAAAGAACCAATATACCGAGGGATTAACTTTCCCTTTTTCCCGAACCTCATCACACCCTTCATGGGTGAAACTCTAAGCAGAACCCTCTCACCTACCATGAATGCCACAACACGAGTCCGATCAGCGTAACTATTCTGCCTAGACCATTCTGTATGAAGCCGCTCTTGGATCAACTTCACCTTCTCCAAAGTATCATTAGACCAAGTCAGTGCCAACAACCTAGCCTCCCCAGGCTCAAACCAACCAATCGGAGAGCGACATCTCCTCCCATATAAGGCCTCGAAGGAGCCATCTAGATGTTCAACTGATAGTTTTTACTGTAGGCGAACTTTGCTAGCGGTAGAAACTTGTTCCATGAACCCCCAAAATCAATAACACATGCACGTAACATGTCCTCCAAGATCTGACTAATGCGCTCAGACTGTCTGTCCAACTAGGGATGAAATATCGTACTCAGCTCGACCTATGTTCCCAACTCGCTACACGGCTCTCCAAAAATGCAATGTGAAATGCGTGCCTTGATCTAATATTATAAACACTGGCACACCATGAAGGCAAACAATCTCATGAAGATAAATCCGAGCCAGCTGCTGTGAAGAGTAGGTGGTCATAACTGGAATAAAGTGTGCAGTCAGTCTGTCCATAATAACTCTCACAAAGTCAAATCTCCTCAAGGTTCGTGGAAGTCCAACTACTAAATCCATTGTGATATGTTCCCCCTTTCACTCTGAAATATCAAGCCTCTAAAGCAAACCACCCGGTCTCTAGTGCTCGTACTTCACCTGCTAAAAGTTCAAACATCGAGAAACATACTCACAATATCCTTCTTCATCATTGGCCACCAACAGTGCTACCTCAAGTCCGGTACATCTTTGCGGTAACCAGATGAATGGAGTACCGGGAACTATGGGCCTCTTCAACTATCAACTCACGCAACATATCCACATTCAGAACACAGATTTGACCCTACATCCTCAACACCCCATCATCCCCAATAGTAACCTCATTGGCATCGTCATGTTACACCATGTCCTAAAGTACAAGCAAGTGGGGATCATCATGGTGATGCGCCTTGATACGATCAAACAGAGAAGACCGTGAAACCACGCAAGCAAGAGCCTGGCTGGGCTCTGAAATATCCAACGTCATGAAAATGTTAGCCAAAGCCTGAATATCCAATGCTAACAGTCTCTCCCCAACTGGAATAAAATCAAGATTACCCATTTTAACGATCCCACCTGTTGTTTCGAGCTCTACCATGTCGTTCGATGGTTCAAGACCTTGAGTAGCTTCACTTAATGTATTATGACTTGCGCGTGTTGTCTGTTTTGATTTTTGGGAGGTTCAAAGTTGATCTGATAGAATTATTTTCAATTCGAAAGCTTTAAGTTGGAAGAGTTGGCCAAAATTTGACTTTTGAGTAAACAACCTCAAAAGGGATTTGAAGGTTCCTATAGGTTAAGGTAATTTCAAACTTGGTCTTATATTTATATTGAGTATCAGATGATCTAGGAGTATTTCGGCACTTAATATCGGAAGTTTGCATTTTGAAGGCTTTGAAATTTACTAAGTCTGACTTGGAGTATGCTTTAGTGTTATCGGACTTCGAGTGGTGTTCGGGGACCTTGGATAGGTTCATTTAGTTGACTGAAACTTGTGCGTGAAGTTTGATCGAGATCCGGTATGTCTAAGGTGATTCGGACGCGTTCCGAAAATTTTAAAGGTTTGAAAGTTAAAAGAAGGATGTTGATAGCCGATTCATGGTTTTGACATTATTCGTGGCGTTTTGAGCCTTTAAATAAGTTTGGATAAGGTATTGGGAATTTTTGGTATGATTGGACGGGGACCTTGGGTGTGATTCGGGGTGGTTTCAGACAATTTCTCCTTGTTTTGCAACTGCTGGTTTTTGGTGTTCATGGTATGCACCGTGATCGTGGATGGTGAGTCGCGATTGCGAAGAGTGACTGGAGTTGGGGATAATTTTTTCATTGCAACCGCAGTTGGGAGCCCGCGATCGCGAAAGGAAATTTTCTAGGGCTGGAAGGTTGGCCTTTGCATTCGCGGAGCTGGGCTCGCCTTCACGTAGGCTTGGCAGGTTGTGAAACGCGATTGCGAGAGGACCTCGCATTCGCGAAGAAGGAATCTTGGGCGAGGCTGGTTTGGCTTTCGCGATCACGAGGTACTTCTACGATCGTGAAGAGGACTTTTTGGGCAGCTGTAATTTTGCCTTCGTGATCGCGAGTGTATTTCAGCGATCGCGAAGAGGATGGTCCTGGGCAGAATATAAGTTACAAATCGGGAATTTTCTCATTTCTCTCTTTTTAAGGCATTTTGTGGGTGAGTTGGAGGAGCCATTTTCATCATCTATCATGAGGTAAGTGATTCCTACTCATTGTGAGTTATATACATTGATTATATATGGATTTGGACATGAAAATGGGTAGAAATTATGGAATTTTTGAAGAAAATCTAGAAATGGTATATTTGGATTTTGACCATGAAAATGAATATGGAATTGAAAATAAATTGTCTATTTGAGTTTGTGGTGCTATGGGTAATATTTATCTTCAAAACTTTTTAAAATTCGGGCGTGTGGGCCCAAGGGTTGACTTTTTATGTGGAGTTAAAAATTATTCCTAATTGTTAAATTACGAGTCATTGGGTATATTTTGATTGATTTGCAGGTTGTTTGACTAGTTCCGAATCGTTTGGCATTGGTTTGAGGCGTTAAAGAGGCGTTGGAGCCGATTATTAGATTTTGGAGCGAGGTAAGTCTCCTTTCTAACCTTGAGAGGGGATAATTATCCCGTAAGTGTTATATTTGTTATGTGCTACATGTTGTGGGAGCTAAGCACGTATGAGGTGACGAATGTCCATGCGTATGTTAGAATTCCGGATTAGGTCTAGGTAGATTTAGACTCACATCGTATCTTAATTGTACTATTTGAGTTATTCTTGCATGATTTAAATTTTAATTTTAGCATGAGACTAGACTTGACTAAGGTATTGGACTTGCTATTTTAGATATTTGGCGAGCTACTTGATTAGCTGTAGAAATTATAATTTCTTTTACTGATTCCTCCCGCATTGTGCGTATTTGTCTGAAAGTTTCGTAAATTTCATAGCTCACACATATATTCGTGAGTTGGGCCAGTGACCCGTCAAGTTTCATTATTCCTATGGGATCGGGCTGAACGCCTCAGTAGTACTATTATGGATCGGTTTGTACGACCTCGGCAATATTATGAGATGCATTTATGGTTCGGGCCGTTCGACCTCAGCAGTGTACACGATTATTATGGGATCGGGCCGTACGCCACGACAAGAAATCATGCCATTGCTCTTATGGGATCAGGCCGCTTGCCTCAGCATAATCGTGCGAAATAACTGATAAGGAGTCAACGTACTTATGAGTTTTTCTAACTTGAGATGTGACATTTTATCTTGTGTTGACCATTATATATTCCATTCGAGGTAGTATCCGGCTATTGAAGACTTCATATTATTTCTTCTGTTGAGGATCGTGCTATGTACATATATTTGATCTTACTGTTTTACTTGCCATGCTTCGTACCTGTCTACTTTTATTATACTAGATTTATTGGACCACTGGTAAGTGTCGATGTCGACTCCTCATCACATACGCATTGATTTATGTACTCATACTACACTTCTGCACTGATTGTGGAGGTACTGAGACATTTATTTTTGGTGGTCTTTTGAGCACATAAGGGCAGTCGTTGAGGAGACTTTGTTTTGAGCTGCTCTCGATGTTACGATCTGCAGCACACAAAGTCCTTGATCAATCCAATTATTGTATTTTGTTTATTTCCTGTTCCAGACAACTATTGTAATAGTATTGTATATTCTGGTAGATCCTCATGCACTTGTGATACCGGATTTTGAAGATTATATTTTGCTTGTGGTTGTATTCTGTTATGATTCCAGGTTTATATTTTGGCCACTCGAACATTTAAAATAATAACATTTATAATTTTATGAAAATGAATGATTTTTACTCTTTATTTATTTAATTGATTTGAAATACATTTTGGATTTACTATTAACGTATTGATTTAATTGTTGGCTTGCTTAACAGCAGTGTTAGGCGGCATCACGACCTACAATGGATTTTGGGTCATGATATCCATGCTCTCTGTCTTCCTACTCAAAGCATCGACCACCATATTAGCCTTCCCCAGATGATAAAGAATGGTGATATCATAGTCTTTTAGTAGCACTAATCACCTATGTTGCCTCAAATTCAGATCCTTTTACGTGAATAGGTGGTGTTATCTCCTGTGATCCATGAACACATCAGAAAACACACCGTAGAGATAGTGCATCCAAATCTTCAGCACGTGAACAATGGCTGCCAACTCAAAATTGAGCACTGGGTAGTTCTTCTCTTGGGACTTCAACTGACGCAAAACATAAGCAATCACTCTAGCCTCCTGTATCAACATACACCCGATGCCAATCCGTGAAGCATCACAATATACTATATAAGAACACTGATGTTGAAGCCAAAACTAGAATTGGAGCTGTAGTCAAGGCAATCTTGAGCTTCTGAAAGCTTTCCTCACACTCATCAGACCACCTGAATGGGGCACCCTTCTGAGTCAGTCTAGTCAAAGGAGTTGCGATGGACGAGAAACCCTCCACAAAACGACAATAACACCCAGCCAATCCAAGGAGACTCCGTATATCAATAGTAGAAGCCAGTTTGGGCCAACTCGGAACCGCCTCAATCTTCTTCAGATCCACCTTAATTCCCTCACTGGATACCACATAGCCCAAGAATGCCACTGAATCAAGCCAAAACTAGCACTTGAAGAATTTAGCATATAACTTCTTCTCCCTCAAAGTCTGGAGCACGATCCTCAAATGCTGCTCATTATCCTCCCAGTTGCGAGAATACACCAATATATCATCAATAAACACAATAATGAAGGAATCAAGATATGGCTGGAACACATTGTTCATTAAGTGCATAAAGGTTGTTGGGGGCATTGGTCAGCCCAAAAGACATCACTAGAAACTTATAGTGACCATAGCGGTCCCTGAAAGCCATCTTTGGAATATCTGAAGCCCAGATCTTTAGCTGTTGGTACCCCAATCTCAAGTCAATCTTCGAGAATACCTTAGCACCCTGAAGTTGATCAGATAAATCATCAATACGCGGTAGTGGGTACTTGTTCTTGACTGTGACCTTGTTCATATGCCTGTAGTCAATACACATCCTCATAGAACCATATTTCTTCTTCAGAAATAGATCTGGAGCACCCAGGCGAGACACTCAGTCTGATGAAACCCTTATCAAGAAACTCCTGAAGTTGTTCCTTTAATTCCTTCAGCTCCACTGGTACCATGTGATATGGTGGAATAGAAATGGGCAGAGTGTCCGGCACTAAGTCAATACCAAAATCAATATCCCTATCGGGTGGCATGCCCGATAGGTCTGCTGGAACACGTCTGAAAACTCTATCACTACCAGAACTGACTCAATGGTATGAGTATCAGCACTGGCATCCCTTACAAAGGCTAAATATGCCAAGCACCCCTTCTCAACCATCTGATGTGCCTTCAGAAAAGACACTACCCTACTAGGAACAAGACCCAATGTACCTTTCTACTCCAACCTCGGTAACCCCAGCATAGCCAATGTCACGGTCTTAGCGTGATAATCTAGAATAGCATGATACGGTGACAACCACTCCATGCCCAAAATCACATCAAAGTCCACCATATTGAGTAGCCGAAGGTCAATCCTGGTCGCAGAACCCCCGATATTGACTAAACACGACAGATAGACATGGTCTACCATAATAAAATCCCCAACAGGCATAGAAACATAAACTTGGGTACCCAAAGAATCACGAGACATATGCAAATATGAAGCGAAATAGGATGACACATACGAATAAGTGGAACCCGGATAAAATAAAACTGATGCTTCCCTATGACAAACCGAAACAATACCTATGATGATAGCGTCTAATGCAACAGCCCCAGTCCTACCAGGAAAAGCATAACAACGGGCCTAGCCTTCCCCTCTAGGACAGCTTCTACTTGTCTGTCCTCCTCTTCTAGTAGGCTGTGAAGGTAGAGTAGTAACTGGAGCAGCAACCATGGCTTGTGTATCCTTTGGAGGTCTATCCATCATAATGTGCCTCGTATCGCCACACTCAAAACAACCTCTATACGGGCATGTCTGCTGGTACTGAGTCAGACCCGGTCAGCTAGAGTAGCCTCTGTAGGAACCCCGTGCAGAAGGTGCACTTGAATATGACTATCCCATTTATTTACCTTGAGGCCCCTAACTAGCTGGAGCACCACGAGTAACCTGAAGTGCAGACTGAACTAGTCGACTAGTAAAACCCTGCCATGATGGAGCTTGCCCCAGAGTAGGAGCCCTCGAATCCTCCAAAACCACGAGGCTTCTTAGCCTTCCTATCCTCTCTCTCTTGACTGCGGATACGCTCCAACCTCCTAGCGATCTCCACGACCTACTAAAATAGAGTACCTGTCTCCAACTAGCGTGCCATCCCAAATCTGAGGTTGTAGATGAGTCCCTTAATAAATCTACAAACTCTCTCTCTAGTAGTGGAAACCAAAGCAGGTGCGTGACAAGACAACTCAACAAACCTCATACCATACTCAGACACAGTCATAGTCCCCTGGCACAACTGCTCGAACTCTGTGCTTAACGCATCCCTAAGGGTATGTGGGACGAACCCCCTCAAAAAGAGTCAGAGAACTGAGCCCAAGTAAGTGGCGGTGCGTCAACTGGCCTACTCTTCTCATAAGACTTCCACCATCTATATGCCAACCCCGTTAGTTGGAAAATAGTGAGGTCAACCCCGCTTACCTCCATTATGCCCATAGTGCGTAGAATACGGTGACACTGATCTAGAAAACTCTGTGTATCTTCAGAAACTACACCACTGAAAGTAGGAGAAAAATACTTCTTGAACATTTCAAGCCTTTTCTGATCCTCCTCTGATGCCACTGGCCTGACCATAGGTTGAACTACAATTAGGGGCTGTACAGGCATAACACCCGAAACCTGATCAACATAGGCTCGTTTCTCTGAACTATGGGCGGTGGGATTCTAGGCTCTTCCCCAGCCTGAGAAGTAGCTGGTGCAAATGGGATCAATCCCGACTGATCCAAGGTACCAAACATGCTCAAGAAATGTGCCAAAGTCTCCTATAGTCCAAGGGCAGTAACAGACACCTCAGGTTCCTGCTCCTTTATCAGAGCTACTGGTGGATCCTCAGTCGCTACTTTGGCAAGTATTCTAGATGTAGCACGTGCCCCTCCTCGGCCTCTACCTTAGCCCTAACCTCTCTCGGCTCTAGTAGGGGGCGCGTGTGATTGCTCAGCTGATCCAGTAGTGCGTGTCCTCCATATGTGAGAGAATAGAAAGACAAAAGCTCAAGGTCTAAAATCAATACATCCACACGAAAACAAATGAAAGAAGTGAAATTTTCTAATAGTTTCGTAGCCACTCCAATATATGTTCAGATGTCTCCGTACCGATCCGCAAGAGTGCACTAAACTTGCTCGTGACTCGTAAGACTATGAACCTAGAGCTTTGATACCAACTTGTCACGACCCGAAATCTCACCTTAAGGATCGTGATGGCACCTAGTCTCCAAACTAGGTAAGCATGTCACTTAACATTATTAAGTGTTAGAAGCATGATATAACGAAAATAGAATTTAAAATAAATGCAAAAATAAGAGTAATACATGCCAAAGCGACAATACTCAACATAACTTCCCAAAACTAGGAGGTACATAGTCACGAGCTCTAACTGAATACACGAGGACATCTAAAAAATACAACACTGTTTGAAATACATAAAGAATATAAATAAAATAAGAGGGTGACTCCGCAGCCTGCGGTCGGATCATGCAGGGATACCTTGAAGTCTCCCGCGTACCAAATGCCTCACTGCCAATTAGCCTGATTCGAAGTACCTGGATCTGCACAAAAATATATAAAAGTGTATTATGAGTACACCATAATCGGTACCTAGTAGGTATCAAGACTAACCTCGATGGAGTAGTGATGAGGTTCAAGTCATTTGATACTCACTAGACAAATAACCTAGCAATGATTATATAGAAAAAAACTGATAACAAGAATATAATGGGAAACAGTAACAACAACCACTTAGAACGTGCAATATCAACTTAAAGTGATAAATCCTCCTTTGTTAAAAAAAAATCAAGTAGAGGCGAGGTATGTGATAACACGTCAAATTCAGTCACTAACTCAAATAAGGGCAAAACAGAAGCTTTTAGAAGCAATTATAAAAATAAAACTATCAATCCCGTCTCAACATAATCATAACAACAATAAGGACAACCCGAAATATCATATAATGTCATCAACAATGCCACCCTTATTACGCCGCATGTGCATATAATAATGGTATGCCAAATTTATTTCACCACATGCGCATATAACCACCTTTATTTCGCCACGTGGGCAGCCCGAGATAACGTCACCCTTATTTCGCCACACGCGCACAATAATAGACACAATCGCACGACAAAAACCTCGTGTTGACACTCCCTATAAATCCGCTCAACATGTCCACAAGTGCCACAACACCTCAAAACAATAATACCAAGTGCCACAATATCGCAAATAATGATACCAAAGTTTCATCATGTTGTAAGCTCATAACGTTCAACAACACTGCATATGGACATAACAATAATCATAAAAGCGGAGGGGTATATAATACATATAACATGACAATGGCTAAGTAAATGTAATGATCATGATCAAATAGTCATAAAAGAATTTAAGCATATTTCATACAAAGTTCATTATCACATTAAGGTGTATTAATAGCCTACGGTCTATTCCGATCAAATTCACACATAGTAACTGTATACATGCTCGTCACCTCTTGTACACGTCACTTTCACTTCATAGAAATCAATATAACAAGACTAGCACCTAAGGGGTATTCCCATACACAAAGTTAGGCAAGATACTTACCTGAAAGAAGCCCTTCTCGCGTGAAACAACCTCCGGACGGCTCGAATCTAGCTAAAATCTTAATATCATAAATAAAAGCCAAAGGAAACGATTCCGAATAATAAAGCTTCATTCGTTAACTAAAATAAAAAAATCAACTCAAAAAGTTAACCTCGAGTCCGCATCCCAGAACCCAACAAAATTCAAAAATTCCAAACAACCATTCCGATACGAGTACAACCATACCAATTACACCCAATTCCGACCTTAAATCGACCTTTATTTAATCAATTTATGTTTTAGAAAAGTTTTTACTAAAATCCCTAATTTCTTCAATTTATATAATCAAACAATCGCTAGATTCAAGGTTTGAATCATGAAATATAAACAAATCTGAATAAAAAATACTTACCCCAATCAAAATTGTGAAAATCCCCTCCAAAATAGCCCAAATCCGGGCTTTATAATTCAAATTGATAAAATAACAAAAGCTCTCGAAATAGAGTATTAAATAGGTCTGCCCAGGCATACCCTTCACAATCACGAAACCGTCTTCGCGATCGCGAAGCATATCTAAACACTGCCTCCAAATAACCCTACGTGAACCCGAGGCCAAGGACGCAAACGCAAAGCACAACACACTCTTGACCCTACGCGAACGTGTGTGAATCATTGTGATCGCGAAGGCTTACAGCCAGATGCTCCCAGCCGGCCTCCCTTCTACGCGAACGCGTCGACCCTCATGTGATCGCGAAGGCCACTGCCTCCCAAATCATTGCCAATGCAAAGAAAAGGCCGCCTGCCAAAAAAATACCCTACGCGATCGCGACTATCTTTTCGCGATCGGGAAGAAGGAAACTAGACATCAGAAATCAACAATGCCAAAAAATGGAGAAATGGTCCGAAACCCATCTAAAATACACCCGAGACTCCCGGGACCCCGTCAAATAACACCAACCCATCCCAAAACATAACACGGACTTACTCGAGGCCTCAAATCATACCAAACATCATCAAAACTACAAATCACACCTCAATTCAAGCTTAATGAACTAATAAACTTTCAACTTCTAAAACTCATACTGAACCATATCAAATCAACTTGGAATGACCTCAAATTTTGTATGCAAGACCGAAATGACACAACAGACCTATACCAACTCCCAGAACCACAATCCGATCCCGATATCAATAAAGTCAACCCTCGGTCAAACCTATCAACCTCCAAGCCTTCAACTTTCCAACTTTTGTCAATTCAAGCCAAAACAACCTAGGAACCTCCAAATCCAAATCCGGACATACGACTAAGTCCAAAATCACCATACGAAACTATTGGAACCATCAAAATACCATTCCGAAGTCGTCTACATATAATTCAAACTCCGGTCAATTTTACAACTTAAGCTTCCAACCGAGGACGAAGTGCCCCGAATCAATCCAAAACTCTCCCTGAACCAAACCAACGATTCGACAAGTCCCCAAAAGTACATATAGACATATGTAAAGCATTAAATAAGGAAAATGGGGCTAAAATACTCAAAACAACCGGTCGGGTCGTTATATGAACTCTAGTCAATTATGCTGGAAATTTTTTCGAATCTTAGCTACGTGTATTTTGTCCAAATTTTATCGCCGCATTAAAAATTGCTATTTTTAATTACTTTTTGAACGACGGTTACTTTCAATTACTATGTCAAAAAATGGCTACACCGCACCATTTAAACAATTTTCATATGATTGCGGTAAAAACAAAAAACTATTAAGACAATTTGACAGAAATACTTTATTTGTAGGTTAATTTTGACAATTTGACATAAATACTTTGTTTGTAGGTTGATTTTTGTAAAAAGAACAAGCCCAACTTATAAAAGCTGAAAATGGAAAATTCCAAATAACCAGATTTATTAATCAAAATATGTTATAAATATATTATATTATGGATGTTCATTTAGTACTCCGTTGTAAATAAGCTTCCTGAAGAAGCTTATCCATATGGGACTCCGCCGTAAATATGTTTATCTATTGAGTACTCTATTGGAAATAAGCTTCCCGAAGAAGATTATCACTTCGGTACCCGGTTATGGATAAACATTACCCCCGGTAGTAGATTATCCATACCGGGTATAATAAGCTTATCACTTCGGTACCCGGTTATAGATAAACATTACTCCCGGTAGAAGATTATCCATACCGGGTACAATGAGCTTATCCTTTCAGTACTCCGTTATGGATAATCATTGCCCCTAGTAGAAGATTATCCATATCTAGTATAATAGCAACTTACACAGCATCTTGCAGTAGCAGCTCACACAGCAGCTTGCAGTAGCAGCTTACACAGCAGCTTCCTTTCTTCTATAAATAGAAGAGATTTCAGTTCATTATGTACATTAGTTTGAATTCGAATAATATATCAGTTTCTCTCTATACTTGTCTTTACTTTACACTCTTTATTTTATAACACGTTATCAGCACGAGACTCTGCCATCTCGAGCAAATACTTTGAAAGTATCCGAGGTACTAACTTTCTTTTTCTATATAATGTCAAATCTTTCTAAACTTGAATTTGTAGCCCTGGATATATCGGGCAAATGCTACATGTCTTGGGTGCTTGATGCTGAAATTCATCTTGATGCGATGGGTCTGGCAGACACCATCAAAGACAAAAATGAGGCATCAAACCAAGACCGTGCCAAAGCAATAATATTCCTACACTATCACCTTGATGAGGGCCTGAAAATGGAATATCTTACTATTAAAGATCCAGTCATACTGTGGAATAATTTGAAAGATAGATATGACCACCTGAAGATGGTCGTTCTTCCACAGGCACGATATGATTGGACTCATCTAAGGCTACAAGATTTTAAATCTATCAGTGAGTATAATTCTGCTATGTTCAGAATTATTTCCCAATTGAAATTATGTGGTGATAATATTACTGATCATGATATGTTGGAAAAAACTTTCACCACTTTCCATGCCTCAAATATGCTCCTGCAGCAGCAATATCGAGAGGTGGGATTTAAAAAGTATTCTGAACTTATCTCACATCTTCTTATAGTTGAGCAATATAATGGGCTATTAATGAAAAATCATGAAAGCCGATGATTAGGTCGCAGCGGACTCAACCTTTGGAAGAGTGGGCGCTAATACTTTTACCCAATAGTGGTATCGGGGTCAATTTTCACAGGGAGCTAGAAAGGGAGTTGGATATTTGCTTAGCCTAGAAATGCGAGTTTGCTTCTAATTGATCTTCTATCATTTTTGGGTTTTTATGAGTATCGACTACAATTTAACAACTACTAATTATAACTAAATTATGCTAAGATATTAAGTCTAGGTTGTATGCAAAATAGAGAAAGGCACTAGGGTCGTGGCATTTTCCTAGGTGGTTAACTAATGGGTAGAGATGCCTAATACAAGAATGATGATTATGGGGCTTATGCTATAACCGTTGCACTATTGCTCTCACTCTCACACCTCTCGGTAGAAAGAGTGATTTTGCCCAATTGACTCTCTCGAGACCAATTGGATAGGCTAACAAGCCAAGCAACTTATGGTTCAAGTTGGGTAATTACTCTCTCGAGGTTTTACCCGTTAATTGGGACTACCATTCTCATGGGTCCATCCCAATTCCTTGTTGGATTAACTTTGGAGTCGTAGACACTCTTTCTCAAGAANGTGATAGAATGATTTGGTAACCTTTCTAACCAGTCCAACGCTTTGCCCCGAAGAGAAAACAGGAAAAGCCTCAATCTCAACGCATCCTCTGACACGTTTGTTTGTTTGCTGCCCCAGCAAGTATCTACGAACCCCTTCAAGTGCTTGTATGCATTTTGGTCGGAGGCACCCGTAAAATATCCCCTTTGCTCGAGCAAGGTCAACATGACATTTGTGATTTGAAAGTTCCCCGCCCGAATCCGGGGAGGAACGATGGCACTCGCGTACCCTTTATTAGGAAGAACTCTTGGGACCGCTCTTGGCGGTGGCGGAGGAGGGTCTGGAATAGGATTGTTGTCATGTACATTAGCATTGGCATTTTGACCTCTCCGTGGTACTTGAGGTACCGGAAGCTCATCTTGCTCAACATCTTCAACCTCCTCCCCCGCCAAGGCATTGCCAAGAGGGTCATTTCCGTTTAGAGCCATGTGTACCTGATGGATCAACACAAATAAAATTAGTAAAAAGAAGGAAAGAGAAGCAAAACACAAAACTAGCTACACAAATAGTCAACACCATAAGCTCCCCGGCAACGGCGCCAAAAAGTGATTAGGTCGCGCAGCGAACTCAACCTTTGGAAGAGTGGGCGCTAATACTTTTACCCAATAGTGGTATCGGGGTCAATTTCCACAGGGAGCTAGAAAGGGAGTTGGATATTTGCTTAGCCTAGAAATGCGTGTTTGCTTCTAATTGATCTTCTATCATTTTTGGGTTTTTATGATTATCAACTACAATTTAACAACTACTAATTATAACTAAATTATGCTAAGATATTAAGTCTAGGTTGTATGCAAGATAGAGAAAGGCACTAGGGTCGTGGCATTTACCTAGGTGGTTAACTAACGGGTAGAGATGCCTAATACAAGAATGATGATTATGGGGCTTATGCTATAACCGTTGCACGATTGCACTCACTCTCACACCTCTCGGTAGAAAGAGTGATTTTGCCCAATTGACTCTCTCGAGACCAATTGGGTAGGCTAACAAGCCAAGCAACTTATGGTTCAAGTTGGGTAATTACTCTCTCGAGGTTTTACCCGTTAATTGGGACTACCATTCTCATGGGTCCATCCCAATTCCTTGTTGGATTAACTTTGGAGTCGTAGACACTCTTTCTCAAGAAGAGTCAAGACTCACTAAGCTAGACTTAGTGTTTGCAACCACCAAATCCTAGTTAAAACATAAAATTAACCCAAATATCAAACACCCAACATCATTCAAGCATTAAACAATCACACGCACTAATTACCCACACTAGGGTTGAGCCACAACCCTAGCTAATGGGTTTAGCTAGCCATAGTAGCAACAGAAATTGAAGAAGAAGTAGATAAAATCAACATATTAATTAACTAGAAAGTTAATCTACACGAATCCACGTTAAAACAAGATGAAAATGCCCAAAATAGGCTAAAACTTTAGTCTCACGAGTGCTGCTGCTATCTGATGTTTAAAACTTAACCTAGAAATAATAAAATATTCTATTTATACTATGCCAGAAAAATCGGACAAAAATACCCCTGCGGGGCTGGCGCGGACCGCGCAGAAATGCAGCGCGGCCGCGTAGGGGTCTTGGCCTTCGATCATTCACTTCTGAAGCTGGGGACGCGGACCGCACAAAGAGGTAGCGCGGCCGCGTAGGCTAATGGGCGCGGATCGCACAACAATGAAGCGCGACCGCGTAGACACCAGCGCTGACCGCGTAGAAAAGAGCGCTGACCGCGCGTGGAGGCTCCTGAAATGGGTGCTCTCTGAATCTCCTAGCGTGGCCGTGCAGCAAATCAGTGCAGTCCGCGCTAGGTCCTCCTGTCCCTACTTCAATGATTTTTGACACTTGAGCAGGTTTCACTCCATTTCGAGCCGATTCTTGACTTTCGTCATCTTGTCGATCAAACCTGCAATCAAGCGCACTTTGTAAGCATTCTGGGTCTATGTTATGACAATTCATACATAAAGAATAGGTAAGTATGGGCATAAAACGTGTAAAAATCACAGTTATCAACTCCCCCAAACTTAAACCTTTGCTTGTCCTCAAGCAAATAAAAGAAGACCCACCCCTAAAAAGGAAACATCCAAGTAATTCCACCTTATCCTAAGGAAACCTCATCATGCATCAATTGGGACTAAAAATTGCCCTCAATACGAATGCATCATTAACACATTTTTAATCTTTTAAGAACTATGGATCGAATGTGACACGAGAGCATCAAGGGTTGACTCATTTCATCAAGGCGCTTTTCTCAAATACCTTGGTCTTTGTGAAACCCAAACTCACACATCCTCAACTCTCCCTAAGCGAACCTCACTTTTTAGAGTAATGACACACAACCCGAGGTTGATGGATTTTTGTTTTCACTCATTTCTCTCACAAAGAAGGTCATAAGTCCAGCTTTAGGTACCATATGCTTGCCCCTTATGTAAGTATCTAGGCTTCCCTCAACTCAAGATCATATAGGGCTTTTGAGGAGTCTTTGTGAAGGCTTTTGGGTGAAGGTAGGATATGTTTTTGTTCATTTAGGTTCAATCTTCCCTTTAGCACTTCTTTTGGTTCATTATGGCATACTTTTTGACTCATTTGAGTATTTCACTTCTTTCAATTCTTTCAAGGGGTTAGAGAGACACATTGTCACTCTTTCTTTTGCACTTTAAACCTTTCTCCTTTTTCTACTTTTACACAGCCTTTTTCACTTTGTTTTCTTTGAATCCCCTTTTCCGGTTCTTATTCACTTTTGCATTTTTTTTTGTCTTTTTCTCTTTTTCATTGCCTCCCTTTTCTTTTGCTTTTGTGCCTTTTTACCGCATTGAATCCTTTCTTGTCTCAACCCCCCAAACTTAGGTATTTGCCATTGCTCAAGGGAAGATTTGGGTGCCAAGAGAGGGTCTCATTGAGAACGGGTAGAGGCTTGTAGCTTTGGTTCATGAAAGAAGAAGGTTAAGGCTCAAAAGGGTTGAACTAGGGATCATTTCATTGGTAGGTTATGGAAATTGTTCAAATTTGGAAGTTCAGATCAAGGAAGGCCTATATTCACTTCTCAAGTCAAGTTTCACCTATGATTTCGCCTCAACAAACATTCAGGGCAAGTTCTAGACTGTTGGCTTGGAACTTAGACTCATACTTCAACTTCTCACCACACACACACCCTCAAGGTTTGCTAAAGATATCGAGTTGAGAGCCCACAACGACCTTAGTTCCAATTCAAGCGCATAATGGCCCCACACGACCATATGATGATTGTTTGGTCAACACAAGAGTCTCAAGGCCACAATTTTCACCATCCTAAACACAACATTATGTCTTTGACCATGGGATCAAAGGCAAATGTGTTAGGCCCAAGTGAAACTTGCCTGAGGTCCTTTTAACTACAAAATTTTGAAAATCAAAAGAAGAAAAATAAAAAACGGACTCAAACCCTTAAGAAGGTTGTCACGCCATCTATCATTGGGAAGAGCCACCCGGTTCGCACAACACACTACCCTTGGAAAGAACCGTGGCATTAACAAAACTAAGGGCTTATTGAAAACACTAAAACCGAAACAAAAGGCTACGAGCCTCACTACTAGGTTGAAAACGAAAAATTTAAACGAAAATAGAAAAACCAAATAAATATGTACAATGGGGAGTAGAATATACAACGGGGTGAATATATACATAAGAGTCTAAAAGTAGCCAAAGTTAAAAGTTATATATAGACCAACTATTCAAAAATCAAAGACAATCTAAAACATAAACTAGAAATGAAATAAATATATACAGTCATCCAATGTATCAGAATCAAAATGGTAGGGCGCACCCCCACGAATAAAAGCTGGCATAAATGCCAACTACCAAGATAAGCTCAAAAACATAGTAAAAGGATATAGAGAGGCCCCTCAAGCCTAGTCCACGTGCGTGGGGTCTCCTGTCGTCCCTAGATCCTCTGTAGTAGCTGGGACCTCAGACTGGTCTCCAACCTGCTGCCGTGCTGCTAGGACATGAGCTGGATCAAGGACAGGCTGAACCTCCGGTGGAACACTGGATGTACCCTCATGAACCTGGGCCACCTCTATCACCACTCCCTCAGTGCTAGGGAGTTTCCTCTTCTTCCTTGGCCTGGGAGTCTCCTCCTGCTGTGGCTGAACGGCTGCTGGCTCTACAGTTGGATCCCCGAAAAGTAAGTCAAGTGGCATCTGATCCGCCAGAAGCTTATCCACATTCTCCCTCAACTTCATCATTGACTCCTTGGAGGCCTTTTGCTTCCTCAATTTCCTGTGCTCCCTAGCTAGTTTCCCCAGTGCTGTGCTGTGTGCTCCAACTGCCTTAGCCAAGGCATTTTGTGTCTCCATCATCTTTTCTTGGTTGGCCAGGATCTTCTTTAGTGTCTCCTCAATAGAAGGAGGGATCTCAACTGTGGAAGGGGCTGACTGTGCCTGAACTACAGTGGCCAAGTTTGACAACTTGGATGTCGCAGCTGACATCCAGTTGTTCAAACTGGCTAGAGACTGAGCAAGCTGGTGGGCAGTGAACCTGTGGGTCTTCGATGAAGGGACATCTGGGTCAGCTGCAGTAGATGGACCATCAATAGAAGAAGGGCCCTGAGGCAATATCTCACTGGTAGCAGGGATGGTGGAAGGCTTAGTGGACTGCTCAATAACCGCTGGCTCCTCAGACTGGCCAGGTGCGGTGGAAGTGGATGCTTGAGGCTTTTTGGACCTCTTTGGGTTGTCGGGACCCAACTGACTGTACCATGAGTAGGGGATCTATCTGGACATCAAATTTCTTCTTCTTTACCTTCAACTCTCTGAAGTACAGGGAAAGAGTGTTTGGGAAGGGGTAGTTTGTGTTTGTCTCCTGCCCTACCGTAGAAATCACTCTTGACATGATGTTGCCCACATTCAGAGGAAAACCAGCCATAATGGAAGCTACTAACACTGCACGAGGAATAGGAACTGTGTGATCATAAGTTGAAGGGTCAAGCCTACTACACACGAAGGTCAACCACCCCTTTGCTTCAAAACTGAACGTGTTTCTCAGAATTTTCTCTCCTGCTTTCAACCAAATTGGGACAGTGCCCAGAGCTGCCATGTGCTGGGCCAACCACGAGCGAACCTCTTCTTTCATTGCCAGCTTTTCTAAGTATTGGGTTTCGTCTTCTTCATTGAACCCCAAAAATTCGTTCAGAGACTTCCCATCAAACATCACCACCTTGTCCCTCACTTGTGTCACCTTTGAATCTTTCACCACATGATAGACATTACAGTAAAATTCTTTCACCATATGTTCATTTGCAACTATGCAACGTTCCTTGAAGAACCCCCAACCCTCTCTAGTTCGGAATTGTGCTTGCACATGTGGGTTTAGAGGAAGAAGATCAGAATCAATAAATTGCCTCTCCGGAATCAATTTTCTTTTGGGCCACCACTCTCGAAATCTGTGGAAGGCTATTTCACTTACAAATCTATCAGCCCATGCTTCCGGTTTTCTCGTTCTCTCAATACCACCAACATGGGGCTCACCCCCCTCGTCGTATCCTCCACTCTCCCCAGACAATGAAGTTGTGGGGGAGGTGGAGTATTGTGCCTCACTTCTATCCTCGGACTCATCAGACGAGTCCAAAACTACATTCACCGGTTTCTTGAGGCTTTTATCAGTTGGTCCCTTGGAGGTAGGTGAAGCTGAGGGAGAGTCATGCAATTGGAGCGAGAGAGACATGTGAGTTGGAGCAGATTCAGAAGTAATACTCCGGGATGGGGCGTACTCACTCCCCGAAGAGTGGGAGGCAGCTCTATCAGCGTCCCGTATTATCTTGCGAGTCTTTTTTTATATTCTCCCGAGTCTAGGGAGTGAGTTTAACAACCCGCTTCCCTTTTCCCCCTCGGGAGGAGCCACCCCTCCCGGGTTGTTGTTCTTTTCCTCCTCGTTGCTTTACCATGATCTGCAAAGAAAAGTCTAACATTGTTAGTTGAGGCATATGCAGTGAATTGGATGGTGCAGTTGAAAGCATGGGTGAACAACAGGAATGCAGAATAGAAGAGGCGCGGACCGCGCAAAAGAGTCACGCGGACGCGCTGGACTGGCGCGGACCGCGTAAAACTGGAGCGCGGACCGCGGTCAAGATGCACCAGAGACACCACTCTCTGAATCTCACTGACGCGGTCCGCACTATTTTGGTGCGCGGCCGCGCTAGACTGGCGCGGACCGCGCAGAAAAGACGCGCGGCCACGTAGGGCAAAACTGAACTGAGGACAGGGATTTTCATTTAAGTCCAATTTATTTGCTCAAATTATGGGTCCTAGTTGTCCCTACTCAGTTACTAATCAAGAAATCATGCCCATTGTTTCACATAAACACACAAAATCTACTCTAACAGGTAAAACTAAGAGAAAAAGAAGAAAATAAGAAGTTAGACTAACAAAAAGCAAAATAAAATAAACTAAACTAAACTATGAATGAGATTAGTGAGGAATGTTACCAGAGGTTGTGAAAGATTTAACTACTTGAAGCAAGTTGTTGTTTTGATACACAGTGAAAAATTGAGAGCTCAGGTAGAAAATTGGCGAAAAGGTTAAAATGAAGCCTAGGGTCTCTATTTATAGAAAACAATGTGGGACCCATTACTTACCCACCAGCGCGGCCGCGCAGAAATGGCCGCGGACCGCGCTGGATTTCCAGCACTCTTAGTTGCCTGAACAACCCACGCGGACCGCACTGTTTTGACGTGCGGCCTCGTGGCAAACTTTAGAGAGTATGCATTTTGGGCTTCTGACGCGCGGACCGCACAAAAATGTCACGCGGACCGCGCAGAGAACTTTAGAGACTCAGCTTCCATTTCACCAGCCTGCGCGGACCGCACTGACTTCAGAGACCTTAATATTTTTGCTACTTTTGCCCTGCACTGGTCCAACATCAACCCTGCAACATCTCACAAACCATGAGTTGAAAAATCCTATTCTACAACGGAAAAATAAAAAGAAAGAAAAAGACATGGGTTGCCTCCCAAGAAGCGCCTGATTTAACGTCGCGGCACGACGCAATTTACCACAATGCCACCACTTGGCTGTCATCAATTTTCCCCAAGTAATGCTTCACACGATGCCCATTAACTCGGAAGACTTCACCATTTTTGTTCTTGAGATCAATAGCACCAAATGGGGTCACCCCAACAACTTCAAATGGACCACTCCACCTAGACTTGAGCTTTCCCGGGAATAACCTCAACCGGGAGTTGAATAGAAGAACCATGTCACCCACCTTGAATTCTTTACCCCGAGCATACTTGTCATGGAGGTACTTCATCTTGTCCTTATACAAAGACGAGCTGGAGTAAGCATGAAATCTAAACTCATCAAGCTCATTCAATTGCTCCACTCGGAGATTTGCTGCAACATCCCATTCCAAGTTCAACTTCCTCAATGCCCACATAGCTTTGTGTTCAAGTTCCACTGGAAGATGGCAAGCTTTACCAAACACCAACCGATACGGAGACATGCGAATTGGAGTCTTGTAAGCCGTCCGATAAGCCCAAAGAGCATCATCCAATTTCTTCGACCAATCGGTCCTATTAGCATTCACCGTTTTGGACAAAATACTCTTTATCTCCCGATTTGAGACTTCCACTTGTCCACTAGCTTGTGGATGATAGGGGTGGTCACTTTGTGATTAACTCCATACTTAGCAAGCAATGAATCAAAAACCTTGTTGCAAAAATGGGACCCCCCATCACTAGTAATGGCTCGAGGAGTACCAAATCTTGTAAAGATACTCTTCTTCAAAAATGCTATAACACTTCGGGCTTCATTGTTAGGAAGAGCCACGGCTTCCACCCATTATGAAACATAGTCCACCGCCACGAGAATGTAAGTATTACCACAGGAGCTCACGAACGGACCCATGAAATCGATGCCCCAAACATCAAAAATATCCACCTCAAGAATTGTATTGAGGGGCATCTCATCCTTCTTGGAAATACCGCCGGCTCTTTGACATGCATCATATCTCTTCACCAATTCACTAGCATCCTTGAACAACGTGGGCCAATAGAAGCCACAACTCAAAACTTTTGAAGCTGTCCTCACCCCCCCGTGATGACCACCATAGGGAGAAGAGTGACAAGCCTCCAATATGCTCATTTGTTCACTTTCCGGTACACATCTCCTTATCACTCCATCCGTGCAAATTTTAAACAAATACGGATCATCCCAATAAAAATCCAAACTATCCCGCTTGAGTTTCTTCTTTTGGTTGGAAGAGAGCTCACACGTGATGTTACCAGTCACAATGAAGTTGGCGATGTCCGCGAACCATGGCATCTCACACATAGAAACGGAAAGAAGCTGCTCGTCAGGGAA
>NC_031999.1:57420080-57458597 GCF_001879085.1 Nicotiana attenuata | reverse complement strand
TATATATATATATATATATATATATATATATATATATATATATATATATATATATATATATATATATATACTACATGTAAGTTATAAAGTAATTATTAAGTACATTAATGAAAAAAGAAAAATTACATGTAAGTTTCTAAGTTGGTGAAAAGGAAAGGTACGTACCAAATAATAAGCCGTGAGTGGATTTTGTGGTGGCATCTTGAAGAGAGAACATTATTGAAAAATTTTGATGTGGAAAAATAGCTATCGCATTCATTAACTATAGTATAAGGGGTAAAAGATATCTCCAACTCCTTGTTCACAGATAAATAGTTAGAGTTAGGATCCTTCACGCGGCCATTTATAATATAATAGCTTTTATTTTGTTCCAATAATTTTTTCACTTTATAACATATTCATTGAAAAGTACCGTCTGGATCTTTGTTCCCTATAAAATTATTCGAATATAATTTGATGTTAAATAGAAAATAATAAAATAAGTAAGAAATATAATATAAATATAAAAACGAATACCTCTTCGTCCACAAATATCAACTCCAGCCGCGAACCCTCACCTCTTTCGTTTTATATTCTATTATTGGTCCTTTTCCAATTACTAATACCTATATCACCCATTCAACATCGGACTTTCTTAGATTATTTATAGGTACAAATTGTTTCGCCAAATTTGATTTCAGTACCATTCTCAAAACACCTGTAATAATAACTAAGAATTAGCTGCAAAACAATATATATCTTCTCTAAAGATGAAATAATTTTTACTATTTAATACGGTTGATTCACTTAATTAAAAAGGAAAAACCTTCTTAATGAGTGGTGGCAACTTGTACTGATAATGCTAGTTATAAATAGCTAGTAACATAGAGATAGAGGTCTAACCAATAGTAAGCGAAGAGGATGAAATAATACCTTTTGTTGCAGAATTTTCTTATGGAGTAATACCTCTCAAAAAATTTATGACGGAGAATATAGAATAGTGGCTTCTTTTATAGAAGTATTTGAGTCCTTATTCCTAATGGATTCAGACAATAGAATAAGTTTTTAAATTATTAAATTTGTAAGAGGAATGGATTCCAAGAGGTATTGGTATTAGTTTACGATTCGGACAATATAATTAGGTGTTGTCAAATATAGGAATTTTTATGTTTCAGTGTTCCTAGGATAGGTTAGGACATGCAGATCTATTTATGTATATAGGAATATTTAAGTTTAATAACGTGTGTTTACCTTGAAAAATGTAAGTAACAATTAAAGATAATTTGTGATTTTAAAGATATGTGATATATTCTAATACTAGTGATTATACAAGTAATTTAAGCTTAAGTAAGAAGAATAGGTAAACCAAATCAGTGTTGCTGGAGCAATAGGGACCTCGAGCTCGATTATACCAGGGGTCTCGAGGTCGGCTAAGAACAATAAATATGAACAATAAAGTAAAGATAATAAATCTGAAGAATAATTGTTGAGCACAATAAAGGCAGAGCAGAATGTTCTATTGCAGAGAATAATATTAGATGATCCTTACAAAATGATTGGAGTCCCCTTTATATAGGAGGAGAAAACCCCAAAATAGTACATTCCTAATTGTAGTAAAGAATTCTATTGGTACAGGTGTATAACAACCTAGTACGGACCTGTACCATTTCGTACAAATCTAATCCTTTAATTTGTGCCCTGATCCACGTGCCCTTGAGAAATTCTCGCTCTTTTTTGATTGACTTCGAGATTGTACTGCCCTCAATGTAGGCCGTACCAGACCTTCGATCAGCTTCCTCGAGGTATGTGTCCCTTAGCCGGATCTGACCTCCACTTCGAGTCTCCCGGACTCGAACCCATAGCCCGATTTAAGACTTCAAAATCATGCTCCTCGATTTTGACCGTATACAGATAGTCCCCGCGTTTCATAGAATAAGATGATAAGAAACGATTCAAACTTCGATTCACCCGAACCACTTGTGACGACGTCATGGCTGTGACGTAGGCGTTTGAAGTGACCGGAAATGTCATGTCAGTGTGCTTCCCCGGAATGTCAAATACATTTCAGCCTTTGTCGGCCACTTGCGCCGCCGGTTCAGTCGTTGGCTTTCTATAAATAGGAGGTTGTTTTGCTGGACAACAACCACACTTATTCCTTCTTCATCTACCTTTAGTCCTTTCCCTTCTTTACCTCTTCCTCTAACCACCTATTTCCATGGTTCAAACTGGTGGCTACAAGGTAACATGGCAGCGACTTTACCAGTTACGCCAAGGGTTCCTTTATCAGAGCTTCGGCTCGAGACAACAGGAGAAAGGCACCGGGTCCCTTCCGTAAAGAAGATATGCGAATTTTACACTGTTGCTCATCTCCTTTTATCTTCAACTTGGTGTGACGCTTCATCCCCTTTGCTTTCCATGGAATGAGGTGGCACTATCATCTACTAACTTTTTCATCCCACACCGGAACAGAGTTCCGGCGGTGACCACTCTTGGACTATTGCTTGTGCACCTTGCACCCCCCCCCCCTTTTGCCTCTTCCTTTTGCCTGTTCTTTCTTAATGTATTACGGCCCAAAACTTCATTGGAACGCTCGATCTCGGCCGCTGGAGATATATTTACTTTTATCGAGGGCTTCTTGTCCCATATATACGTTCCCAGAGATCTGGAATGATGTCTTCGAGGAAAGACGATGCTCTCGAGGACGTAGTCTTTAAAGTGGATTAGGTTCTTTGGCTTTTGATTTTTGTTTCTTTGCTTCTGTGTAAGCATCCTTCTTGGGTGCCGTAGCTGTAATTTGTAAATATTTCTTCGAAGCAAAAAAGGATCCCTTTGTATCCCTTGTGGTTCATGCTGAATGTTGTCCTATCTTTATTCGTAAAAGACTTTGATGAGATGGTTTCAATAGCTAGCCCAAATATCGAGCTTAGAACATAATAAACCCTTAGGTTTTTAATATATTCCCCTCGAGGTTCTCGTTAATATTCGAGTTGAGCTTAAATGTGAACCCCGAACATCATGATCCCCGGGCTCGAGTTGGGTGAGAGCAAGATCTCGAAATGAAGCTAATCCTTAAACCTTTTTGTGGTCCTCGAGTGAGAATTTGCTCGAACTCGGATAGCCCTTGGGATTAGTAGTCGAGCGAGTGTTTGCTCGAACTTTAAATAAAGATAGCCCTTAGGCTTAATAGATAGTCCCCGAGTGAGAATTTGATCAAACTCGGGTAGCCCTCGGGATCAATAGTCGAGTGAGTGTTTGCTAGAACTTTAAATAAAGATAGCCCTTAGGCTTTATAGATAGTTTCCGAGTGAGAATTTGCTCGAACTCGGGTAGCCCTCGAGCTCAATAGTCGAGTGAGTATTTGCTCGAACTCGACTTGTAGGCTGCCCTTAATGATTTTTGACAAATTAATTCCCGATGCCTTGGTCCTGATGCCAATATCATGACATAAGTGGTTGAAGTGACTGAAAAGTTGCTTTTTGTACGATTCCCAAAATCATTAATTGGAGGCGGCTGGCGGTCTACCTTTTGGTTTCCTCAGCATGCTTAAATGACCTTTATAAATAGATAGATCCCACAACCTTACAAACTTTATTCCCACATTGCTTTCAAAGTCTCATTTAGCCCTTGTCAATTTCCTTGAGCTCTCCCTTCTCTTTACTAACAACATTTTTCACCTTCTTGGATCTACCGCATAGTGATGGCTAAAACTTCTAAATTTGTTCCTCAAAAGGAAAAAGCTCCTTCATCTTCTCAATCGACCAAGAGTAAACTGGTAGTGTCACCTCGTATCGAGGAATGCATCCCACCGCCGTGTGAGATAACATCCGATTTCAAAATCGAAAAACCTATTTTGACACCAGGCCGATGCGAGCCCATGTCTCGATATGTTTGTTTGGTGACCAAGGCCTAGCTCAAGCAAGTAAAGGAGGATTGCAAATGGGACAATAAGGAAATAGTGATTCCTTCCCCTGAGGAGGATATCACCACATATTAAGCAGGGTACTTGAGTGTATATACTTACCCATTTACGTTGGGCCCTATAATTCCGGCTCAGGGTCCAATAGACCCAGTTATCCTCGACTTTTGCCAATGATACCGAGTGACGCTCGGCCAGATCTACCCCTCCTTCTAGCGAATCGTTTACTTAATCAAGTTTTTTTCGAACCAAATCGAGGGAATGCCTTTTACCCTCGATCATCTGATCAGATTGACCAGTCCCCGACTTTATCGTGGGGGCTTGATAAAATTGCAATGCCGATCTTTAAAATCCCTCTTCTCTAGAATCAATGAGGACAAAGAACGTGGGTGGATGAGCCGGTTTGTCCGAGTCAAGACCTCCGATCTGATTCCTGCTGATTGGATGCTGTTCCTCGAGGAGTGGAACATGAAACGTGAGTATACCCTGATTTCTTTTCTTTTCCGACTTTATATTCTTCGATCTAACCTCTTTACGATGGTGTAGCCGCTTCTTGGTTTCCCGGTGGGGTCCCGGACCTCGAGGGCTGGGTCCGAAAGCTGGCCTCCGCCTCTTATTACTCGGAGCGTTGCTGGCGAGATGTGGCCAAGGGTCGATGGGAGGCAAAAAACCATGGTGAGTTCTCTTGTTTGTTTTTTAGTATTTCTATTACGGGATACTGATCTCGATTTCACGTAGGTCTTGGAGACGCCATTGAATTGAGGCCGGGCCCAACTGGTGAAGTGGAGGCTCCGAAGCTTCCCAAAGAAAGAAAAAAGAGGAGAGAGTCATCTGAAAATCCCCCGAAGCTAAAGAAAAGCTTGGCTCGAAGGCCTAAGGCAGATGCAATGGCCTTATCTCCAGAAATGGCCCAACAACTTCGGGACTAGGAGGAAGAAGAAGATGACGATTGCCTGCTGGTAAACCGTAAAAGAAAAAATGTCGATGCTTTGAAGCCCACCGAACCAGTAGTGGTTGATCTGGCTCATTCCAGAGCCGAAGCAATCTCCGAAGGGAGTTCAAACAAAGTCCCCGAACCATCGTCCAGAAAGAAAGCGCCTCGCTCAGGAGATCATTATGAGGGCGATGCCGAACAACTTGACCCCGAGCCTCTTCAAATAAAAGAGAATGCCCCGAGTGGATCTCTCGGGGTGATCAACGTGGATGATTCTCCTCCTGGCCCCGAGTTCTCCGAGGGACAAATCCAGGAGGCTCTGAATATGAGGTCTTCTGAGGTGGAAGCAAGTCATGAAGGGCATGACATCTTTCAAGAATGTCTCGTAGGGCTTGAAGATGGCCCCGACCCCGATGCTTCTTTCATTTTTGATGAGGCTCGTAAACTCTTTAAACAAGTGAGCTTTCTGTTTTTTATGCCTCCACCTTTGTTTTAGGTGTTCTGAATCTGTCTTTCCTCCTTTTTCATGAAGGCTGTGGTGCTCCATAAAAAGGCATTTTCCAAGTCTCGAGACGATCTTGCTCGATGCGAGGCTGAACTTAAGAATACTTTAGAGGAGAGGGGCGCCGTCAAAGCCCTTTATGCTAAGAAAGAGGTAGAGATCTATGATCTTCGAGTCGAGTTGATGCAGGCGTGCCAAGGTCGAGCCGAGTATGTTGAGAAGGTAATATAGCTCCTGAGGGTCTGTTACGTACTTTCTTTGTTTTGGTAGCTGACACTTTTAATTTTGCAGTTCTATCAGAAGGCTGATTTGGAGGCGCAACTTCGGGAGGAGCTTAAGACGAAAGAAGCCGAGGCCCTGAGGTGGAGGCAGGGTATGGACGATCTCGCCTCTGAGAAGGAAACTTTAAAAGAGCAGTTAGCTTCGCCCGAACGCCAGCTTCGAGGTGCGAAGGAGGAGAACCTAGCTCGGCGCCTCTAAATCGAGGAGCTTAAAGCTAGATCTGCTGCTGAGCTGGCCAAGGCCAAATCCAATGATGCGGCAATTATAAATTCGTATTGAGCCGATGCCGAAGCAGCTAATGCTCGGGAAAAGGAGATCTCTTCTACTACGGAGGCTAAGTTATCAAGTGCCCTTGACCATGGTAGGAGACAATCCCGGAGGATGACCCTCGAGGAGATACATGCTCGCGGCTTCGATCTTTCAGCGATATTGAAGCGGAGAAGATTTTGGAAGAAGAGACGGCCGTTCTGCTTTCCGATGAAGATGATTCAGCCAGTGTCTCCGAGAGTGAAGGAGACGGGGATGAAGTCCCCGAGGGCGAGGCTCCTAAAGATGTGACTCCTGAAGATGCAGCTGCTAAGGATGTGACCCCGAAGTAGTTATAGGTTACTTTATTTTGTTTCCTTGTAAACTTTCCTTGTGTAAATATTTCCTGCAATCATCTTTTGGAGATACGGGGGAACCTTTTATCTCATCTTTAACTTTGCTTTTATTCAACATTGCCTTTATTTATGGAAAACTTCGCTTGAATGATTATTCCGAGGAATGGTTCGGGGTAATATAAACCCTTAGATCTTTATCGATAGGTATAATAATTTTCGAGCTGAGTCTAAACCAGTTCGTTGTGAGCTCGGGATATTGTGAACCTCGAGTCCGAATCAAAATGAAAGCGGAGTTTCGAAATACAAGTTTTAGGCCCTTAAGTCTTTCGAGGTTGGCCCTTAGGCTCTTATGTATCGACCCTTAGGCTCTTTTGAGTTGGCCCTTAGGCTCCTATAAATCGGCCCTTAGGCTCTTTAAGTTGGCCATTGGGCTCTTATAAATTGGCCCTTAGGCTCCTTAAGTTGGCCCTTGGGCTCTTAGAATGGATAGATAATTTTTCCCTCATTTTGGCTTAAAAGACTTAGTGAAATTTTAATTATGCCCTAGCATACGTTTTTTGCACCTGTAGGTTTTGCGGAGGTTTGACATATTGGAACCTTATTAGTGATTTCTTTGTGTAAACATAATCGAACACCTCTTGAGGTATTTTCGAGGGTCGATGTTATCGACACCCTTGGAATTTTTGAGGGCTGAATTTATCGAAGCCCTTTGTATTTTGCTTTTGCCATGGATAGCCTGATTTAACCGGTTTTTACAAAGTGTTTGAAGGCCTTTAATTTATAGCAAAAGTCTGACGTCTCCGAGCCGCATTATTTGGCCGTATCCTTTATATGACCGTAGTCTTTAGTATGGCCGTAGCCTTCGGGTAAGTCACTTGGACTTGTTTCCCGATAACTTTCCGAACTTGTTCGCGAAGTTAGTCCCCGAGAATATTGGCCTTGGCCTTTGTTTCAAAGGGGTGTCTCTTTGAGGTCTTATAATTTCGGATTTTCGATGATAGTCCCCGAGTATTCGGGGTGCTTCTATGTTTTGGCTCTTAAGCCGTTTCCCATAGGATTGTAAGTGTAGAGCTTGTACGAGACGCAAAGTATCTTTGATGTAACCAGCATGCTTTCTTTAAGTAGTTGATACATGCGTACATGTTTTGCCGTCGGGACTCGGCTATTCTATATGGGCACGGTTCGTTTGACCGTTTGGCCCATTACAAAGTTCTCCTATCGAGACCCTCTTAGGCGTGAAGTGTCTTTCTCAAAAATGTAACCTCCGAGGGTGATGCCCCTAGTATCCGAGGCTGATTAAAAAGAAATATTGGATATTGTTGAGTTTTCCTTAGGCAGCACATAGTTGTTGCCTCGTTAAAAACCTTGCCGATAAAACCCATTTGGGACAAAACCCGAGCCAAGGGAAAAAGAGTGTAACGTATGCTTTAAAACCTAAGGCTTCGTGTAAAAAGGGTGTCTTCGAGATCATGCGCCTTTGAGAGCTCCCTTCACGTCGGGCTTGTAAAATCCTTTACCAACGATTCTGAGGGCTTAATGCGGTCCTATATTGCTATCCGCAATCGTAATATCTTTGAAAGCCTCGACCTGGTCGGGGATGATTCTGATGCCTCGATCCGACACCATGAAGCTGGGAAACTTACCCGTGCTAACCCCAAAGGCACGTTTTTCTAGATTGAGCTTCGTGCCGCGTTGCTACAAAACGTTGGTTATTTCTCGCAAATGAATTAAAGTGGTCCTCTGCGCACAGGGACTTGACCAATCATATCATCAATATAAGCTTTCATTATTTTACCCGTTTATTCTTCTAGCAGAATCCCTGTCATATTTAAACGGGGCAAAGCAATGCGATCAATGTTATTAATAAGAAACTAAATGATTTTTTCCCTGAGTGCGATTAATCCCGTTCCTAGATGTACCTTTCTCTTGAGCGGTTGACTTGATAGCATTGGGCTTATTGGGAACAACGAAGGTTCGAGGATCTGGGGAATTCCTTTCTTCGCCTTCGGTTACCTGTTATTCTGCTTCCGTCGAGGCTCGGAGCTGTGACTACTACTTAGCCACCTGCTTATCTTTGGAGTTCGATGTCTCTGAGGTCAAGGGTTCCGATATCGGTACCACTTCCTCGATTGCGAACATCTCTTTTGCAGCATGATGTTCTATGTGGACTGTTTTCACTCCTTCTTCTGTTGGGAACTTCATCATCTAATGGAGAGTCGAAGGCACTGCCCTCATATTGTGTATCCATGGGCTCTCGAGGATTGCGTTGTACCTCATGTCGCCTTCGATGACATAGAACCTGGTGTCTTGTATGGTCCCGACCACGTTTACTGGCATGATAATTCTCCCTTCGTTGTTTCACTTGCCATGTTGAAGCCATTCAGCACCCGGGATACAGGTACAATCTGATCTTGCAAGCCGAGTTGTTCACGACCCTCGATCTGATTATGTTTGCCGAGCTACCTGGATCCACTAAAATACGTTTAACCTGAATTTTATTCAGAAGGATAAAGATTACCAGGGCATCGTTGTGAGGATGGGACACGTCTTCTGCTTCCTCGTCACTGAATGATAGAGCATCCTCGGGCACATAGCTCCGAGCCCGTTTTTCCTTTGTGATGGATACTTTAGTACGTTTGAATATAGGTTCTTGTGGGACGTCGGCTCCACCGATGATCATGTGAATGACATGTTGAGGTTCTTCGGGTTCATTCCTGTTTGCATCTCTTTGTCGGAAATGGTTTTTGGCTCGGTCACTGAAAAATTCACGAAGGTGCCCCTCGTTGAATAGTCGGGCTACCTCCTCTCTAAGCTATCTGCAATCCTCGGTCTTATGCTCGTGAGTACCATGATACATACACATTAAGTTGGGGTTTCTCTGAGAAGGATCTGTCTGGATGGGCTTGGGCCATCTAGTATTTTTAATTTTGCCAATGGCTGAGACGATACTTGAGGCGTCGACACCGAAGTTGTATTCTGATAATCTGGGTGCCTCCACTGGTCCCGAGTGCCTGTTGGACCCAGTTTTGCCTATAAGTCCCCGGGAGCTTTGGCCTCGATCTACTCTTCGATCATTCCGAGGTGCATTATGCCTTGAAACGTTCCTTCTATCTTCGATGTATGGTTGATATCTTTCTTTGTTGAATCTTGACCCCCGATCTATGTCCCTCGGTGGCTTGGCTGCAAACCTGTTCGGATGAACTAAGCCCGAGGGGGCTCCCAACTGGTCGTCCTCGACCCTAATTTTTGATTGATACCGATTGTGCACATCCGACCATGTTACAGATGGATATTCGATCAGCTTCTGCTTTAGTTCTCGAGATGCTATCGAACTTCTTTCATTCAAACCATGCATAAAGGCCTGAACCACCCAATCGTCGGAGACCGGTGGTAATTCCATCCTTTCCATCTAAAACCAGGACACGAACTCCCTTAGCATCTCGTCATCCCTTTGTTTTATTTTCAAGACGTCCGATTTTCTCGTGGCCACTTTATGGCCCTAGCGTGTGCTTTCACGAAGGCATCCACCAACATAGCAAATGAGTCAATGGCGTTAGGAGCTAAGTTGTGATACCAGATCATAGCTCATTTTGATAATGTTTCCCCGAACTTTTTAAACAATACTGACTCGATTTCGTCGTCATTCAAATCATTTCCTTTGATTCCACAAGTGTATGGAGTAATATGCTCATTAGGGCCACTTGTTCCATTGTATTTGGGTATATTGGGCATGTGAAACTTCTTGGGAATGGGCATTGGAGCCGCACTTGGGGGGAAAGGTTTTTGTATGAACTTTTTTGAATCCAGTCCTTTCAAAATCGGAGGTGCTCCTGGTATCTGGTCGACTCTTGAATTGTATGTCTCCACCCTTTTGTCATTTTCTTCAATTTTCTTTTCTCCAAACTCGATTCTTTTGGTCAGCTCTTCGAGCATTTTCATAATAGCGGGATCAGTCCCCGAGCCATTTTTATCGGGCCTATCAGGCGCAGGTTCCGTAGGCCGGGCGTTCACTGGTTCGGCGGTGTTCGGAGTTCTGTTTTGACTCTGAAGTTGTGCAATGGCGACTTGCTGAGCTTGCAGCATCTCGAATATGCTTGCGTCCGTGTTTAGAGCGTTATGTGAACTGATATCAACGGGCTCCAAATTTGGCATTCCCTCAGGGTTTATGGGTGGTACACCAACCCCTATACCGCTGTTTTCTCCGAGTCCCTCACTGTCATGAGCTGGTGCGTTTTGTGTGCTAGACATATTTTGGCCTGAAATCAAAAAATATTTGACAAGAAAAAGTGTGAAGAATAACGTGTGTTATCAGAAAACTAGCACTAAAATAATCACTATTATCTTTAGCCCCACGGTGGGCGCCAAATTGTTTACCTTGAAAAATGTAAGTAACAATTAAAGATAATTTGTGGTTTTTAAGATATGTGATATATTCTAATACTAGTGATTATACAAGTAATATTAAGCTTAAGTAAGAAGAAAAGGTGAACCAAATTAGTGTTTCTAGAGCAATATGGACGTCGAGCTCGATTATCCCAGGGTCCTCGAGGGCGGCTAAGAACAATAAAATATGAACAATAAAGTAAAGATAATAAATCTGAAGAATAATTGTTGAGCACAATAAAGGCAGAGCAGAATGTTATATTTCAGGAGAATAATATCAGATGATCCTTACAAAATGATTGGGGTCCCCTTTATATAGGAGGAGAAAACCCCAATATAGTACATTCCTAATTGTAGTAAAGAATTCTATTGGTACAAGTGTATAACAACCTAGTACGGACCTGTACCATTTCGTACGAATCTTATCCTTTAATTTTGTCACGACCCCAAACCACCCCGGTCGTGATAGCGCCTATCACAATACTAGGCAAGCTGATTCAACACAGATAACATAAAGGTCTTTTGCAAATTCATTTTCCAATTCAGTTATGAACATAATATAACAAAATACGCGGAAGAAAGAACAAAATACGCAAATACATCCACACTGCCCGATCCTGGTGTCACTAGTCATGAGGCACTTAGATATTATCCCTGTCTACTATATACAAAAGAAAAGAATGAAATAAATAACACTAAGGATAGGAAGGAGAAAGGTAGGGCTGCGAACGCCGTGCAACTACCTTGCTATCTCCGTAAATACTCAGAAGCTGCTAAAAAGCTCTCACTCTGAAGCTCTGGCACCTGGATCTGCACACAAGGTGCAGGGAGTAACGTGAGTACGCCAACTCAGTAAGTAACCAAAGTAAATAAAGTCTGAGTGCAGTGACGAGCATTTAAATCATATACAGAATCTAACATAAAATCTCAATGGAAATAGCAAAGTCAAATCCGTAGTCCAACTTCCAAACAACTCGTAAAACTTCAGTTTCAATGAAAGTTATTTAAAACATTTTTTCAACACATTTTCAATAGAGGCTCAGTATAAAGAAAAGTGAAAACAGTAAACTTCATAACCAAACCCCCGGGCTAAGCATCGCTTATATATATGGCTCCTCGGGCAGCCTCTCAGTCACTCGTGACTCAACTCTCGTCAATCAGAACTCTCACTCAGCACTCCCGCTCAATAGATATCTCATAATAATAATAACCGCTGCGGCGTGCAGCCCGATTTATAAATATATAGTCGATTGTGCTCACTGGGGGTGTGCAGACTCCGGAGGGGCTCCTACAGCCCAAGTGCTATATCGCTGCGGCGTGCAGCCCGATCAATATATATATATATATATATATCTACGGCGTGTAGCCCGATCCATAAATATATATATAATCCTCACCATCCGGCCCTCGGCCTCTCTCAGTCATCAACGTCACAGCCACTCGGGCATTTCAGTGAAAAATCAGGGAAACCTAGCCCAAACAACTTCTAAATATTTAAAACAGAATAATGAAACTAAATCAAAAGTAAACAGGTAAAAATCATGATTGAGGATATGCTTTCAAATCAAAACAGTGTGAGGAAAGTAGTAAAATTTCCCTGAGGGTTCAAACAGTTCGGCACAAGGCCCCAAACATGGCATTCAGCCCAATTTAACAGATTCACTTCTAAAACACATAGATATCATATAGAGTTTATCAAAATAAGCAACTATACAGTTACTACGGGACGAACCAGGTCACAATCCCTACCAGTGCACGCCCACACGCCCGTCACCTAGGATGTTCGTCACCTCATTTATCAATACAGTACGAAATTCCGGGATTTCATACCCTCAGGTCTAGATTTACAATCGTTACTTACCTCACACCGGATGAAATTCTACTCCGTGATGCCCTTGCCTCTCGATTCGGCCTCAACTCGCCCCGAATCTATTCAAAATCAGAAGCATAACATCTAAAATAGGCTAAAGGAACAAAGCCCACGCGAAAATAATCAAATTACATCAAAAATCCCGAAATTGGCCAAACCCGACCCCTGGTCCCACGTCTTGGAATTCGATAAAAATTACATCATTAGAATCCTTATCCTCCCACGAGTCTATACATATCAAGATCATCAAAATCAGACCTCAAATGGTACCTCAAATCCCCAATTTAAACTCTCCAATTCCAAGCCCTAATTCTCCAATTTTAACCCTTAAATTTCACTAATTTCATGTCTAATCAATTAGAAATCACCATAGAATCGAGTATTGAGTTCAAAAATCTTACCTCCAAGCGTTACCCCTCGATTCCCTCTTCAAAACCTCTCAAAAAGCTCCAAGTCCGTCTCAAAAATGGTGGAAATGGGCGAAAATTCGCGTAGGGAAGCTTATATACTTTCTGACCCAGGGATTATGCACCTACGGTCCATTTCCCGCTTCTGCGGTCTAACCAACCGCATATGCGGTTTTCACTTATTTCCCTTAAACCGCACCTGCGCCTTCCTACACGCATCTGCGGTCACGCAGGTGCGTAGCATCTTCCGCACCTGCGGCTTCTGGCCTTCTCGCTTGTGGCTGCATCTGCGGCTGTTTCATTGCTCCTGCGGACGTCGCACCTGCGGTTCCCACTCTGCAGGTGCGGTTATGACAGGAACAGCAGCTGAAGCTACTCAATAATAAAACCAAACTTTTCGATAACCTTCCGAAATAATCTCGGGGCCTCCGGGACCTCAACCAAAAATACGAGCAAGTCAAATATCACTATTCAAACTTATACCAACCTTCGGAACACTCAAAACAACATCGAATCATCAAAAGGATTCAAGCCTAAGGATTCCAAAACTTCCGAATTCCGCAAACAATCAAAAAGCCTATCAAACCTCATCCGAATGACCTGAAATTTTGCACACACGTCAGAAATGACACAATGGACCTACTCCAATTTCCGAAATTCCATCTGACCTCGATATCAAAATTTCCACTACCAACCGGAAAATGCCAAATTCTAATTTTGCCAATTCAAGCCTAAATCTACCACGGACTTCAAAAATACATTCCAATCATTCTCCTAAGTCCCAAATCATCTAACGAAGCTATCTGAATCATAAAAATCAAATTCCAAGAACATTTACTCACAAGTCAACTTCCGGTTGACTTTTCGAACTAAATGGCCATCTTAAGAGACTAAGTGTCTCATATCACTTCAAAACTACTCCAAACCCGAACCAACCATCACGATACGATGAAATGTAGCTGAACAACACATAAAAAGGCAGAAATGGGGAAAACGGGAGTGTGACTCATGAAACGACCGGCCGGGTCGTTACAAATTTGTGCCCTGATCCACGTGCCCTTGAGAAATTCCCGCTCTTTCTTGATTGACTTCGAGATTGTGCTGCCCTCGATGTAAGCCGTACCAGGCCTTCGATCAACTTCCTTGAGGTATGTGTCCCTTAGTCGGATCTGACCTCCACTTCGAGTCTCCTGGACTCGGACCCATAGCCCGCTTTAAGACTTCAAAATCATGCTCCTCGATTTTGATCGTATACAACGTGTTTCTAGGATCCTGTTTAACGTGTAGTATCCTATGAAAAATAGGACATTATCCAAGAACCCCGTATTTCTTCTTTTTAAATCTTTATAATTCACTTTTTATTTATTTATTATTTATACTAAATTTTAATGTAAGACTAGGATCCTATGGCTAATAGGATTAAAGGGCCGACATTGGAATTCCGATTATGGCCTTTCCTTGAGAGTTATTATATATAATATTTTAAGGCTATTTCGTAATCCGATATTACATTCATGCTTTTATAATAATATAGATATATATATTTGTTGGGCTAAACTAGCCCAAAGCCACTCTTAACACGGTGAGATATTATCCGTTTTGGGCCAAGCCCGCACGGTTTTTCCCAAAAGGCCTCACACCATTAAGAGATCCCTACACCTTGTATGTACACTCCCAATCTTTTCAGCTACCAATGTGGGACTGTTTTCGCACACCCAACAATCTCCCCCTCGAACTAAGTGTGCCACCCACATTATTAGAGTATTATGGCACCCGAAGCCCGCAACCAGCTTCTGCTTGTGTGCGTGCGGCCCACCACCATCACTTCGCCATCTCCATACTCGTCCCGCTGAACCTGGGCTCTGATATCAGTTGTTGGGCTAAACTATCCCAAAGACACTCTTAACATGGTGTGATATTGTCCGCTTTGGGTCAAGCCCGCACGGTTTTCCCCAAAAGGCCTCACACCATTAAGAGATCCCTACAGACAAAATAGCACGGTATAGCTAGTTTTCGGACTGGTCATTCAAAAATAGCCAGCGTTTACCAAGTCAATGAAAAATAGCCACTATTTTGCTGCAACAGAGACCGGTCCAGCATAATATACTGGAGTTCGGTGCACCTGTGTATGAACTCCAGCATATTATGCTGCACCGGTATACTTTGCTGGCTCCAATATAATATACTGTAGACTAGAGCACCGGTGCTCCAAACTCCAGTATACTATGCTGGACCGGTATACTTGCTGGAACTCCAGTATATTATGCTGGAGTTCTAGTGTACTTATGCTGGAACTCCATCATATTATGCTGCAGTTCCAGCATACTTATCTTGGAACTCCAGTATAATATGCTGGAGTTCAAGTATACTTATGCTGGAACTCCAGCATAATATACTGGCATATTTTTCCGGGTTTTGAACAGTGTTCTCGCTCAGATTTATCTTACATGAAAAGTGGCTAAATTTCGATTACTTTTGAAACTGGGCTATTTTTGAACGACCAGTTGTAAATCTGGCTATTTTTGAATTTCACCCATCACTACACCTTATATGTAAACTCCCAATCTTTTCAACTACCAATGTGAGATTTTGTTCGCACACCCAACAATATTCTTACTTTGGGAGTGAATAATATGACCGAAACAAGTTGACAGATAAACTGACAAGTATGACTTTTGCCAGTTAACTTGTATGAAAAATGGAAAAAGTTAGAAATAACTAAGCATAAAAAAATAGCAAAGCACTCGTATAGAATATTTCATGAGATAAAATATAACACAATTATTCAAAGAAATAATATGTTGAACTTGATCTAATGCATTACATTCCATTATTTGTTTAACATGTAGGCTATTTCTTTTTCTTTTCCTAATTTATTTGTCCTATTTAAAGACTGCAAAATTCCAAAGTAAAATAAGTCATATTCTCCTTATAACCAAAACAAAAACATGTAGGTAATAGTATTATCTCTAATATCTTGCTACTGTTAAAAATGATGATCCCAACTAACCTCTAAGTAATGTAATGTTATTACTCAAAAATGAGTAGAATTCTCTTTAACCGAAACGAGAAAAAAGGATATACTTATAAAAATTTGTATAATCCACGAATAACTTATTGATATTATGTTTTAAATTAACTGCATTAACTTTATGCAATAATTGATTTAAAGGCGATGTCAGCACTATGGGTACAACTGCCGGAAGATATTTGGCGCAATATTTTGCAAAGGTTTAGCACAATTGATAAATAAAATATCGCAGATAAAGTATGTTCAATGTGGAGGTGATTGATGAAAGAGCCACCCATGTGGAATGTCATCGATTCAAGGGATCAGAAATACATAATAATCAGGGTTATGCATACTCTACTCTGCATAACGGTCGAGCGTACCCGCATAGAAGTTTCCTATGCTTTTTGCGGCTCAAGTGGCGTTGTCTACTTAGCGGACAAGTCAATCCTATACATTGTAGCAACTAGCAACACAATTCTACATTAAGTGATAAAGCTGAAGGCTTAATTGGGTAAAGAAAATTGATCTTATTCACATGAATAACTAATTGTTGAACATATATTCACCTGAATAACTGTTTGTTGAACATATAATTCGGAGATAACTATTACATCATCATAGAGCTACTTTTATGGTAGTTGTGATCACCAGTGTATTAAATTTTTTAGAAATTAGTGTACATGAATATTAACCTTTTTTTATTAACTTTATTCCACAAGTCCATAAATTGAAGAAATTTGCGGCTTACGGGTTGATCAGGAGGATGGGTGTCCCTATCTGCTCTAGTCTAATCAATATTGTTCTTAGGTTGTGTCACTTAGAGGAGTTGAGTCTCCAAGATTGCTTTTATCACCCCCCCCCCCCCCATGCACGCGCATTGAAGCTCCAGGTGTGCGATGCCCCAGGTTGATGTCTGATAATAGCCATATTTTCATATGTTCAGATATTATTTGCTCTGTGTTTTTACCGTTTCTTAATTGTATATGTCCAACTTTGCTTGATTATTGAGTTTATATTAAACGGGTGTTTATGTCATTGTTAGGAGCAATTAAAAATGATTTTTGATACAAAATTGAAGAAAAATGGAAAAGGAAGAAGATTTCTAAGAGTTAAGTCAATTAGGTAGAAAAAAATAACGTCACCTATGATATGTTGGCAATCGAAGTGTGGAAGGCATCAAGCTTGGATAATATGGACAAAGAATCGTAAAGGATTAATGTGGATGACAAAAAGCAGCAAATTGAATTGAGATGAATGTAAAAGTTAGGCAGAAAACGTACTGGATTCAGCGCCAGCCCAACCGCGAGGTGCTGGCCTGGACCCTGCGTAGCGAGATTCTCCTATTTCGGTCTGGATAAGGTTATTTCGATCCTATACGGTCCCAACTCGTATAAAAGGTCTTCGAAACCTAATTTGGAGGGGATCTAACATACTTTGAAAGACAATTCACGTGGAGGAACACACACCACACTTGAAGGAGACTTCTAACTAATTTTTCTTCTCTTCTCTTCCTTTAATCTCATAGTTTATTAATTCTAGAGTTTTGGGTGCTACATGAACGTTGTAGTTTGAAATTCAAATTGTTCTTATTATTTTTGTAACGACCCGGCCAGTCGTTTCGTGAGTTATAGCCCCATTTCCCCCATTTCTGCTTCCTTATGTGTTCCTCAGCTGTATTTCATCGTATCGTGTTGGTTGGTTCGGGTCCGGAGTGGTTTCGGTGTGGAATGAGACGCTTAGTCTACTATTTAGAAGTTAAGTTGGAAAAGTCAATCGGAAGTTGACTTATGAGTAAACGATATCGGATTTGGATTTTTATGATTTGGTTAGCTCAGTTAAGTGATTTTGGACTTGTGAGCGCGTCCGAAATATGATTTGGAGGTCCGTGGTAGAATTAGGCTTGAATTGGCGAAAGTTGGAATTTTGGCGATTTTGGTCGATAGTGGAAATTTATATATCGGGGTCAGAATGGAATTCCAGAAGTTGGAGTAGGTTCATAGTATCATTTGTGACGTGTGTGTGCAAAATTTCAGATCATTCGAACGAGGTTTGGTAGGTTTCGGCATCGTTTGCGGAATTTGGAAGTTTAAAGTTCTTAGGCTTGAATCCGAGGGTAATTTGGTGTTTTGATGTTGTTTTGAGTGTTCCGAAGGTTCGACTAAGTTCATAGGTTGATATGTGACTTGTTGGTATGTTTGGTTGAGGTCCCGAGGGGCTCCGGATAATTTCGGATGGTTAACGGAGAGTTGGGATGTGGAATAATGCAGCTGAAGCTGTTGCTTCTGATGTTTCCGCACCTGCGGACTGGGAACCGCAGGTGCTAGGGTCGCAGGCGCGGAAGGTGAACCGCCGATGCGGAATTTGGAAAGCTGAGGATGGAGCGCAGGTGCGCAGGATACGCCGCACCTGCGAGCTCGCAGGTGCGAGGCCTGGGGCGCACGTGCTGAAGCTGGTGAGTTAAGTGGAGTTCGCAGGTGCGGTGCCTTTAGCGCAGGTGCGGTCCCGCAGGCCCGAAAAATAGGCCGCAGGTGCGAGAAACCTAGGCAGAAGGTATATATTGCACACTTCGCGAATTGTGGTGCATTCTTAACCATTTTTATTCGATTTTGGAGCTTTTAGGAGTTATTTGAAGAGGGATTCAAGGGAGTTTTCATTGAGGTAAGTTACTTGAGCCCTAATACTCGTGTTTATGGTAAATTCCCGTTGTTTAATTATGTGATAGTGAAGATTATGGTTGAAAATGAGGGGTTTGGGCTTGGGATATTGGAGAGTTTGATTTGGGGATTTGAGGGGTCAAATGGAGTCGGATTTTGATAAATCTCGTATGTATGGACTCGTGAGTGAAAGGGCTTTCTAGTTTTGTAACTTTTTCGGATTGCGAGACATGGGCGGGGTTTGAGTGGATTTCGGGATTTGTGTCTAATTTGAATGTTTTTCTTGTGGAATTCATTCTACTAGTGCATATTGATGATATTGTTCTGGTTGTGAATAGATTCAGAGTGATTGGAGGCCGAGTCGAGGGGCAAGAGCATCGCGCAGTAGAGATTTGATCGGTTTAAGGTAAGTAAGGATTGTAAATCTAGTCCTGAGGGTATGAAACCTTGGATTTTGTATCGTTGAGGTGATGTGCATGCTAGGTGACGTGCGTGTGGGCGTGCACCATCGGGAATTGTGACTTGGTCCGTCCCGTAGCAACCATAAAATTGCGTATTTGGTTGAAACTATATAATACTTATGTGTTTTAGAAAGAGTTTTTGTAAATTGGGCTGAATGCCATGTTTGGGGCTTGTGCCAGGGCTGTTTGGACCCTTAGAGGCCTTTTTCTTACTATCCTCTCGTTGTTTTTGATTGAAAATCTATAATCAGTCATGTTATACTTATTGATTTAATAACTCAGTCTTTATTACTCTGTTTTGATGCATATAAATATTGTTTTGGGCTGAGTACCCTGTTTTAACTGAGAGCCCGAGTGGCTTGAGTGGTTTATGACTGAGTGAGGCCGAGGGCCTGATTTGTGAGGATGTTAATGGGATCGGGCTGCACGCCGCAGCATGTTTTACTGATTCATGATTGAGTGAGGCCGAGGGCCTGACTAATTTATGCCACGAAGTGGCTTGTTATAGCGCTTGTGCTGAAGGAGCCCCTCCGGAGTCTGCAAAACCCCTGTGAGCGCAGGTATCTACTGAGTGCAAGTGCCCGAGGGGCCGTATATGAGTGATGGTGAGGTATGCCAGAGGGGCTGTATGTGAGTGATGTTTTGCCCGTGGGGCGGTTTATGATGTCATTATTTTTGCTCACCTTTGCATTGAGCCTTTGTTTGAAAACTGTTGAAAATATCTTTAGACGATATTTTTACCAGAACTGGGTTTAAAAGAGATGATTTGATTCAACCTTGATTTTTAAAGCCTGTTGTATTATTTTGAGATTTCATGATGTGAACTTTAAATGCTTTATTGCTCGTCACTACTTCTGAACCTTTATTTACTTTGGTTACTTATTGAATTGGCGTACTCACGTTACTCTCTGCACCTTGTGTGCTGATCCAGGCGTATTAGGACCCGGTAGCGACTGTTGACTATTCCAGCTGTAGATCTTCTTGGAGTTAGCAAGGTAGCTGTTGGCGATCGCAGCCCTGCTCTTCTCCCTCATATCTTCCTATAGATATTTTGTAGTTACATTACCAGACTGTGTTAGTCTCGGTATTATCGGACAGTTTTTAGTAGATGCTCATGACTAGTGACACCCTGATGTCGGGCTTTTCTTTCCGCACTTTTGTTATTCAGATTTTCTTTATGAAGTTTTATTATTAAACGGCATAAATCTATCTTTGAAAATGAAATATCGTGTTGTTTTTGGAAAAGAGTCGTCTTGCCTAGTACCACGACAGGCACCATCACGACATGGTAGTTTGGATCGTGACATGTTGGTATCAGAGCCTAGGTTACATAGGTCTCACAGGTCATGAGTGAGTTTAGTAGAGTCTTGCGGAGACGTCACTACTTATCTTCAAGAGGCTGCATAACCTTAGGAAAACTTCACATTCTTGAATTCTTGTCGTGCGAATCTGTTGATTCCTGTAACTAAACTTCTTTTATTCTATTCTCTCACAGATGGTGAGAACACGTGCTACCGGTCAGGACGGACGGCCACAAGTACCACCTCTTGGGTCCGTGAGAGGCCGAGGTCGCGGTCGAGGCCGTGGTAGGGGCGGGGGTGTAGCCCGTATAGCAGATAGGGCAGCACCTACAGATCCACCAGTTGCCCAGTTCATGATCAGGTCCTAGTTGTGGATGCTCCACCGGAACCCGCTCAGGCACCGACTGTGCCTATTGTTATTCCAAGTCTTCAGGAGACCTTAGCTCAGATTCTGACCGTGTGCACCAGTCTTGCTTAGGCGGTCGTTGTTTCTACCACAGCAACTACTTCCCAGGCCGACGGAGGCACTCAAACTTCCACCGCCCTTACACCCGAGCAGGTTGTTCAGGGACATCAAACGCCGGAGGCACCACCAGCCCAACTGGTTGCATCTGCTCAGGATTATGTGGTACCAGTCATGCTTGATGATGAGCAGTGTAGATTGGAGAGGTTTGGTAGACTTCAGCCTCCGACTTTCAGTGGTACAGAGGGCGAGGATGCCCATGGTTTCTTGGACAAGTGTCAAAGGATTCTCCATACAGCGGGTATTCTGGAGAGGTGTGGGGTCTCATTCACTACTTTTCAGTTATTTGGAGCTGCCTTTACTTGGTGGGAGGCTTATGAGAGGCATAGGCCTGTTGGTGTAGCGCCCCTCACCTGGCAGTAATTCTCCATTCTCTTTCTGAAGAAGTATGTGCCACAGTCTCGCAGAGAGGAGCTGCGCAGGCAGTTTGAGCAGTTGCGTCATGATGATATGACTATGACGCAGTATGAGATGAGGTTCTCTGAATTAGCCCGTCATGCTATCTGGTTGGTTCCTACAGATAGGGAGAGGATTAGGAGGTTTGTTAATGGCCTCACATACCAGCTGTAGATTCTTATGACTAGGGAGAGGGTGTCTGGTGCTTCTTTTGAGGAGGTTGTTGACATTGCTCGGGACATAGAGTTGATTCGCCGTCAGGAGCGAGTGGAGAGGGAGGCCAAGAGGCCTCGTGGATTCGGTAGTTTTGGGGGTGCTCCTCATGGGGGTCAGTTCCAGAACGGTAGAGGCCGCCCATTCAGACATGCTCAGTTAGCTCGCCCAGTTTACCGTGGGACATCATCGGGCCATGGTTCTCACAGTTCTCATCAGGGCCATTCATCACTTAGTGCCCTCCCAGCCCAAAGTTCGTCCCGTGCTACCTCAGTTCAGGGCTCTTCCATGCCAGGTTATTCCACCTGTCATCTCGGTGCTAGGGGTTCCCTTCAATCCTCGTCACCAGCACTAGGGGGTTTTTATGAGTGTGGGGAGTTGGGGCATATGTGGAGGCAGTGTCCTCGTCGTCATGGGGGTCCGCCTCAGCAGAGGAGTCAGCCATCGACTTCAACACCAGTTACTTCACCACCCGCCCAGTCAGCTAAGGGTGGAGGACAGTCAGCTAGGGGTCGCCCTAGAGAGGGAGGTCGATCAGGCGGTGGTCAGGCCCATTTCTATGCACTCCCAGCCAGACCAGATGCTATTGCTTCAGATGCTGTGATCACAGGTATTGTCTCGGTTTGCCACAGGGATGCCTGTGTTATTTGATCCTGATTCCATTTTTTCATATGTGTCGTCGTATTTTGCTCATTATTTGGATACGCCCCATGAGTCTCTTGTTTTATTTGTTCATGTATCTACTCCTGTGGGCGATACGACTGTTGTGGACCGCGTATATCGGTCTTGTGTGGTGACTATTGAGTGTTTGGAGACCCGAGTAGACCTTTTGCTGCTTAGCATGGTCGATTTTGATGTGATATTGGGCATGGATTGGTTGTCTCCGTGTCATGCTATTTTGGAATGTCACGCTAAGACGGTGACGTTGGCTTTGGCGGGGGTGCCACGAATTGAGTGGCGAGGTTTGACGGATTATGTTCCTAGTAGATTGATTTCATCTTGAAGGCCCAGCGGATGGTTGGGAATGGTTGTCTTTCTTATTTGGCCTTTGTGAGGGATGTCAGTGCAGAGACTCCTACTATTGATTAAGTTACGGTGGTGAGAGATTTTCCGGATGTATTTCCTGCAGACCTGCCGGGCATGCCGCCGGACAGGGATATCGACTTCGGTATTGATTTGGTGCCGGGCACTCAGCCCATTTCTATTCCACTGTATCGTATGGCACCGGCGGAGTTAAAGAAGTTGAAGGAGAAGCTTCAGGAACTCCTTGATAAGGGGTTTATTCGGCCTAGTGTATCACTTTCGGGTGCGCCTGTCCTATTTGTAAAGAAAAAGGATGGCACTATGAGAATGTGCATTGATTATAGGCAGTTGAACAAAGTCACAATCAAGAACAAGTATCCTTTGCCTCGTATTGATGATTTATTTGACCAGCTTCAAGGAGCGAGGGTGTTCTCCAAGATTGATCTCAGGTCAGGGTATCACCAGTTGAAGATTAGGGACTCGGACATTCTTAAAACAGCTTTCAGGACCCGATATGGTCATTATGAGTTCTTTGTGATTTTTTTTGGGCTGACCAATGCCCCAGCAACGTTCATGTATTTGATGAACAACATGTTTCAGCCTTATCTCGACTCGTTTGTTATTGTATTCATTGATGATATTCTGGGGTACTCGCGTAGCCAGGAGGAGCACGCTGAGCATTTGAGAGTTGTATTGCAGCGGTTAAGCTTTCTTGGTTTGGCGGGTTATTATCATCGGTTCGTTCAGGGATTTTCATCTATTGCATTACCCTTGACCAAATTGACCCAAAAGGGTGCTCCTTTCAGGTGGTCGGATAAGTGTGAGGCGAGCTTTCAGAAGCTCAAAACCGCCTTGACCACAGCTCCAGTGCTAGTTTTTCCATCAGCTTCAGGTTCTTATACAGTATATTGTGATGCTTCTCGGGTCGACATTGGGTGTGTGTTGATGCATGAGGGTAGAGTGATAGCTTATGCTTCTCGTCAGTTGAAGCCCCATGATAAGAACTACCCTGTTCATGATTTGGAGTTGGCTGCCATTGTTCACACGTTGAATATTTAGAGACATTATCTCTATGGTGTGTCTTGTGAGGTGTTCACTGATCATTGTAGCCTCGAGCACTTGTTCAAGCAAAAGGATTTCAATTTGAGCAGCGGAGATGGTTGGAGCTGCTAAAGGACTATGATATTACCATTTTGTATCATCCGGGAAAGGCCAATGTGGTGGATGATGCCTTGAGTAGGAGGGCGGTGAGTATGGGCAGTCTTGTATTTATTCCTGTTGGGGAGAGACCTGTTGCGGTTGATGTTCAGGCTTTGGCCAATCGGTTTATAAGGTTAGATATTTTAGAGCCCAGTCGAGTCCTAGCTTGTGTGGTTTCTCGGTCTTTCTTGTTTGATCGTATCAGAGAGCGCCAGTATGATGATCCTCATTTTCTTGTCCTCAAGGACAAGGTTCTGCATGATGATGTCAGAGATGTGACTATCGGTGATGATGGTGTATTGAGGATGCAGAGCCGGATATGTGTGCCAAATGTAGATGGGCTTCGGGAGTTGATTCTGGATGAGGCCCATAGCTCGCGGTATTCCATCCATCCCGGTGCCGCGAAGATGTACCAGGATTTGAGACAACACTATTGGTAGAGGAGAATGAAGAAAGATATAGTGGGGTTTGTAGCTCGGTGTCTCAATTGTCAGCAAGTGAAATATGAGCATCAGTGATCGGGTGGCTTGCTTCAGCAGATAGATATTCCAGAGTGGAAGTGGGAGCAAATCACCATGGATTTCGTTGTTGGACTCCCACGGACTTTGAGAAAGTTCGATGCCATTTGGGTGATTGTAGATCGGCTGACCAAATCCGCGTACTTCATTTATGTGTGTACTACTTATTCTTCAGAGTGGTTGGCTGAGATTTATATCGGAGGGATTGTTCGCATGTATGGTGTCCCGGTTTCCATCATTTTAGATAGAAGTACTTAGTTTACATCGCAGTTTTGGAGGACCGTGCAGCGAGAGTTGGTTACTCAAGTTGAGTTGAGCACAGCTTTTCACCCTCAAACGGACGGACAGTCCGAGCGCACTATTCAGATATTGGAGGACATGTTACGCGCTTATGTCATTGACTTTGGGGGTTCATGGGACCAAATTATGCCACTCGCAGAGTTTGCATATAACAACAATTATCAATCGAGTATTCAGATGGCTCCATATGAGGCTTTATATGGGAGACGATGTAGATCTCCTATAGGTTGGTTTGAGTCGGGTGAGGCTAGGCTTTTGGGTATAGACTTGGTACAGGATGCTCTGGACAAGGTGAAAGTGATTCAGGAGCGGCTTCGTACAGCACAGTCAAGATAAAAGAGTTATGCTGACAGAAAGGTTCGTGATGTATCTTATATGGTTGGGGAGAAGGTTCTACTGAAGGTTTCACCCATGAAGGGTGTTATGAGATTTGGGAAAAAGGGCAAGTTGAGCCCTCGGTTCATTGGGCCTTTTGAGGAGCTTCGGAGGATTGGGGAGGTGGCGTATGAGCTTTCTTTGCCACCTAGCTTGTCGGGTGTGCATCCAGTATTACATGTTTCTATGCTCTGGAAGTATATCGGTGATCCGTTTCATGTCAGTTAGATGGTGATTTGACTTACGATATGGAGCTGGTAGCTATTCTGGAGCGGCAGGTCCAAAAGTTGAGATCAAAGGATATAGCTTCAGTGAAAGTGCAGTGGAGAGGTCGACCCGTGGAGGAGGCTACATAGGAGACCGAGCGGGAGATGCGGAGCAGATATCCACACCTATTTGAGGCTTCAGGTATGTTTCTAGACTCGTTCGAGGACGAACGTTTGTTTAAGAGGGGGTGGATGTAACGTCCCGGCTGGTCGTTTTGTGAGTTATAGCCCCGTTTCCCCCATTTCTACTTCCTTATGTGTTCCTCAGCTGTATTTTATCGTATCGTGTTGGTTGGTTCGGGTCTGGAGTGGTTTCGGTGTGGGATGAGACACTTAGTCTCCTATTTAGAAGTTAAGTTGAAAAAGTCAACCGGAAGTTGACTTATGAGTAAACGATATCGGAGTTGGATTTTTATGATTTGGTAAGCTCCGTTAGGTAATTTTGGACTCCGGGATGTGATTTGGAGGTACGTGGTAGAATTAGGCTTGATCTGCCGAAAGTTGGAATTTTGGCGATTTTGGTCGACAGTGGAAATTTGGATATCGGGGTCAGAATGGAATTCTAGAAGTTGGAGTAGGTTCGTAGTATCATTTGTGACGTGTGTGCAAAATTTCAGATCATTCGGACGAGGTTTGGTAGGTTTCGGCATCGTTTGCGAAATTTGGAAGTTTAGAAGTTCTTAGGCTTGAATCCGAGGGTAATTTTGTTTTTGATGTTGTTTTGAGTGTTCCGAAGATTCGACTAAGTTCATAGGTTGATATGTGACTTGTTGGTATGTTTGATTGAGGTCCCGAGGGGCTCGGAATGATTTCGGATGGTTAACGGAGAGTTGGGAAGTGGAATAATGCAGCTGAAGCTGCTGCTTGTGATGTTTCCGCACCTGCAGAGTGGGAACCGCAGGTGCGAGGGTCGTAAGCGCGGAAGGTGTACCGCAGATGCGGAATTTGGAAAGCTAAGGAGGGAGCGCAGGTGCACAGGCTAGGCCGCACCTGCGAGCCCGTAAGTGCGAGGCCTGTGGCGCCTTGACCGCAGGTAAGGTCCCGTAGGCACGAGAAATAGGCCGCAGGTGCGAGAAGCCTGGGCAGAAGGTATATATTGCACACTTCGCGAATTGTGGTGTATTCTTCACCATTTTCACTCGATTTTGGAGCTTTTGGGAGTGATTTGAAGAGGGATTCAAGGGGATTTTCATTGAGGTAAGTTACTTGAGCCCTAAATTCCCATTGTTTAATCATGTAATTAGTGAAGATTAGGGGTGAAAATGAGGGGTAAGGGCTTGGGATTTTGGAGAGTTTGATTTGAGGATTTGAGGGGGCAAATGAAGTCGGATTTTGATAAATCTCGTATGTATGAACTCGTGAGTGAAAGGGCTTTCTAGTTTTGTGACTTTTGTCGGATTCCAAGACGGGGGCCCAGGGGCCGGTTTTGAGTAGATTTCGGGATTTGTGTCTAATTTGATAGTCTTTCTTGTGGAATTCATTCCATTAGCACATATTGATGATATTGTTCTGGTTGTGAATAGATTCGGAGCAATTGGAGGTCGAGTCGAGGGGCAAGAGCATCGCGCAATAGAGATTTGACCAGTTTGAGGTAAGTAATGATTGTAAATCTAGTCCTGAGGGTATGAAACCCCGGATTTCGTATCGTTGAGGTGACGCGCATGCTAGGTGACGGGCGTGTGGGCGTGCACCGTTAGGGATTGTAACTTAGTCCGTCCCGTACCAATCATGAAATTGCGTATTTGGTTGAAACTATATGATACTTATGTGTTTTAGAAAGAGTTTCTGTAAATTGGGCTGAATGCCATGTTTGGGCCTTGTGCCAGAGCTGTTTGGACCCTTAGGGGCCTTTTTCACTATCCTCCCACTGTTTTTGATTGAAAATGTATACTCAGTCATGTTATACTTATTGATTTCATAACTTAGTCTTTATTACTCTGTTTTGATGCATATAAATGTTGTTTTGGGCTGAGTACCCTGTTTTAACTGAGAGCCCAAGTGGCTTGAGTGGTTTATAACTGAGTGAGGCCGAGGGCCTGATTTGTGAGGATATTTATGGGATCTGGTTGCACGCCGCAGCATGTTTTACTGATTCATGATTGAGTGAGGCCGAGGGCCTGATTAATTTATGCCACGAGGTGACTTGTTATAGCGCTTGGGCTGAAGGAGCCCCTCCAGTGTCTGCACACCCCCAGTGAGCGCAGGTACCTACTGAGTGCGAGTGCCCGAGGGGCCGTTTATGAGTGATGGTGAGATATGCCCGAGGGGCTGTGTACTAGTGACTGTGAGGTTTGCCCGAGGGGCTGTCTATGAGTGATGTTTTGCCCGAGGGGCGGTTTATGATTTCATTATTTTTGCTCACCTTTGCATTGAGCCTTTGTTTGAAAACTGTTGAAAATATCTTTAAACGATATTTTTACCAAAACTGGGTTTAAAAGAGATGATTTGATTCAACCTTGATTTTTAAAGCCCGTTATATTATTTTGAGATTTCATGATGTGAACTTTAAATGCTTTATTGCTCGTTACTACTTCTGAACCTTTATTTACTTTGGTTACTTACTGAGTTGGCGTACTCACGTCACTCTACACCTTGTGTGCTGATCCAGGCGTATCAGGACCCGGTAGCGGCTGTTGACTATTCCGGTTGTAGATCTTCTCGAAGTTAGCAAGGTAGCTCCTGGCGATCGCAGCCCTGCTCTTCTCCCTCATATCTTCCTATAGATATTTTGTAGTTACATTACCAGACTGTGTTAGTCTCAATATTATCGGACAGTTTTTAGTAGATGCTCATGACTAGTGACACCCTGATGTCGGGCTTTTCTTTCCGCACTTTTGTTATTCAGATTTTCTTTATGAAGTTTTATTATTAAATGGCGTAAATCTATCTTTGAAAATGAAATATCGTGTTGTTTTTGGTAAAGAATCCGCTTGCCTAGTACCACGATAGGCGCCATCACGACATGGTAGTTTGGGTCGTGACAATTTTGTCATATTGGTTTATTTATTCAATCTTGCGCTTAATTATTTGGTTGCTTGATCACCAAATGAATACTATCTATGAATCTAGGATTGAACTCGGGAGAGGGAATTTTAGATTGAAAATAAGATTGAATAGAACAAGATCTTGTACTCGAGCATAGGGAATGGATTTTCGGTTAGGATAGGGATATACCTAATCCCCGGCAATGGCGCCAAAATTTGTTCACGCCCAACTATGCCTTATAAAAAGGACTAAGCGGTCGTTGCAAATATAATCCAGTTTACAAGTCCGGAGTCGAATCCCACAGAGAACAAAGGCTTAGCTAAAGTTGTTCAATATCGCAAAGAAACACAAGTTTAAATAATTTCCTAATTATAGAGATTATAATATTTATTTCTAACTAATTAACTAACAATAACAAGGATGAAATTTGAGACAAGACTAAGGAGGTCTAGAGTTATGACTTCCCCAATTATTGGAATCCTTCCTGCTATGCCTTCTATAATTTCGCCTAAGTATTTTCCCGATCGTGAGTACTTCGGGTGTCATAATTCTCTTCCGGGTAACTTTCACAATTTACTAGACATATTCTTCCGAACTACGCTAGCTGACACTAGTTCACCGCTCACTAAGATCGCACCAAGCTTTCGTTATTCCTAATTTCACCTTTAAACCCTCTGTATTGATCCCTCATATACGTTAGGAGTGATGTTGTTCAAAAACTACCTAAATATGCACTCTCTTCCGAGTAATACACACTAAATAGCCACAGTAGATTGAGAGCTCTTCAACCAACCACAATATAAACGTAGTTGAACAAATAGAGAAAAAGCTACGACAAATCTATATTAATGTAACAAGAAAATCATCCTCCAATAGGTTCCATCAAAATCCTAGATTAGAAGTTTAGCTACTCATACTCATAGTAACAATATCCCAAGTATTTTGCATAAATAAATTACAAAGTAAAGGAATGTAGAAATCGATGATTCTTTCCCCCAACGGGTGTTCCACAAGCTATTCTTGCCTCCGGTTGCAAAAACTCCGGTCTCCTAAAAATGGTGTTTAATGACTATTTATATAAGTAGGGAAAAGGACTAGACGAAATAACCAAATTCAAAACCAAAAAAAAGACAAAATAGACTTTAAAAATCCGAAACACGCTCGCTACATGCCTCGCCTCGCGAGGCGAAACGCACGGTCCACCTCGCTACACGCTGTGCGCCACCAGCTCCATAGCGAGCAACAAAGCTTGCGTCGCATGCTCTAACGCGAGCAACAGGTCTCGCGTTGCCCAACTGCTTCGCTTTTGATTCAATTTTCTGATTTCTCATTGAGTTAGTGCTGGCTGCCTAACTTTTCCTTTTCCTTTCACATTTTTATTTCTGTTTCTTTGTTTTCAGTTCCTTTGCTTGTTTCATTTTATATTCTTTTGCTTTTGTCTTCGATCATTATTTCATTATCTCATTATAATATTTCCCATCATCAAATAATCACGAGCCATTCTAGTACATAAAATATACATAAAATCTCTACTTTGCTCTCAATTTCGTCTTCAATTTACCTACACATAAAATAGACTCAATTAAGCACAAATATAGTATAGATTAGCATTAAAGCACCTAAATGTAAGGTAAGTAATGCACTAAAAATATGAAATTATAGCCAAATATCAATTACTATACAGGAATTAATAATGCGTTCTTGTTAATTCTAATTACATAGGAATATATGCTGTAACGACCCGGCCGGTCGTTTCATGAGTTACCGCTCCATTTCCCCCTTTTCTGCTTCTTTATGCTTTGTTCATCTGTGTTATATGGTATCAGGTTGGTTGGTTCGAATTCGGAATGGTTTTGGAAATGTTTGAGACACCTAGTCTCTTTTGAGTAAGCTTAAGTTGGAAAAGTCAATCGGATGTTGAGTTATGTGAAATAGGTCTCAGATGTGAATTCCGATGGTTCGAATAGCTTCGTGAGGTGATTTGGGACTTAGGAGCGTGATCGGAATGTATTTTGGAGGTCTGTGGTAGATTTAGGCTTGAATTGGCGAAATTGAATTTTGGCGTTTTCCGGTTGACAGTGGAAATTTTGATATCGGGGTCGAAATGGAATTTCGGAAGTTGCAGTAGGTCCGTTGTATTATTTGTGACATGTGTGCAAAATTTCAGGTCTTTCAGACAAGGTTTGATGGACTTTTTGATCAAATGCAGAATTCAGAAGTTTTGGAAACCTTAGGCTTGAATTCGAGGGTGTTTTGATGATTTGATGTTGTTTTAAGTGTCTCAAAGATTGGTATAAGTTTGAATAGTGGTATATGACTTGTTCGTACTTTTGGTTGAGGTCCCGGGGGCCTCGGGATGGTTTCGGATGGTTATCAGAAAGCTTGGAAAGTTGAAGTTGCAGCTGAAGCTGTTGAACATGTCATAACCGCACCTGCGGAAGCGTAAAAAGAATGGGCAAGGATGGTCAGAAGGCGCAGGTGGAGAAGTCTTAGCGCACCTGCGAGACCGCAGGTGCGGAAGGGGATGCGCAGGTGTAGTTTTGAGAGACTTAAGTGGAAACCGCAGAAGCGGTACCGCAGGTGCGGAAATAGGGACCGCAGGTGCGAAAACCTTGGGTCAGAAAGTATATAAGTCCTCCTTCGCGAATTTTTGGTTATTCCACCATTTTTACATACGGGTTTGAGCTTGGGAGAGCAAATTGAAGAGGGAATTCAAGAGGGTTTCGTGGAGGTAAGGTTTTTGGACCCTAAACACATTTCTATGGTGATAATTTACTGTTTAAGCATGAAATCTGTGGAAATTAGTGGTTAAAATTGGGGGTTTAGGGCTTGGAAATTTGAGACCTTAATCTTGGGATTTGAGGGATCATTTGTGGTCGGATTTTGGTATTCCTGGTATGTATGAACTCGTGAGAATGTAAAGATTCTATTGACGTGAATTTTATCGATTTCGAGACGTGGACCCGGGGGTAGGGTTTGGCCAATTTCTGGATTTGCGATGTAATTTGATTATTCTCGTATGGGTTTCACTCCTTTAGTGTATATTGATGGTTATATACTGAGAGCATTTAGACGCCGAATCGAGAGGAAAGGGCGTTGTGGGCTAGAGTTTGGCTTGGCTTGAGGTAAGTAACGCTTCCAATCTTGGTTCTGAGGGTTCGAAACCTCAAACTCTATGTTCTATGATTTATTATGAAGGTGACGCAATGCCAAGTGACGGGCGTGTGGGCGTGCACCGTGACGAATGCTGCCAGGATCATTCCGGAGCACCGCTTAGTGACTCTTTCTTGTTGATATCTGTGTTGTAATTATGTGATTAAGTTAATGAGCTGTGAATCATGCTAATTATCATGTTAAGGCTTCACGCCAATACTGTTGAGACCCGAGAGGTCGTTTCTTGTTGTCATATTATTTGCCTTATTGATATTCTGTACTCAGTCCTATTCATGCATATTATATCATGCCTCAGTCTCGATTATTGTTATTTGTCACATCATATTATTGTCCGAGCTAGTAACATGACATTTTGAGCCCGTGTGTGTGTGTGAGACTGGAGAGTTATGACTGAGTGAAGCCGAGAGCCTGATATTGAGTGGCAGTATGGGATCGGGCTGCACGCTACAGCGAGATATTGAACATGCCTTCGTTGGCTTTGTTATAGCGCTTGGGCTAAAGAGAGAAGCCCCTCCGGAGTCTTTGCACCCCCAGTGAGCGCTGTTGATGATATTGAGGGATGGATCTTCCCTGGATATGGATCTTGTCCGAAGTATTATATCGGGAGATGGATCTTCTCCATGAGGCTGGACTGGCCTGTGTCCTCGGTACTGGGTGACTGCGGTCAGTGATATATATTCCAGGATGGATCTTCCTTGGGCCGGATGGCCATATACAGTACCGAGTGGTTGAGTACTTGTGAGTGAAGGTTCATGGAACATTGATCATGCTAGTTGTGCATTGGTACATAGAGAATTTCTGAGTTTTGTATTCCGTACTGTTCAGTTTGCATTTATTTAACTGTTGAGTTTTACTTGAACTGTAAGCATGCCTATTTTTTATGCTGTTACATGTTATTACCTATCAAGGTTGTTTCGTCACTACCTGTTAGTCCATAGGTTGGACTTGTTACTTACTGAGTTGGTGTACTCACGTTATCTCCTGCACCTTGTGTGCAGATCCAGGTATTTCGGGTCACGGTAGCGGCTGTTGATCATATCATTGTGGATTGTTCTTTGGAGATTGCGAGGTAGCTGCTTGGCGACCGCAGTTCCGCCTTCTCCTTCTTTATCATCCTGTTAGTATAATTGTTAGATATTCTTAGACTATGTAGTCTTGTTTATTTCGAACAGTTGTAGTACTTTTGCTCATGACTAGTGACACCCGAGGTCGGGTTTGTATCGCTTTACGCATGTTTTGGATTTCTACTTTTATCTTATTGTATTTCTACTAAAAATATAATTTTTCTTAAGTTTTAATTGGAAAATGGAGTGCTTTGGGAATAAGTGGCTGGCCTAGTTTCACGATAGGCGCCCCCACGACCGGGTCGGTTTTTGGCTCGTGACATGTTGGTATCAGAGCCTAGGTTACATAGGTCTTACGAGTCATGAGCAGGTTTAGTAGAGTCTCGTGGATCGGTACGGAGACGACTGTATTTATCCTCGGGAGGTTGCAGAACCTTTAGGAAAACTTCCTATTCTTGAATTCCTGTCGTGCGAATCTGTTGATTCTAGTACTAAACTTCTGTTATTCTATTCTCTCACAGAGGGTGAGGACACGCGCTACCAGTCAGGATGGACGACCACCACTACCACCAGCTGGAGCCACTGGAGGCCGAGGACGCGGTCGAGGCCGTGGTAGGGCAGGGGTGTATCCCGCACAGCAGCTAGGGCAGCTCCTGCAGATCCACCAGCCGCCCAGTTCATGATCAGGCTCCAGCGGAGGATGCTCCAGCAGTACCGGATCAAGCACCGGCTGTGCCTATTGTTATTCCGGGTCTCCAAGAGACCTTGGCTCAGATTCTGACAGTGTGCACCAGTCTTGCTCAGGCAGTCATAGTTTCTACTACAACAGCTACTTCCTAGGCCGGGAAAGGCACTTAAACTCCCGCCGCTCGCACACCTGAGCAGGTTTTGCAGGGACTTCAGACACCGGAGGCACCACCAGCCCAGCCGGTTGCCCCTGCTCAGGATTATGTGGTTCCAGTTATGCCTGATGATGAGCAGCGTTGATTGGAGAGATTTGGTAAACTTCAGCCTCCGACTTTCAGCGGCGTAGAGGGCGAGGATGCCCAGGGTTTCTTAGACTTGTGTCAGAGGATTCTACGTACAGCGGGGATTCTGGAGCTAGTGGGGTTGCATTTACCACTTTTTAGTTTTCTGGAGTTGCCTTCACTTGGTGGGAGGCTTATGAGAGGCGTAGGCCTGTTGGTGCACCGCGCCTTACCTGGCATCAGTTCTCCATTCTCTTCCTAGAGAAGTATGTACCACCTTCTCGCAGAGAGGAGCTGCGCAGGCAGTTCGAGCAGCTGTATCAGGGGGACATGTCTGTGTCACGGTATGAGATGAGATTCTCCGAGTTGGCCCGTCATGCTATCTGGCTAGTTCCCACGGATAGGGAGAGGATCAGGAGGTTCATTGATGGCCTCAACTATCAGCTACGGATTTTTCTGACCAGAGAGAGAGTATATGGCGCTTCATTTGAGGAGGTGGTTGACATTGCTAGAGAGATCGAGTCAGTTCGCCGCCAGGAGAGAGATGAGAGGGAGGCCAAGAGGTTTCGGGGATCTGGTAGCTTTGGTGGTTCTTCTTCGGGAGGTCAGTTTCAGCACGGCAAAGGCCGTCAATTTAGGCATGCTCAGCCAGACCGTTCAGGTCACCGTAGTGGGTCATCTGGCCATGGTTCTCACAGTTCACCTCAAGGTCACTCGTCTCTCAATGCCCTTCCAGCTCAAAGTTTGACTCAGGGGCCATCAGTTCAGGGCTCATCTATGCCTGGTTTTTCAGTGGACATCCGGGTGCGCGGGGCTCCCTTCAGTCTCCGCCGCCATTTGTCGGGAGAGGTTGCCTCGAGTGTGGAGATTTGGGCCATATTAAGAGGTTTTGTCCCCGTCTTACGGGAGGATCATCCCAGCAGAGGAGTCAGCCTTCAACTTAAGCACCAGTTACTTCCCCGCCCGCTCAGTCAGCTCGGGGTGGAGGTCAGTCAGCTAGGGGTCACCCAAGAGGGGGAGGCCGATCAGGGGGTGGTCAGGCCCGTTTCCACGCCCTCCCAGCCAGACCAGATGCTATTGCTTCGGATGTCGTGATTACAGGTATTGTCTCAATCTGCCACAGAGATGCCTCTGTATTATTTGACCCTAGCTCCACTTTTTCTTATGTGTCGTCATATTTTGCCCATTATTTGGATACGCCCCGCGAGTCTCTTGATTCGTTTGTTCATGTATCTACTCCGGTGGGCGATACTGTTGTTGTAGGCCATGTATACCGGTGTGTGTGGTGACTATTAGGGGTCTTGAGACCCGAATGGATCTTTTGTTACTTTGTATGGTGGATTTCGATGTGATTTTGGGCATGGATTGGTTATCCCCGTGCTGTGCTATTATGGACTGTCATGCTAAGACAGTAACATTAGCTATGTCGGGTGTGCCACGGGTTGAGTGGCGAGGCTCGTCTGATTATGTTCCCAGTAGGGTGATTTCATTCTTGAAGACCCAGCGTATGGTTGGGAAGGGGTGTCTTTCTTACTTAGTTTTTGTGTGGGATGTCAGTGCAGAGACTCCCAGTATTGACTCTGTCCCGGTAGTGAGGGATTTTCCTGATGTGTTTCCTGCAGACCTGTCGGGCATGCCACCGGACAGGGATATTAATTTTGGCATTGATCTAGTGCCGGGCACTCAGCCCATTTCTATTCCACCGTATCATATGGCACCAACGGAGTTGAAGGAGTTGAAGGAGCAGCTATAGGAACTCCTTGATAAGGGGTTTATTCGGCCTAATGTTTCGCCGTGGGGTGCGCCTGTTCTATTCGTGAAGAAGAAGGATGGCACTATGAGGATGTGCATTGATTACAGGCAGTTGAACAAGGTTACAATTAAGAACATGTACCCTTTGCCTCACATTGATGATTTATTCGACCGGCTTCAGGGAGCGAGGGTATTCTCCACGATTGATCTCCGTTTAGGGTATCACCAGTTGAAGATCAGGAACTCGGACATTCTTAAGACGACTTTCACGATGCGATATGGTCACTATGAGTTCCTTGTGATGTCTTTTGGGCTGACCAGTGCCCTAGCAGCGTTCGTGCATTTGATGAATAGCATGTTTCGGCCTTATCTCGACTCCTTTTTCATTGTATTCATTGATGATATTCTGGTATACTCGCGTAGTCAGAAAGAGCATGTGGAGCATTTGAGAGTGGTATTGCAGAGATTGAGGGAGGAGAAGCTTTATGCAAAGTTCTCCAAGTGTGAGTTTTGGTTCAGTTCAGTGGCTTTCTTGGGGCACGTGGTGTCCAGTGAGGGCATTCAGGTTGATCCGAAGAAGATAGAGGCGGTTCAGAGTTGGCCCAGACCTTCCTCAGCCACGGAGATTCGCAGCTTTCTTGGATTGGCGGGTTGTTATTGTCGGTTCGTTCAGGGATTTTCATCTATTGCATCACCCTTGACCAAATTGACTCAAAAGGGTGCTTTATTCAGGTGGTCGGATGAGTGTGAGGCGAGCTTTCAGAAGCTCAAGATTACCTTGACCACAGCTCCAGTGTTAGTTTTTCCATCAACTTCAGGCTCATATACCGTATATTGTGATGCTTCGAGAGTTGGTATTGGGTGTATTTTGATGCAAGAGGGTAGAGTTATTGCTTATGCTTCTCATCAGTTGAAGCCCCATGAGAAGAACTACCTTGTTCATGATCTAGAGTTAGCTGCCATTATTCACGCGTTGGAGATTTGGAAGCATTATCTGTATGGTGTGTCCTGTGAGGTGTTTACGGATCATCGTACCCTCCAGCACTTGTTCAAGCAGAAGGACCTCAATTTGAGGCAGCAGAGATGGTTGGAGCTGCTAAAGGATTATGATATCACTATCGTGTACCATACAGGGAAGGCCAATGTAGTGGCCGATACTTTGAGTAGGAAGGCGGTGAGTATGGGGGTTTGGCGTATATTCCTGTTGGGGAGAGGCCCCTTGCAGTTGATGTTCAAGCCTTGGCCAATAGGTTTGTGAGGTTGGATATTTCGGAGCCCAGTCGGGTCTTAGCTTGTGTGATTTTTCGGTCTTCCTTATTTGATCGCATCAGAGAGCGCCAGTATGATGATCCTCATTTGTTTGTCCTTAAGGACAGAGTTCAGCACGGCGATGCCAGAGATGTCACTATTGGTGATAATGGGGTATTGAGGATGCATGGCCGGATATGCGTGCCCAATGTGGATGGGCTTCGGGAGTTGATTTTAGAGGAGGCACATAGCTCGCGGTATTCCATCCATCCGGGTGCCGCAAAGATGTACCAGGATTTGAGACAGCACTACTAGTGGAGGAGGTTGAAGAAGGATATTGTGGAATTTGTAGCTCGGTGTCTCAATTGTCAGCAGGTGACATACGAGCATCAGAGACTGGGTGGCTTGCTTCAGCAGATAGATATTCCAGAGTGGAAGTGGGAGCGAATCACCATGGACTTTGTAGTTGGACTCCCACGGACTTTGAAGAAGTTGGATGCTATTTGGGTGATTGTGGATCGGCTGACCAAGTCCGCACACTTCATTCCTGTGTGTACTACCTATTCTTCAGAGCGCTTGGCAGAGATCTATATCTGAGAGATTTTTCGCTTGCATGGCATCCCAGTTGCCATCATTTCAGATAGAGGTACTCAGTTTACTTCGCAGTTTTGGATAGCTGTGCAGCGAGAGTTGGGTACTCAGGTTGAGTTGAGCACAGCTTTTCACCCTCAGACGGACGGGCAGTCCGAGCGCACTATTCAGATATTGGAGGACATGTTGCGTGCTTGTGTCATTGATTTTGGAGGGGCATGGGATCGGTTTCTACCGCTCGCGGAGTTTGCTTACAACTACAGTTACTAGTCGAGTATTCAGATGGCTCCATATGAGGCTTTGTATGGGAGACGGTGTAAATCTCCAGTTGGTTGGTTTAAGCCAGGTGAGGCTAGGCTTTTGGGTACGGACTTAGTGCAGGATGCTTTGGACAAGGTGAAAGTGATTCAGGAGTGGCTTCATACAGCGCAGTCGAGACAAAAGAGTTACGCTGACAAGAAAGTCCGTGATGTGTCTTACATGGTTGGGGAGAAGGTTCTACTGAAGGTTTCACCCATGAAGGGTGTTACGAGATTTGGGAAGAAGGGTAAATTGAGTCCTCGGTTCGCATTTGCGAACCCTTCATATTTTCCCAGATTTCGCATTTGCGAAGCAGTAGCCGCAATTGCGACATCGCATTTGCGATAAGGTAGCTCGCATTTGCGAGGAAGAGTGGCTTGGGCTAGCTTCCCATTTGCGATCCAGCCTTCGCATTTGCGAGCTCGCAATTGCGAGCCAGGCTTCGCATTTGCGAAGCCTGCAGGCCTGGACACACCAGCAGATTTTCAAGTTCAAAATGCACCCCGTGGCCTATCCAAAACTCACCCGAGCCCTCGGGGCTCCAAACCAAATATACACACAACCTCAAAAACATCCTACAGACTTATTCGTGCGATCAAATCGCCAAAATAACATCATCAACATCGAATTAAACCTCAAAATCCATGAATTCTTTCAAACTTCATAAAACATCAATTTTTCCAATATAGGTCCGAATCACGTCAAACGACGTCCGTTTTCAACCAAATTTCACAGGAAGGACTTAAAACATATATAATACTTGTACCGGGCGCCGGAACCAAAATACGGGCCCGATACCATCGCTTTCTAATCAGATTTCATTTCCAATTTCCTTAAACAATTTCAGAAAACAATTTTACTAAAAAATTCATTTATCGGGCTTGGGACCTCGGAATTCGATTCCGGGCATACGCCCACGTCCCATATTTTCCTACGGACCCTCCAGGACCGTCAAATCACAGGTCCGGGTCCGTTTACCCAAAACATTGACCAAGGTCAAATTTATTCATTTTAACATCAAAGTTTGGCATTTTTTTCACAGAATTTCATATTTAAGCTTTCCGGCTACGCGCCCGGACTGCGCACGCAAATCGAGGCGACTCTAAATGAGGTTTTCAAGGCCTCAGAGTCATAGAATTCAATTAAAACAGGTGATGACCCTTTGGGTCGTCACATTCTCCACCTCTAAAACAACCGTTCGTCCTCGAACGGACAGAAGAAGGAAGTACCTGAGTCGGGGAAAAGATGAGGATAACGGCTCCGCATATCGGACTCGGACTCCCAGGTCGATACCTCAGGAGGCTGACCTCTCCACTG
>NC_031999.1:57381661-57416974 GCF_001879085.1 Nicotiana attenuata | reverse complement strand
TCTAAAAGCAACAAATCTACACGAGTCTCCAAACCCCCAATCACCACAACACAAGAACGATGGACTCGATCGACCACGATAGAATCACCTACCGGCGTAGACACATAAATAGGAATACCCAATGCATCGCTAGGCATGACCAAATACGGGGCAAAATAGGATGACACATACGAATATGTAGACCCCGGATCAAACAACACTGAAGCATCTCTATCACAAACCAGAACCGTACCTGTAATAACTGCATCTGAAGCCTCTGCCTCAGGCCTGGCCTAAAGAGCATAATATCGGGGCTAGGCCCCACCACTCTGATCTACCTCTCTAGACGGCCTGCTGCTGGCTGGCCTCCACCTCTGTCGGTCTGAGCTCCACCTCTATGACCTCTACCTCCACCTCTAACACCTCTACCCCCGCCTCTAGCTGGCTGGGCGGCCTGTGGAACATCTGGTGCCTGAATCATAGCACGGGGACCTTGCTGCTGCGACTGAGTACTCACCAACCTCGGACAAGCCCTCCGGATATGACCATACTCACCACACTCATAACATCCAGTTATGAGTGTTATGTACCCAGTTACCAACTTGAAATGTACCCAGTTACCAAACTGGGGCAGAAATTTTCTTTGTTGTTTATTTTGTTGAAATCAGGCGCCCACCTGGAGAACAAGGGAATACATTTCAAGTTTAGAAGTCAGGCGCCCACCTGGAGAACAAGGGAATACTTTTCAAGTCCCACCTGGAAAACAGAGGTATTACAATTCAAGTTTTAGTTTTCAAATTCTTATTAATATTTGGTAATATGATGCCCAGTCACCAAACTGGGGCAAGAGATTTTCTTTGTTTTTTGTCTATTTTTGTTAAAGTCAGGAGCCCGCCTGGAGAACAGAGGCATACATTTCAAGTTTCAGCAGTCAGGAGCCCGCCTGGAGAACAGAGGCATACATTTCAAGTTTCAACAATCAGTAGCCCGCCTGAAGAACGGAGGAATACCGTTCAATTTCAGCAATCAGGCAGCCACCTGGAGAAAAGGCGAAACATCTCAGATCACAATTCAAGGCAGCAACAAAAGGATGTCGCCGGGGAAAATACAATACAACAAGGCAACAAGAAATACAAGATCAAGATATAGATAGGATCTTTTGTAATTCATAGCTCATAGCTTAGTCTAGTTTCTTTTTATTTTTGACACGGTGTAATAAGGGGGTTCAGTAAGCAGTAGCAGCAGCAGCAGCAACAGTGAAATCACAGCTTCATGGTAGTCCCAGCTACCAGACATTCCTGAACTACACTGACCTGATTCCTTTTAGCCAAGGATATGTAGGCAACCTCAGAAGCAGGGTGCGGTCAACTCTTTCAAAGATGCTTCTTACGGAGTATTCAAACGGGCAAAAATCGCTCGTATCCGCTCACTTTATCTTTGCACGAAAACTCTTCATGTTTCCGAGCAAAGAGGGGCAGCTGTGAGCGCGTGATTTTTTCCCTATATGAATTACTCCCATAAATTCAAAACAAAAAGATTTCTTTTCATTACTTGCAATTTTGTGGATTTTCGTGGCATTTTGTGTTAATTGTTTGCATTTGTCTGTGCATTTTTATTTCATGTTTAATTAATGAAAAAATACAAAAATATGTGCATTTACATTTAGGAGTTAATCTCGCATTTTAGGAATTAATCAGTAATTAGGTTATAAAAAAAGAAAAATCACAAAAATAGTTTACTTTTACTTTTTTAATTTTTTTTTTTTGAATTTTGGTAGTTTTTCCTTTCAATTTGGATCTCGATTAATTGTGATAATTATTGTTTTGATAGGATAATGTGTTTTTAGGATTTAACTTAGATTTTTTTTAATTTAATTTTGACAAAAAAAAAGAAAAGAAGAGAAGAAAAGAAATTTTGAAGAAATAGGAAATGAAGAGAAAAGAGAAATGGGCTGAATCAGATTTTTGGGGCCTCATCTAATTCCAAGCCCAAACCAAACACCCCTCAACCCAGCCAGTACCCGCCCAAGCCTAGCCAAACCCGGTCCAGTTTTCTTAAAGAACCCAAACGTCGTCGTTTGGAGCTCCTAGTCTTGGAATGATCGGAGCCTTTCATTTTAGCTCATCCAACGGTGAAAATCACTTCTCTGATTTTAGTTAAGACTGTCCTAAAAACCTACGAAACATCTCAGTCCAAACAGACCCCCCCATCTCATCATCTCTCTCAAAATCAGAGATCAAGAACCCTAAGAGCCGCCACCCTTCCCCACCGCCCTAAGTCCGGCGGCAACACCACCAATCAGCCCCAAATCAACACCTTGGAACCCTCTTCATCTCCCCATCCCAGATATCCAACCCTTTACCCTCGAATCAACTTTGAACTCTTCGAATCTTAAATCCGAGTTCACCCCCCCCAAAAGTTCAAAGTTAGTTTTTTTCGAACCTGGTGGCATGAATGATCTTGGAGTGCTATTATTTCAAGATTTGAAGTTTGGACTCGATTAAACTGATGTCGTTCAGTTGTTCTTGACAAAGAACAAAGGATCGACATAAGTTTGGTTAAGTCACAGATCTCCGATCGTTTCCAAGTCTGGATTTGGTAAGTGCCCCTTTCCCCTCCTGAATTTCTCTTTCCCTCACTGCCCCACTGTCCTCTTCCCTTTTCTTCAGCTTAATTGTCTCCCAATAATTTAGTTGAAACCTGTTTAGTCGTCTGAGTTCAATTTGTTCTTTATCCATTGTTTGATTGCATCTTAAAAAAGGTTTCTGGGTTTCTTCTCTTAGGGAAAATTTGGGTTAGTCTTTTAACATATGAGTCTCGGATTAATGTGGATTGGACCCTAAAATCAAAAAGCCCAATTGAGTGTGGATTCTAGCCTGTTTTGTTAAGCCCAGGGCTAGTTCAATCTATTGGGTCGACTTGACCCGTATTTGGTTGAAAGAGTAAATATCAGGGGTTGCAAGGGTAGTTCAGGTAATTGGATAAGGGAATCTTTGTTGTAACAGAATAGGAAGCTTCTAGTGGGGGGTTTCTTTTTGAATTTCAGACTTTTTGGTAGGTTAACTTGGGCAACAAGTCACTAAGTGAGGGATTCCTAAGCTAAAACAAGAATTGAAAAAGGCTTGAATTGCAAAAATGAAAACCTAAGGCTNTAACAAAGAATTGAAAAAGGCTTGAATTGCAAAAACGAAAAACCTAAGGCTGCCCCTTTACCTTGCCTATAAAGGCACCCTTTCTTGCCTTAAGAAAATAGACGGAAGAGACCTAAGAGATAGAAATTCCATAAGAGAGAAATGGCTAAAAAATCAAAAGAAAACACTTTTTCATTGATTTCTCTTTTGATTTTTTGAAGTTCTTCGATTACTGAAACATTTTTCCTACTATTTCTGATTGAAATGTTCTGAGTTTAGATTTTGAAAAGCCTTGGGTTATGTCCTGTTGATTGGCTACTGTTTCATTGGTCTACACAAGCCAATTTTACTGTTCTACTGAATTTGGAAGCCAATCTCTGCTGCTGCTCTACTGTTATTACATCGCTGACTCCTTATCTCTCGGTCTCTTCTCATTTCCAGGTAAATCTGTAAACCCTGGAGAACAAATGACCACAAGGGTCCATGTGTGACTGAAAATTTGAATGAATGAAGAACTGAAAGGAATATTGCTTCTCTGCTTTTTCTCTTTTGTTTTGCTTTTTTTTGTATTAAATGTAAGGATGTTTGTTATGTTAACTTTCCGGACCCTTGATGTGCTTTAATATTGAACTAATGTGAGGTTTTGGGCTGAACTCTAGATTATTGACTAGCATTTGTCTTGTACATGATAGTTAAGGTTAGTACATAGGCAGTTGTATGATAATGTGGTTTGGAAATCGTGCTAGTATATTCTATATTCACCTTTGCATCTGAATGAGTAAAAACATCCATCGATCGTGGTGAGGGCCTTAGTATTGACTTTTGGGGAATCCAGGAGACAATTGGGTTCAAATGTGTTGGTTTGATAGTTGTCCATGTTAAGGTGAATTCAGTTCAATTTAGTCGTTGAGAGGTTCATTGATTGCTCATTGTTGCCTATAGAACTGGTTGTTTAAGTTCATAGTTGAGGCCCTGTTGTTTTGTTCATGTGTAGCTTGATTAGGAATCGCATATCAGCACTTCAAGTAATCTAAGGCTTCGAATGTTTAAATTCATATGCTGTATATTTTTGAAATTGACTTCCGTATTGTTGTCAAGTCGTGAAATTGTTAGAGTTTTCCCGTAATTGTTCATTGATCCATTAAAGGGTGTTCTATAACTTGACATATATGGTATCTCCATGATTATTTTTCTTTTGTTTCAGTCCCTTTTGCATATTGCAAGGGCTCAATATTGAGCCCAGCTTGTGATGAGTCCAAATCTCCGAAATTGGGCTCATCTTGGGCCCAGTGAGTACAATCAAGGTTGTTTGAAGATCTCAGTGATAGCTTTCACGTTAGAGAAGTTGAATTCTCATTAAAATTTCGAACTAATTTAAGATCCTCACCTAGCCCGGCCTCCATAGATTCACAATCAAATATTCGTAGAAAGACTTTAGACGCTTAAAACACCATTGCGATTGTGTATACGTTCGCGTAACATAACTACGATTTTTAAAAAAACAAAACTGGAGTATGCATTCGCGCAACTTCGGCCAAACTTTCTTAATAATAATAAAGCGTTATTAATTGTGAACACGTTCGCGTGACATGATTTTTGACGCGCCAAACAAATGGGTATACGTACACGTAACCCGTTTCAAGATAATTTTCTTAATTAAAAGCGATGAAAGAGGTAAATGCACATAGGTTCTAAAATGAGTAATTAAACAATTTTTATAAGCCAAGTATGATCAAAGCGACCGTGCTAGAACCACGGAACTCGGGAGTGCCTAACACCTTCTCCCGCGTTAACAGAATTCCTTACCCGAATTTTTGTGTTCGCGGACCGTAATAAGAGTCAAAACTTCCTCGATTCGGGATTTCAAACCGGTGACTTGGGACACCATAAACTATCCCAAGTGGCGACTCTGAATTCTAATAATTAATCTCGTTTCGATTGTCACTTTAATTGGAAAAAACTCCTTTATTATACCTCTTTACGGGGGTGTAATGAAAAAGGAGGTGTGACAACTTCTCCAAAAATAGCTGTGTGAACTGCTCTTATGTCAAGGCCGGTGATCGTGCTGGCCTAGCTAAGCAATAATCTCTCCACCAAGTCTTGGCGGATCCAGACAAGCGAAATGTAGCAAAATCAACCCCATTGGACTCAACAATCCCCATGTTCCGAAGAACCTCGTGACAACTGTCCAAATAATCCTGGGGGTCCTCAGTAGATGCACCGCTGAATGTAAAAGTGAAGAGCTTGGTGAACCTGTCCAATCTCCACAAAGCATCGGCAGACATAGCTGCTCCATCACCGGCCTGGGATACCACGCCCGGCTGAACTGCTCCAACTGGCTGAACTGGAGTCTGAGTCTAGGGAGCTACCTGCTCCGGAGTACGAGTAGCAGGAGTCTGGACTCCTCCTCCAGCCTGAGAAGTGGCTGGTGCTACAGGAAGCAAGCCTGCACGGGTGACACTCTCCATGAGGCCCACCAATCGGACCAAAGCGTCCTGAAGAACTGCGGTAGCAATAAACCCCTCTGGGACCTGAGCTGGGCCCACCGGAACTACTGGGGTCGGAACCTCCTCGACAAAATCAACCCGAGGCTCCGCCACTGGTGCTGCTGCTCGGGGCTGAGCTCTGCCCCTACCTCGACCTCTGGCACGGCCTCGGCCTCACCCTCTGCCCCTCGTGGGAGCTGCTGCTGGGGGCTCGGGCCGCTGAGCAGTAGATGAGGAAGCGCGTGTTCTCGCCATCTGCGAAAGAACAGAGTAGAAATTCAATTAGCGTTGAGAAACCAAACCGCACGACAAGAAAGAACAAATGTGAAACTTTTCCTAACTCGGTAGCCTCTGGGGGATAAATACAGACGTCTCCGTACCGATCCCTCGGACTCTACTAAGCTTGTCCGTGAGTTGTGAGACCTATGTAACCTAGCGCTCTGATACCAACTTGTCATGACCCGGATTTCCCACCCTCGGGGGTCGTGATGGCGCCTACTCATGGTAGCTAGGCAAGCCAAGAACCTTTGCAAACATTAACCTATCTTGTTTTATACATGATTAAACAATTAAATTATCAATGAATAAGCAGTTAAAGAGACAACGAAAAAGTAAAATTCAGCGAATCTGAACTAATTATAGAAACAGCGTCTAGAAAGTCAATACAAGTCTCTACCCAGCACCTGGTGTCACAACAATACACGAACTGTCTAGGATTACTACAAATAAGAGTTTGAAATAAAGGACATAGTCTGTCTCGGATACAAATGTCAACAGAACATGAAAACTGAAAGAAGAGACGTCGGGCCTGCGAACGCCAGCATGGCTACCTCGGAGTCTCGGACTGAAGGATAGCTCCCAATCTATTGCTGATGACCAAATGCTACACCGGGACCTGGATCTGTGCAAAAGAGCATAGAGTGTAGTATCAGCACAACCGACCCCATGTGCTGGTAAGTGCCTAGCCTAACCTCGGCGAAGTAGTGACGAGGCTAGGACCAGACTACCAAATAAACCTGTACGGATATACAATATATTGCAGAAAATAAACAAGAAATAAGCAGTTAAAAGGGAGGGGGTACATGCCTCGGGGAAATAGTTCAACTTAGTAGAAACTAAACAAATGTGAAGGAACAACACAATATCTAAAACAATATATTAACACTACTGTTGCGGCGCGCAACCCGATCCAAAGATATATATGTATAACTGTTGCGGCGTGCAACCGGATCCAATAAATATAATATGTTGCGGCGTGCAACCCGATCCAATATAATATATGTTGCGGCGTGCAACCCGATCCAATAATATATATGTTGCGGCGTGCAACCGATCCATATATGTATACATAAATAAAAATGTTGCGGCGCGCAACCCGTTTCAAATATACGGTTCACAGAAATCATGACACAAATTCCAGCAAGGGATTAACCATAAAATACTCTATCCCGGCAAGGGAACTCAACAGTACAAGTATATTCGTCCCGACAAGGGAGAACCAGCTATAACCAATCTCAATTCAACTCCTAGTCATCTCCATTATCACCATTTCCAACTCATAAATAATTTCTACGAAAATAAGCTAATCCTTTACTCAATACCACGGATCTACTCACTATTGCAACCATAGTATTATTCAAGAATACAACAAACATCAATTTAAGACTCACGGTCATGCTCGACACCGACGTATAGATACTCGTCACCATGCCTATACGTCGTACTCCACAAGAAACACATAACAAATATGACTCAACTCCTAATCCCTCAAGCTAAGGTTAGACCAAACACTTACCTCGATGCCTTGAACACAAATCAAGCCTCAATTATAGCTTTACTCCTTGATTCCACCGCCAATTCGCTCGTATCTAATCACAAATTACTTAGTTACATCTATAAGTGCTAAATGAATCAACCCCAATGCATGAAAATGAGTTTTTCAAAATTTTACCCAAAAATTCAAAAATCGCCCCCGGGCCCACGTGGTCAAAACCCGAGGTTCGAACCAAAACTCGATTACCCATTCCCCCACGAACTCAAATATATAATTTGTTTTGAAATCGGACCTCAAATCGAGGTCCAAATCCCTAATTTTTGAAAAACCTAGGTTCTACCCAAAACACCCAATTTTTCCCATGAAAATCATTGATTTTAGGTTGAAATCATGTTAAAAGATGTTGAAAGAAATGAGTAAAAACTAACTTACAATTGATTTGGAAGAAGACTTGTTCTTGGAAGTTCGTCTAAGTGTGTTTGGGTTTGAGAAAATATGAAAAATGAAGCTCAAAATCGTTTAAGTGTAAAAATTGCAGGTCTCAGCTATGGAAAATGCGAACAGGGGTTCGCAATTGCGAACCCCGACCTCTGCAGATGTGGGAAATGCGAAACAGGGTTCGTATTTGCGAACCCTTCATATTTTCCCAGCTTTTGCATTTGCGAAGCAGTAGTCGCAATTGCGACATCGCATTTGCGATAAGGTAGCTCGCATTTGCGAGGAAAAGTGGCATGGGCTGGCTTCGCATTTGCGATCCAGCCTTCGCATTTGCGTGCTCGCAATTGAGAGCCAGGCTTCGCATTTGCGAAGCCTGCAGGCCTGGACACACCAGCAGATTTTCAAGTTCAAAATGCACCCCGTGGCCTATCCAAAACTCACCCGAGCCCTCGGGGCTCCAAACCAAATATACACACAACCTCAAAAATATCCTACGGACTTATTCGTGCGATCAAATCGCCAAAATAACATCATAAACATCGAATTAAACCTCAAAATCCATGAATTCTTTCAAAATTCATAAAACATCAATTTTTCCAATTTAGGTCTGAATCACGTCAAACGACGTCCGTTTTCAACCAAATTTCATAGAAAGGACTTAAAACATATATAAGACCTGTACCGAGCGCCGGAACCAAAATACGGGCCCGATACCATCGCTTTCTAATGAGATTTCATTTCCAATTTTCTTAAACAATTTCAGAAAACAATTTTACTAAAAAATTCATTTCTCGGGCTTGGGACCTCGGAATTCGATTCCGGGCATACGCCCACGTCCCATATTTTCCTACGGACCCTCCGGGACCGTCAAATTACGGGTCCGGGTCCGTTTACCCAAAACGTTGACCAAGGTCAAATTTATTCATTTTAACATCAAAGCTTGGCATTTTTTTCACAGAATTTCATATTTAAGCTTTCCGGCTACGTGCCCGGACTGCGCACGCAAATCGAGGCAACTCTAAATGAGGTTTACAAGGCCTCGGAGTCATAGAATTCAATTAAAACAGGTGATGACCCTTTGGGTCGTCACAATACTCTATATTAGTCTTATTAAAAACTCATACTTTGGAAAAGTGTTTGAATAGATTAATTGTCTTAGTTTAATCTAGTGAATAGTTAATCACAAGTTCGATTTCATTTAATTTATTTCATAAGTAATTGGTTTGATACTGGGTTTAGGCTTTAAAGTGATCTCTTTCATTTTTTAATTACACTAACTTCATCCCCTCTCATGCATATGTGCTTCACACGGAGACAGTGGCAATTTTGAGTTATATTTTGAAAAGGGATAACTTCTTTTTATTATTTCTCTTTTACTTTCCATTAAGCGTTTATTATGTACCACTACACGTTGTAATTGTTGCAATACAACCTTTGGAATCTAAAATCAACTAAGACTTTGTATCTATGACACAATGTCAGATAAAATTTGCGTTATTCCTTCAAACAAGAACTTGATCGGAATAAAGATGTTTAAAAAGCTATTTCAAAGTGGGTAAAAGCAAAGTCTTAAGAGATGATTGATTTTGATGAAAAATATACCCATCGTATTACTGAAAAATTAGATCTCTCAAATGCTTACATACTGTACAAGGATGGCAAGTAGAGATTGTTCGAAATAAATTTGCGCCTCCAAAAACTAAAGGATTTTTTTTATAAAATTTGTTCGAAATATTTTCAATACACATTTATTTTGCAATGACAATATTAAATGATGCGTAAACAAAGATACAACATATTTTCTCACACAAATAATAGCAATAACAAGAGTTGTGGTTATGACAGAGCGGCTAAAGTGATAGAAGGGAATATGCACCGAAAATATCAAGTATTAGGTAAGATATAGTGCTATTATTATCTAGCTTAACTAAATGTATCATCTCTGTTGTTCAGATGATATCCAGTCTGTTTGAATTCAAATATTATTTTAATATAATAACATTGATTTCAACATTTAAAAGATAGTTACATTTTTCCACATCATCACTTTACGATATGATCATTTTATCTTGCAAATAATATTTGAATGAATGGAAAAAGGAAAAAACACTTCTTTACTATTCGATAATGTTCATTTATACCCTCTGTTATATTATTGGTTCACTACAATCCCGACTTCATAGAATTGGTACAAAAATTTTCCTCTACCGTTAGGACCCTCTACCATGGCAATATTTATAGCCTAATTAACAATAGTTCATAAGCTCTTTGCTATTAGATGTACTAGTAAAGACTGAATTTTATGTTACTGTGGATGTATTAAGCAACTTGGAATCATTAAAAAAATCTGAAATCAAATTGGAAAATCAAACCCAAAAAGCAAAATTTTGATTCCGCTTGATTTTGGTGAAAGAATAGTGATTTAATGGTGTCAAGACTAGTGGTCTGATAGTGGTTGAAGAATAGGTGTGCGGTAAAGGAGAAGGTGATGTTGGCGGTAGTTAGGTGAAGAGGAAGTTGGTGGAAGAAGAAGAAGAAGAAGTAGGGGAGGGGTAAAATGAGATAAGTGCGATGAGATTGCATGCCACGTAGTATCCATCTCAGCAATATGTCATGCCAAATGGGATAATATTGTCAAGGTGGAGGATCTTAGCGGCAGAGGGGTGTTTTTGCATCAATTTTATGATATCAGGACCGTAGTAGACCAATAGTATAACGGAAGGCTTTAGTTGACCCGGTGATGTGGTAGCCTCTTTAACAGAATACACATTTTCCAATGCCAATTCTTCAGTTCACTTCCTTTAGCCGCTGATTCAATTGTAAAGTCAAGCATCAATCCGGTCCATTTTGAAGGTAATTAACAATATTTTATTTCATTCATTGGCAATTATAGAATACATTCCATAATTTATGTACTAGATTGTGTTGTGTTGTAGATAATTGAAATAAATAATTTTATAGAGTTCGAATACATTTTGAAACTTAAGGAGTACAAGTCTCATCTTCGTACGAGGGAAAGAAATAAAACAATTTACTATATATATTACTTTTAATTTAGGATTTAACACAATTAGTTTTGCTTCCTTCTTTTCTTAAAGTATATTTTGTTAACAGATTTTTTCTTTAATTTTTCTTTCTAATGTTCTGCTTTAAGAATTAGCGTAATGCATGAGCAACTACTGTGAGGCAATAATCATATTTTTTATTATATGATTTATACAAGATTAGTTGTAGCGGTCAAAATCTGATCACCAGATGGTTATCATTAAAGGAGACGGTAAGAGGTCGACCCAGCCATAGTCATGCCCGCGCGGCGTAATGACGATGAGTACTACGATCCCTGCTGGGGTCAAGTCGTTAGAAAGCTTATATCGCAGAACAAATGTAATGTTTTTGGGCAAGTATGAAGGACTCAGTCATGAGAAAGCACGCCGGTCAAAGGCCATTGGATAAAAGGGAAAATTACTAGTATATATAGAGAGGCAGGAGACCATTACAGAGAGGACCAGATCTGGTACATTTATAGTCATCGTTACGGAACCAACAAGGGGGGATCTCTTAGCTATCAACAGCTTTCTCTCTTCTCCTTCTATGCTCTTTCGATTATGGTGTAAACCCGCCATAGATGTAAGCTTATCATTTCCACTTGATATATGATAATCATCTTAAGAAATATTAAATCAGTTTGTTCTTCTCCAATTTATGTACTCAATATGTTTTGATCTAGAGGTAATTACATTTGGCTAAGATTTACCTTCTATCTCTCTACTAATTAGCTTAACTAAAGGGTTTAACAATTTTTGGTTAAACATTAGTTTTAGTTCATTTTCTTATTTTAAGTTTGTAACTAATATTTCCTCAACTTGAATGGTATGTAAATACTTTCTGGTTTTTATTCCTTAACGTGTGTGTTTTTTTCTTTAATATAATGTTGCACTTACTCAATAAAATAAGCATTTCAATAAATGCATGTTTAGAAAATACATGTTTATATCTTACATTTATTGATCTAGCTTAAATACTTTATATGAGTACATTTTTACCTTTAAAATAATATGCTAGTACTATCTCTGGCTCTGCAATATTTGTTTGATAAGATAAATAAATAGACAACTAATAAATGCGTGGGATGTCATTGTCGCTTAGCTTTGTTACGTTAAATACAATATTTTTTATTGTATCGTATCGTTAAACCGTCGTTATGTAGTGATGAAAAGTGACACTTTATATAATGACTGATTTGGTGTGGTCGCATTGTTATCTTATTTTTATCTCATTTTACCTTCCTTATTATTAAATAATCTTATTTTATCCTTATTTACCTTTTTATATGATAATTTACTTTCTGTCCAATTTTTTTTTTTTTGTAGTATTGCAAGTTTATTCTTCATATTGTTGGTATATGATATTATGAAACGACAATAAACGATACAATCTACCTAAATATTTTATCCATCAAAACAATACAGTACAATATAATACAATACAAATGATACATTATGAAACGATTTGTAACAACCATCTAAACAAAAGATTTTTTTTTTCAAAATCTTTGACTTTCTTGGAAATAAATTTTGACTTGAGATTTTCTTGTTTTTTTGGTTGAACAGATTTTATGTGGATGGAACACCAATTAGAGAATACAAGAATGCAGAATCAATTGGAGTATCATATCCTAAAAACCAACCAATGAGAATATATTCAAGTCTATGGAATGCAGATGATTGGGCTACAAGAGGTGGACTTATTAAAACTGATTGGAGTAAAGCACCCTTTAGTGCTTCCTATAGAAACTTCAAATCTGTAACTTCAACCTCTGCAGCCACCAGCAATTCATGGTTGAATGAAGAGTTAGATAATACAAGCCAAGAAAGGCTGAAATGGGTGCAGAATAATTGTATGGTTTATAATTATTGCAATGATTCCAAAAGATTTCCACAAGGATTTCCTGCAGATTGTGCTATGTAAAACATATTACTATAGGATATATTCTTTATTTAATTATTAGCTCTATGAACTATTGCAATGATTCTTTTATTATATTGTTTTGTGCAAGTTGAAGATGCATTGATTATTGAAGATTAGAAACAGTGTTAGCATTGATTAATTTGTTTTATTCTATTTTTTTCTTTATAATTTTTTAATTAAGTCTTAATTTGCACATTGATTCCCTTTTAGTATCAGTGTTATCTTTTATCTACTATATACATTTAGCAAAAAAATATGTTACATAAGTAGAACTAATTTAAGCACCAATGACAAGAATTTTCTTTTCAAATATCATAAGATGAACTCTTCTGCTCTCTCTGTTTCACCTTGTTTATCATAGTTTGTCTCTACACACAATTTAATAAAGAGGGGATTGGGCTATATATAGACCCTGAAAAAATATTAGTATAGGATAAATTCTTTATTTAATTATTAGCTCTATAAACTATTGTAAGGAAAATCAAAATATTTCTACTCGAGGTATTTATTAAAAGAAAAGGGGCCAAAAATGCCCCTTCAATTATGGGAAACAGAGCAAATGTGACCTAATTTTGAATTTGGACTTAAACATACAATTATTACTAGTGGATCAGTTCAGATTTATCCTTTAACTATGAAAAATAGAACAAAATTGCCTTTAATTTGATTTGGTCCCCAATAAACCTTTATCATGAGTCAACTAACTCATATTTACCCCTCAAATAACGAAATTTGTTATGAAACAATAAAAGAAGAAGAGTATTACAGAGAAAAGTAGAGAGAAAATTCTTATTGATTTGGGATGAATTACAATGGAATATGACCCCTCTATTTATAGGGAAAGAGTGACTTAGCCACCAAATAAAATCCCTAAAATCTCTCTAAAGTATAGACATTCACCATAAATAACATTCTATTTATAACATTCCCCTTTGAATGTCTATTCAACAGATAATGTGCCTCGTTAAAACCTTAACTAAATAAAACCCAGTGGGAAAAAAATTCTATAGAAGGAAAAAGAGTACACATATTTAACAATACGCTTTTGGGCTGCCTCGCTAAAAACCTTGCAAGGAAAACCCAGTGGGACAAAATCTTGTAAGAAAAAAAGAGTACAACGCGTATTAACTCCCCCTAATAAGAGCATCAATTCACATCCTTGAGCCTTTGCATTCTAATATTGTGCACCATTTTCAAAAGATCGTTGGTAGAGATTTGATAAACAAATCAGCCATATTAACTTGAACGAATTTGTTTCACCTTGAAATCATCATCCCTGATAGATGTATTGTCTTAATATGATCTTGTTGGAATCGTTATTTCAATATCTTCACATAGGGGTGAAAACTCTTGCTATCATATTAACATGCTTATAGTTATAGCAAAATACATTTGTGCACAAATTGCACTGAGGAAGTGGTACTTCAAGATCAAGAATTGTATATGCTTCAAGCAACTTAAATCCTTCATGGATTATCATATAAGTTAAGTCATATAAGCCATATAATAGACCATGCTAGACATATAAGATATCGAAAACTGATAGCACATACAATTGGCTTTATACTTTCAAGTGTTTGAACTACATGTTCAAAACTACATGTCTTTCATATGAAACCAATTCTATTCGAAATTGTTTCTCCAGGCTTAAGATCCTCATATATATTTAGCGGTATCATAGATGTCGTCGACGAACATTTTATATCGGTTCCAACCTCCTTATTTTTTATAAAGACATAAAATAGAGATCTCTTCATTCATATATTCAGGTACCTGAATCTCACATGAGATTTTATGATGTGTTATGTCATGTGATCTTCTAGATCACTTGCCTCCTTATCATGATCAATTTGATCATAGCTCATTTTCTCTATCAAGAATTTTATTTGAAATTGATTTGTCTATACGCTTTTAAGCGTACCATAAACTTTGTCCTTATAGGACTTATTCTAATAGGAGCATTTGCAGTGAGAATATAGTTACTTTCTTTGGGTCAGCAAATGCGTCTGGCATGATAATGCATTCCATGTAACTTTTTCTCAATTGTTTATCATTTCTCCCCCTCATGTTAGAAAACTAACTTACTTTATGAACTTTGAAAACCCACCTTTGTGCGTTATGGTGTTAATTAAAATATACACCGCACATCAATATTATAAGATGAAATTATTTGATTCTTGACCCTGAATCATTTGTGAGGGGAGAATGTAATATGCTTTCGTATATAACATATATCAAACTGATATACATAACTTTGTTCTCATAAGCAATAGTTTAGCTATTAAGTAGAGACACTCAATAAATCATTTTGCTAAACCAACTGTGACGTAAACCAACTTATAAAGATGAACTATCTTGAGTAAAAAATTTGGAAATTATGCTCGAAATTAAATTATTGAGCAAGTTTCCTCGCAAAACATCATGTTGCGGCTTAATAATAATTGCACATGTAACCATCTCATAGATGCATCTTATGTGGTATACATGGCAGGTGAATGAGCCCATATTCACCTTTGATATTTCCAACATTCATGGGGTTCAATCCCAATTTTAGTTGGTCTATTAATTAATAAGAACAAGCAACTTAAGAGAATTCGTAAAGAACTTTGTAGTTCTTTACTATTTACCCATGTGAATTCTCTTTTATTATTGCACATCATACTTAAATTAACATGGCTAAACCAATTATGCCAACTGAATAAATTATCAATATTGATAAACTTCAGGTATACACCATGACGTGTGCAATTATGAATAAACTCCAAGTTTATTATGATATGAGTTTTTATATCAATAAACTTCTACTTTATTGTGGTATTCTTTTGTTTGTGTAGTACAAACTGGAGAATAAAGCGGGTAAGTTTTTACGTACATATTACCCCGCTACAAATTGTAGTAATAGAAGATATTAAATCTTTCCTTTATTTATAGTCTCAATATAATCAACCGCTTTCGCAGATACTTTAGAAACTCAATTAAGTTTCTTTGAGACTTACTACAACACAATGTTGTATTGGTAATCAATTTTATTCCTCCAAAAGAGTAATAACTGGCTCTTCCAGAGCTCTCAATTAATTTGGTACTACCACATATTCATCAACATCCATATGGTGAATATCTCTTTTAAAGAGAAAGTTATAGCATTATGGTCATGGTCAGAATTCTATACAAGATTTGTTCCTTGCATTACTGTTGCCCTTTAATAATCACATCGTCAAAATATTTTGGCGTACAATAGGGACATGACCAATGACCATTCATGTCATAACAATGATATTATTTTCTTATATCATCTCAAACCTCCCTTTAGAGGTAAGTGTGGTATATTCACTACCACTAGCACGTTTTATTCTTCAAGAATGAATAGGTATTCATAAATCACATGTTGTCACATTCACATCATGAATGGACCATAATCATCTATATGTGATTTACAAAATCTCATGTCAAATCGATGACAAATATTACTTTTACAAAGTGAAGGATTATTTGAGAATCCTTATTTTCTCATTACCACAATGATGACGATTATAATTTCGGCTATTCCCACGTCCACGTCCATTGATACATTCATGGTAACAATTTTGTCTTCTTTCAGACGTATCACATACTGCTATCACATTCTCTTAAGGGAATGAGAATGAAGCAAATTCAATGGGACGAGTTTCTACTTCTTTGCCGACAATCATACATGAATTTGATCATGGCAAGGCATAGAAATTTTACCACTTCGGGTGGTTATAATTTCTCACAAACTCTATTAGAGTTATAATTAAAGTTTATTGTCTTTGCTTGTATTTAAAATCAAATTATAGAATAAAAGAGAAAAATACGGTAAAACACTTTCCTTAAATCCAGAATTTAATCATGAATGAAGTTCATGGAACAATTGACAATCATTATGCTCAATCCCAAAGCTTCTACTTAATTTGTTAGAGTTACGTACTGATAACGTGTTATGAAACAATAAAAGAAGAAGAGCATTACAGAGAGAAGTAGAGAGAGAATTATTATTGACTTGGGATGAATTACAATGGAATATGGCCCCTCTATTTATAGGGAAGAGTGACTTAACCACCAAGTAAAATCCCTAAAATCTTTCTAAAGTATAGACATTCACCATAAATAATATTCTATTTATAACAAAATTCATTTTTATTCAATCAATTTTTTTATTTAGCGTAAAAATTTGACTTCTTTTTTTAAACAGTGAGAGAAAGAACCCAAAAAAAAAGTGTAAATTTTTTTCTTGAAAAACGTCAAATTTAGAAATTCACCAAATATTTCGTTTTGCTCAAAGTACAACTAATAAGTTTTCTATCTTTCAATTTATCTCTCTGTGAAAATTAAGGACAATTTTACTCTATTTTCCATAATTGAATAAATTCAGAAATTGGAGAACCGACTTATTGATATAGTCCTTTTTAGGTCGAGAAGAATACTACATAAGATAACCATTGTAGCACCAAACAGAATCATCTGAGCTTTGATAAGATACGAAATGATATTGTGGATATCCTCTTAAGATTTGATTTATTTAGATTAATCGTACAAAATGCTTTACACTAGTAAATGTAATTTAATTTCATTTTGCAAGTTATCAGATTAGGTTTATAACATTATGTACAATGTAAATATTTACACACTATCAGATTTCTTTGATCTATAATAATAGATACTTCTCAAAATTAAGACTAATTTAGTAACTTGAAATATAAGAAATTCCCCCCTTAGCTTGTCAATCTCATGCCAGATTCTTCCATTTTTATTACTCTTGTTATTTATTTTGCTTTGATTATTTTATTATTTTGTTGTCAATACTTGTCTTTTCTTTAGTATTTTCATTATAACTTCTTTACTCTTGTATATTTAAAATCTATTTTGAAAATAATTTTCTTGAGATGAGGGTCTATCAGAAACAACCTCTCTACCTCACACAAGGTAAGAATAACATTTGCATACACTTTGCTCTCCTCAAACCCGACTTGTGGGGTCATAGTAAATATATTGCATTTGTTGTTATTGTTATTGTTATTGAAGTATTAAAAATTTAGGCCTGATTTTAATTTAATATATTATAGCAAGAGGGGCGGATCCATAGCAGAGCCAGATTCATTTGAACCGAGTATTTTCGACACGTAATATAAATTTATGTGTAAAAATTATCTAAAATAGAAATAATTAGTAGATATGAACTCATAACTTTTACAATATAATGCGTTCAATGCTACATTTTTAAAAGGTTAAACCCATAAAATTTAAATTTTGGATCCGCCTCTATAGCAAGTTACTCGTCGCTTTCCAATTTACTCTTTGACTTTTTCGTTAAGCTTTTAGATCAGCTCCTTGACATTGTTTTGACTAATTAGAATTTCGAACCCATGAGGTTCAAATTCTGCCTTTGCCTCTAGTTAAAAATATGCAATTAGTATTTTCGGGTAAATGGGACTCTTCATTAATAGAAATGGGCAGCGTAGAAAATTCTATTCCACGTGGAAAGAACTGAATGCACACATATGCAGTGAAACTAGTCATTGTAATAATGGCGTACGTAGGATTTTATATAAGCGGTAAGGGTGTATATGGACTGAATTAGTTCGGTTTTTATCAAAATCAAACTAAACCAACTATATCGATTTGGATTGGTTCGATTTTTCGGATTTTTCGAGTTTTTTTGTTACATGAATATTATTTCAATCTGACGTTGTTAAATTTTTATAAGTAAATATATGTTTAGTAAAATTGAAAAAATTGACAAAAATATGATCTATTAATATATTCTTATGGGAGAATTTTCTTAGTAACATATTCATTTGACAATAATTTTTCATTGATGTACACTTTCAAGGTTAACTGAATTTTAATTAAATAAAAATTAATGTGATACTATATGTTCTATTTAATTTTAAATTATCGAAATTTCACTTCAAATTTGAAAAAGATATAAGAATTTAATAGATCTTGACATATGCATATGGAAGAACAAAGAGATTGACGCATTTCACTAACACTTGATAAGAAAGTGATTATACAACTCATTATTTAAAGTTGATAAAAATAGAGCACTTCATATTTAACTAAATATTACATCCCATAGGAGAATTGCAAATATTTGAAGATATTTTTTAGAGAAAATTCTATGAAAAATCTTAAAAGTATATATAAACTAATTGCGCTTTTAAAATTATAAAAAATCTACCTTCACATTTCAATCTTTACGTTCCAAAATTCCAAATATGGATCATTATATTAACACTAATCCTAAAGATATCAAAAAAAAAATACTTAAATTGTTTTACGAGTGAAAAGAAAAAGCTACCCACTATTAGCTTGTTAGAAAATTGTGTGGAGTTGGGATAAGGGAACTAGAGAATGCATTGTCTGAGTTGGAGTAAGTAAAAATTAGGGAATTCTATTTGCTTATATAGCTCTGGTTAAAGTGTCATTTTGAGGATCATATCTTTTAAAGGAAAAAAAAGGGTGAAATTCAAAAATAGCTAGATTTACAAGTGGTAATTGAAAAATAGGCACATTTTCAAAAAGAGAGCAGTCATTTTCAAAAAGAAAATGTCACAAATGATGTATATGAAAAACACGACAGATAGTTTTTACGGATAACTCTATGTTAATACATACGAGTGATTACCTTTCCACCATGTACAGGATATCGTCGGAGCCGCAAAAAGCATACGAGAAGTCAATGACACTCGATCACCGTTGAAAATAGAGCATGCATAACCCTCACAGGTATGCATTTTTGATCCCTCTAGTCGATAACATCCCACATAACTGGTCTCTCATCAGTCGTCTCCACATCGAGCACACTTTACCGGCGCTTGCAATTTATCGATAGTGCTTAGCCTTTGTAAAATATTGCACCAAATATCTTCTGGAAGATATATTGATTGTGTCCCATTTTCCAGTTTAGGTTCGACGACAACTGATTTCTCATCTCTTAGGCGAAGATTCTCCAAGAGATCTTCAACAATTTGAGTGCAAATCTCCTCCTAGTTCATCCCGGCGGCAACAATTCTCCCTTCACTTCCATTTTTTTTCCGGGGAAATGACGAGCTATGAACGATTTTCTCCTACGATGGACAATGAACGATTCTCTCCTGCGAAACTATGAATGATTCTCTTCCGAAAAACGAAGAGCGATTCTCTCCGGCAAAACTATAAACGATTCTCTTATGGAAAATGAAGAGTGATTCTCTCTGCGAAACTACGAACGATTCTCTTTCGCAAAAGTACAAACTATTTTCTCCCGAAAAACGTAGAGCGAATCTCTCCGAGGAAACTACAAACGATTCTCTTCTTCAAAAGTAGGAGCTATTCTCTCACGACAAACGAAGAGCGATTCTCTCCGGCGAAACTATGAACGACTCTCTTCCGCAAAAGTACGAACTATTCTCTCTGGCAAAACAAAGAAAGATTCTCTCAGACGAAATGAGAATGATTATCCCGGTGAAGTGGCCGAAATCGCCGAAGGAATGACGAACGATTCTCGCAGGGGAATTTGATGAACGATTCGGGTGTGTTATGGAAGCTTTTGGATTCAAATTGGGGAGAAAGAAATTGATATTTTCAGGGAATTCACGTTTAAATGACTCCAAAATAATTTGCGGGAATTTATATTACTTTCTTTTTTTTGGTTGGAAAGATAATTGCATTAAATATAAATAAAACTACAGATGGGGTGATGCTGTTGCATCTATGTTAGAGTTTAAAAGTGAAATATCAATACAGGAATTGTTGCCTCTACAACTATTACTACGATCCAGTACTGGTGTCCTAGAATGAGGTTGTAATTGTTATTGTTTGTCCCATTGTAGGTGCTGTGTCTGCATTGTCCTCCTTAGGCGAGTATCTCCTGCTTGATCCCTTTGCAAAATGATATTTACAAAATGTGGTGGCTTTCCAAAAATTGTGGGAGTGCTCGTTGAATCCATGCTGCATCCAGCTTTTGCTAACCCATCAGCCACTTCGTTCCCATCTCTGTAGATATGCGTGATAGTAGGATTAAGCAGCTGGTCCAGGAGATGCCTGCAATCATGAATCAAATTAGTATAAAGTGGGTGATCTTGTTATAACATCGTGATTACCTCTGTTGCATCGATGTTAATTTCCAGTGGAGTCAAACGATATGCTTTTGCTAGTCCAAGTCCCTGGAAAAGAGCTTGCAGTTCTGTTTGCAATATGTTTGCATGGTTGAAATTACCTGCAAACCCTACGATCCAATTACCATGGGAGTCTCGTATGACTCCGCCTATACCTGCTTTACGGGTTGGTGTTATTACAGCCCCATCCGTGTTTAATTTGTAGTAGTTTGGTTTAGGAGGAATCTATTTAATTGGGTGGAGTAATTTGAGCTTTGTATATCTAGCAGTGAGGTAGGTGTATTCTAGATCATGTTGAGTGATTTGTGTAAATGTTAAGTGTTTTTTGTTGTTGTTGAAGTAATTATGGTTCGATATAGCCAGATGTCCCACAAAGTGTATGATAAGAAAGTTTTCCTGTTGATTAGATGAGGCATAGTGCCGTATTTTGTGTGCCATAATATTGATCACCCACTGTGTCACGACCCAAACCCCGCTCCGGTCGTGATGGCGCCTCTCGTGAAGACAAGGCCAGCCAACCAACCCAAATTGCCTTTTTCAAAATTAGATAAACTTGAACAATCAATATAAAAGATGATTCAATGACATTACTTAGCGGAAGTACAACCCAAACACAACCCAAACCGGGGTGTCACAAGTCACGAGCATCTATAAGAGTGTAATTACATCCACAAGATCTTAAAAATACACTGAACAGGAATAATGAACAATAGGGAGAGAAACGGTACTGCGAACGCTGGCAGTCACCTCGCTAAACTCCTACAGCTCTGCCTCCACACAGCCAATACCAGCTACCGGGTAAATAAATACCTGCATCTGCACACAAGGTGCAGGGAGTAAAGTGAGTACTCCAACTCAGTGAGTAATAAAGGTAAATAACAACTGAGCAGTAAGAAATCACGTAAAGCAACCAACATGCTATATAGAAGCAGTGTACAATCCTTTGAGAAAGCAGTGAAGCTGTGAAATCCTTAGAAATATCTTGACTCAGTTTAAATCTCTTTTGAAAATGATCTTTCAATAATTACGAAATGATTTCAAAACTGTTAGTGCCGATAAGCACAGAAGATCCGCCCCTCGGGCACAAATACCACAACATTTCAGGTAAAAAAGCAAGTAAACATGCAAGTGAGCAAAATAAAAATTCGCCCCTCGGGCAATATCTCAAAACAGTACCAGCCCCTCGGGCTCACTCTCAGAACACTCTCAGCCCCTCAGGCTCTCTCCCTCAGATCGCTCTCAGAATAGTATCAGCCCCTCGGGCTCAGTATCAGTCACTCAGCATAGTATCAGCCCCTCGGGCTTACTCTCAGATCATATGGGTACCCGCGCTCACTGTGGGTGTGCAGACTCCGGAGGGGCCCCTTACAGCCCAAGCGCTATATCAACATAAGGCCTGAAAGCCTTCTCACATCACTCATAAGGCCTGAAAGCCTCCTCACATCACTCACAAGGCCTTAAAGCCTCCTCACATCACTCACAAGGCCTGAAAGCCTCCTCACATCACTCACAAGGCCCGAAAGCCTCCTCACGTCACTCAAACCACCGCGTGGCATATAAAGTATCTCAGGCCCTCGGCCTCATATCACTCAGCATATCCTCACATATGGCCCTCGGCCTCACTCAGTCCGAAAATCATCACAAGCCCCTCGGGCATTTGTAAAACAGTAGTTCTCAGCCCAAAATATCATTTAAGTTTCAAATCTGTGTAAAAGTGGCTGAGTTTGTAAAACAATAAGTATCAACAGGACTGAGTTTCAATATGAGTCAAAACAGTGAGGAAATAGTGATAAAAATCCCCGAAGGGTTCAAATAATTGGCACAAAGCCCAAATATGGCAATCAGCCCAAATCATGATGATAACAAATAAGTTTCAGTCAAATATGCAGTAAAATCATTAACCGGGACGGACCAAGTCACAATCCCCAGTAGTAAAAGACCCCGCGCTCATCATCAAGCGCGTGTCTCACCTCAATATAGCACTACGATGTGCAATCCGGGGTTTCAAACCCTCAGGATATCATTTACAATCATTACTCACCTCGAACCGGTGTAATCTCAAGCTCGCGAAACCTTTTCCCCTCAAATCGGCCTCCACGCGCGTCGAATCTAACCAAAACAACAAATACGTCACAATATGCTAAGGGAACAAAACCCAAGCGAAAATAATCAATAACGGGCACAAATCCCGAAATTACCAAAACCCGAGCCCCGGGCCCACTTCTCGATACTCAAAAATTTTTACATCAACGGATTCCTTATCTCGCCACGAGTCTTTACATATCAAAGACTCTCAAATTCGACCTCAAATGGCCCTTCAGATTCCAATTTAAAAATCTCAAAAGTCAAGCCCTAGTTTCTTCCATTTTTAGTTAAATTCCCATGAATTTCTAGGTGGATTTCACAACAAAAACGAGTATTGAGACCAAGATTCTTACCTCAATCGATTCCTCTTGAATCCCTCTTTCATTTCCTCCAAAAATCTCCAAAAACGGGCAGCCATGGGTGAAAATAGACCCAAAATCGCGAACAAGATGACTTTAAAACATTCTGCCCAGCTACAGGATTTTCTTTTTCGCGAACGCGGTCCAACTCTCGCGAACGCGTAGCACAAAATTACATTGACCCACTTTTACCTTACGCGAACGCGACACGCCACTTCCATCGCGAACGCGCCACTTCCATCGCGAACGCGATGACTAACTGACCATCAGTCCCAATCTCTCCTACGCGATCGCGTATAAACACTCGCGAACGCGATGCTACCTCTCACAACCGTTCGTTAACGCGGCATGGACCCTCGCGAACGCGTAGCTCACAGAACTCAGCCCTTCGCGAACGCGAGCTCCCCTTCGCGAACGCGAAGGCCAAAATACCCGCAACACCAGAACTGAAAATCTGCAATCTCTCAAACACAAAAATGGTCCGATTGACCACCCGAAACTCACCCGAGGCCGCCGGGACCTCAACCAGAAGCACCAACACATCCTAAAACCTCATTCAAACTTGTTCCAATCACCAAAACACCTCAAACAACACCAAAACCATCAATTCACATCGAATTCAAGCCTAAGTTTTCCAAAAACTTCCGAAATACGCATTTGATCAAAAACCCAACCAATCGGCGTCCGAATGACCTGAAATTTTGCACACACATCACAAATGACATAACGAAGCTACAGCAGCTCTCGGAATTCCATTCCGACCCTCGGATCAAAATCTCACCTATCAACCGGAATTCGCCAAAATACTAACTTCGCCAAAACAAGCTAATTTCTACACTGGACCTCCAAAACCAACTCCGATCACGCTCCTAAGTCATAAATCACCCACCGAAGCTAACCAAATCATAAAAACTCCAATCCGAGCTCGTATACAAATAAGTCAACTCTTGGTCAACATTTCAAATTCAAAGCTTTCAACTGAGACTCTTCTTTCAAATTCCTTCCAATTTTTCCTGAAACCCAAAACCAACGATCTACATCAGTCATAATACATTACACGGGGCAAGTAATTCCTGAGAACTGGCGATCAAAGTGCAAAAGCTCAAAACGACCGGTCAGGTCGTTACACGCTGGTAGGGTTTAGTGCATTAATTTAGTTGATTTATAAACCGTGTTAGTCCTAATGCTTTCCAAATGTGAGCTACATGCTTACAATGGAGGAAGACATGGTTAATGGTCTCCTTATCTGTATGGCAAAGTTGGCATATGTCGTTGGGTGTGATGCCTATATGATGGAGATAGGATTTTGTTGGTAGTCTATTATGCATGATGAGCCAAAGGAATGTTTTGAGTTTCGGGGGTATTTGAATTTTCCATAACCATAGGTAATAATTATGTGACTCTTTTGTATATATCGTTTCTTTTAGCAAATGAGAGTACATTGATATTACAGTAAAGTTACCATTTGGACTAATACCCCAAGATAGTTTATCCGTTTTGGTCGTGTAAATGGGTAAATTAACTCTATTAATAATCATTTTTAAATCGTTAGTGACACTAAAAGGAATCTGGTCCCAGCTCCAACTATCATCCTCCCTATAGGAGGTAATACTTCTGTTTATGTAAGTGTGAGGTATAGGCCCAGTTATGAGTGATCTAAGTGTAGTATTTGGTACAATCCACGGTTCTAACCAAAAGTTGAGTTTTGAGTGTGATCCTAGTTGCCATTGAAGGCCCGCTTGGCATTTTTGCCATCCTAGAATAACGTTCTTCCAAGTGTGTGAAGATGAGATTTTTACATTGCCGCTTTTGTATTTGTGTATAAGGGTGGATGCCCATAAAGAGTTGGGGTTTTGGAAGAGGCGCCATGACAAGCTAGCTTGTAGAGCTTCATTTTTTAATGTAAGGTTTTGTATGGCTAAGCTTCCTATGTTTTTGGGCATCATGATAGATTTCCAATTAACCAAGTGAATTTTTTTTTTTTGTTGAGTAGTTCCCCAAAGGACATTACGCATGTATTGCTCCATCATTTTTATAATGGATTGTGGAATGGCAATGAATTGCATTATATGAGTGGGTAAACTTGACAGAGTAGATTTGATAAGAGTTATTCTCCCCGGAATAGATAGAAACTTTGTTTTTCACCCTGCCAACCTAGCTTTGAGGTTGTCCAAAATATATTGGAAATCTGATATTTGGGGTCTTTTTTGAAACATTGGAAATCCTAAGTATTTTCCAAAATGAGTTCCCCCACGCATATTAAAGCTTGCAATTATATTTTGTTTTTCTTGGGTGCTACAGTTTCCAGAAAAGAAAATTTTTGATTTGCGGAAATTGAGTGTTTGTCCTGAGAGCTTAGTGAATGTGTTGAGTGTGTCTATAATTGTGGTGCAACTCTTATTTTGCACTGTAGATAGTAGTATAATGTCGTCCGCAAAGAAAAGATGTGATAGTTGGGGTCCATCTTTGGAAATTTTTATGGGTTTCCATGTTAAGTAATCGACAGATTGGAATATATTCCTAGATAGTCGTTCTAAGCACATGATGAACAAATATGGTGATAAGGGGTCACCTTGACGTATTCCCCTAGTTGGCTGAAAGAATTGAGCTGGGGATCCGTTGATAAGTATAGATATGGTGGAAGTGGTAAGATAAGACATGATTAGGGAAATTAGGTTATGTGGGAGGTTGAAGTATTGTAATGTAGTATGGAGGAAAGGCCATTCAAGCTTGTCAAAAGCTTTTTCTAAATCTAATTTGAGTAACATGTGCCCTACTCTACCTGTTTTTTTCGTTTTAAGTGGTTGAGTAATTCTTGTACAATAATGGCGTTGTCTGAAGCCCTTTTCCCTTGTTGGAAACTTGATTGAGTAGGTCCAATTAGTTTATGAATAATAGGCTTAAGCCGGTTAACAATCATTTTAGCAATAATTTTATAAATTGTGTTACATAAACTAATAGTTCTATATTGAGCTATTGTGACAGGGTTTTTTACTTTGGGAATTAGGCACAGGTAAGTTGTGTTAATATTGTTTGAGACTTTGCATTCTAGAAAAACCTTTTTACAACAATCAATTAGGGATGTGTTTACATGTTACCAATAATTTTGGAAGAAGTAAGGGTGGAGGCCATCAGGCCCCGGAGCCTTAAAAAGTTGGAACGAGAATACTACCTGTTTAATTTCTTGTATTTGAAGTGGTTTGGCTAGTTCAAGCTGGTCATCGGAATTTAAAGATTGACTTATTGGCGAATTTGTAGAGGTACGCTCAGTAGAGTAATGTTGTGTTGTAAAAAGGTCAGTATAGTAATTTATTATTGAATTATGGATGTCTATTTGATTAAACATCCAATTACTCACACTATCTTGTAGAGCGTTTATACGATTATGCCTGCGTCTTTGCAGGGTAGTCATGTGGAAAAAATTTTGTTTGCGTCACCATCATTTAACCACTGTATTCTAGATTTTAATTTTCAAAAATCTTCTTCCTGCCTAAGTAAATTACTAAACTCAGTAGTAAGCTTGATTTCTAGGTTTTGTAGAAATTGGCTCGTGGGATAGTGTATTGATTTTTGTATACTATTGATACGGTTTAAGAGCTTCCTTTTTTTCAAGAAAATGTTTCCAAAAGAATGTTTATTCCAATGAGTTACATTTTCCTTAAAGGCTGTCATGGCTTCTTCTAAAGAGGATGTGTTTAGCCAAGATTGTTGAATTATGTTAATAAGGGAAGGGTCTGATGTCCATATTTTTTCGAAGCGGAATACTTTGGTTGTTGGAATTTTATTTGTTTGTAATGTTACCAAAATAGGGCAATGATCAGAATATGTTCGTGGTAAATGTTGTACTACTGTGTCGGGATAAATTTTAAGCTAGTCATTGTTAGCTAGGATTCTATCTAGCCTTTCTAGGATAGTGTTTCCATTTCTATGTTTGTTTGTCCATGTGTATCTACTACCCTTAAATCCAAGATCTAATAGGTTACAATAATTTATGCAATTAGTGAAAGCATTCACTCTTGAGTTATTAATAGGATTACCTCCATATTTTTCATTTTGTCGAGTGACCCCATTAAAATCCCCCCAACTAGCCAAGGACCCTTATAGTTATCATATACACATTTTAAATTTTCCCATAATATGCTACGTGATTGAACAGTATTAGCTGCGTAAATTGAAGAGAATAGCCATTGCGTAGGGTTAGGCAATACCTGGACCATGCAATGAACTTCCTGGGTACTGTGATTTCATCCACATGTACCAAATCTTCATTCCACAGGAGGGCTAGCTCAACGAAGATATCCTGTTAGTTCGTTCGAGAGTGAACAAACAACTGAAACAAAACAGATGCCAAATTAGTTTTTCTCTCTCTCTCTTTTTTTTTTTTTTAATTTTAATAGAGACGGATTAGTTCTGCTATTTTCATATTATATCCTCGTCGATCCAATTTTTATTGGCCCCATTTCTATCTGAGGAATCGTTCGGTGATTTTCTAGACATCTTTTAATTTGTAATTATAGTTAACTTTTTGTATTGTATTTTTATATATTTTTTAATAACATTAATTTTAGTAGTTTATAAAGTTTAAGGATTAAAGTTTTGAATTCCCATGCACTTTTTTATAATGTGTAAGTTCACGAGAGAGCAACAAAATCTTATCCAATATGTTTGGTTGATTTTGAAGGTCAAATTTAATTGGTTCGACTAATGGTGTATACGGTTTAATGTGAGTTGGTATTTTCATATAAGGAATACCATATCAACTATGTTAGTTTTTTGGATCTATAAATCAAATCAGCTTAAAATCAATTTTCTTTATGTTTTTTCAATCGTATAAGATGTATGTCAACGTATAATTTTCTTTACGGTCTATGGCTTTATATACAAGTTAGTATTCAAATCGAATAAACTGAAGTTATCAAACCGAATAAACCGAAATTGAAAGGAGACAAATCGAACCATACCGAACTTAATTAGGTAAGGTTAGCATTTTAAGAAACCGAATACCAAATCGAAATGTCTAAATATTATACTGTGCCGACCGACGAACACAGTAATTCAAACTATCTCAAATAAGACCTTTCTTTCTCTCTCCTTATAAAGAGGTGAACTAATAATTTAAATATCTCACTGTAGACAACTTAACCAAAAAAAAAGTTTCGCCTGCATAAAATCATATGTTACGTCTGCTGCCCATTTTAATCGATTGACTCGAATTTTTCGTTCCGTTGATTTCTCCATTTTTTTGTACAGCCTAACTTTCTCCATCAAACTTGCCGTTACTAGTTTTATAGCCTGTTTGGCCAAGTTCCTCCAAGTTGAAAAGAGCTTCTTCTTTTTTCAAAAAAGTATTTTCTTTTTCAAAATTAAAGTGTTTAGCCAATCTTTTAGAAGAAAAAAAAGTTCTTTGAGTAGAAACGGAGAAACAGAAAAAAAAATAGCTTTTTCCCAGAAGCACTTTTTGAGAAGCGCTTTTGAGAAAAATACACTTAGAAACACTTTTTAAAAGTTTGGCCAAACACAAATTGCTGCTTAGAAGTATTTTTCAAAGAAATTTTTACATACCTATACACTTGTAACGACCCGACCGGTCGTTTTGAGCTTTTGCACTTTGATCGCCAGTTCTCGGGCACGACTTGCCCCGTGTAATGTATTATGAATGATGTAGATCGTTGGTTTTGGTTTCAGTAAAAATCGGAATGAATTTGAAAGAACAGTTTCAGTTGAAAGCTTTGAATTTGAAAGGTTTGACCAAGAGTTGACTTATTTGTATATGAGCTCGGATCGGAATTTTTATGATTTGGTAAGCTTCGTTAGGTGATTTATGATTTAGGAGCGTGATCGGAATTGGTTTTGGAGGTCCGGTGTAGAATTAGGCTTGAATTGGCGAAGTTAGTATTTTGGCGATTTCCGGTTGGTAGGTGAGATTTTGATCTGAGGGTCGGAATGGAATTCCGAGAGTTGTTGTAGCTTCGTTATGTCCTTTGGGATGTGTGTGCAAAATTCCAGGTCATTCGGATGTGGTTTGGTTGGATTTTTGATCAAAAGCGTGTTTCGGAAGTTTTTGGGAAGCTTAGGCTTGAATTCGATGTGAATTGATGGATTTGGTGTTGTTTGGGGTGTTTTGATGATTGGAACAAGTTTGAATAAGGTTTTAGGAAGTGTTGGTACTTTTGGTTGAGGTCCCGGGGGCCTCAGGATGATTTCGCATGGCTAACGGGAAGAATTTGGACTTATGAAATTTCACAAAAATCTGCTGCTTCTGGTGTTTTCGCACCTGCGGCTTGGGAACCGCAGGTGCAGTTCCGCACGTGCGAGGGAGGAGACCGCATATGCGAGAGTTAGTGTGATGGGCAGTTTCCGCAGAAGCGATCGAGGAGGCCGCATCTGCGAAGCTGCAGATGCGGAAGAGCTGTCGCAGAAGCGACTTTTGGATTTTTAAGTGAGATCCGCAGAAGCGGACTTGTGACCGCAAATGCGGTACTGCAGAAGCGGTGGAGGGGTCGCAGATGCGAAAACCCCTCGGCAGACTGTATATAAATCCTTTCTTCGCGATTTTTGATCGGTTTCACCATTTTAACTTCGGATTTAGAGCTTTTGGTCGATTTTGAAGGGAGATTTCAAGAGAACTTCAATAAGGTAAAGGTTTTGGACCTAAAACACACTTCTATGGTAATATTTCATGGATTGGAACTGAAATTTAAGGAATTTAAGGACTAAAAATGGAGGTTTAGGGCTTGAGTTAGAGGACTTAAATTGAGGATTTGAGGGGTCAATTGGACTCCGATTCTTGTATTTTTGATATGTATGAACTCGTGGAGTGATAAGGAACCCGTTGATGTAAAAAAATTTTGAGTTTCGAGAAGTGGGCCCGGGGCTCGGGTTTTGCTAATTTCGGAATTTTTGATATTCTTTGAGTATTTTCGCTTGGGCTTTGTTCCCTTAGCATATTGTGACGTATTCGTTCTGACTTTGGATAGATTCGACGCGCGTAGAGGCCGATTTGAGGGGCAAGTCGCGAGCTAGAGATTTCGCCGGTTCGAGGTAAGTAATGATTGTAAATACTGTCCTGAGGGTTTGAAACCCCGGATTACACATCGTTGTGTTACTTTGAGGTGACTTACACGCTAGATGACGAGCGTGGGGTAGAGCACCGCTGGGGACTGTGACCTAGTCCTTCCCGAACGAGTACCTTAATGCGTATTTGATAGTTAATTGTTTGATGTTCTTATATTTTGGGTTGTATGCCATGTTTGGGGCCTTGTGCCGACTTGTTGAGACCCTTAGGGGCATTTTTATTATCTATCCTCATTCTAAATGTGTTGAAAGCATGTCCTCAGTCATGTGTTACCTATTTATTACTCAAATCTGGCTTTATCACTATATTCTTAAAATGTGGAAACTGTTTTGGGCTGAGTTCCCTGTTTTATTGAGATAGACCGAGGGTCTGATTGTGAGATGGATGACTGAGATATACTGAGAGTCTGATGGTGAGGTTAATGACTGGGAGAGGCCGAGGGCCTAGTTGTGAGGATTATATATCTATGGATCGGGCTGCACGCCGCAGCAATATATATATATATATATATATATGGATACGGATCGGCCTGCACGCTGCAGCAATACTTATATGGGTCGGGCTGCACGCCGCAATAATATTGCGCTTGGGCCGTAAGGGGCCCCTCCCGGAGTCTGCACACCCCCAGTGAGCGCCGTCGACGAAATATATGGATCGGGCTGCACGCCGCAGCGATATAGATATACAGATCGGGCTGCGCGCCGCAGCGGTTACTATATGGTACCTATTGAGCGTGAATGCTGAGTGCGAGTACTGGTTGGTAAGAGTGGAGTCACGAGTGACAGAGAGGCTAGCCCGAAGGGCGATAGATATATACATGCATATGAGTGATGTTTTGCCTGAGAGGTCTGTTTATGGACTTATTGATTTCACTCCTCTTTAAAGTGAGTTTCTATCGAATATGTTGATTTATTGACTGTTTTCACCCATCTTTATATCGAGCCTCTGTCGGAAAGATGAACAAATGTTTTAAAATAACTTTTATTTAAACTGGGGTTATGAGGTGTAAAGGAATTAATCACTGATTTGGCATTGGTTATTTCCACTGAGATTTTCAAGTTATGAAGTGTTTATGATTACTGTTTTGCCCGAGGGGCTGTTTTACAAACTATGATTTGCCCGATGGGCCGATTATGGCTTTGATCTCTATTATTATTTTAAATGGTATTGAACCCCTACTAAAACTGCTGGAAAGTATTTCAAAATGATTTTTACTAAAAGCTGGATTTTAAAAGGGAAGATTGACTTGTATTATGATTTGAAAGCCTGTTGTGTTTATTGAACCTAACGTGAATGTGGATTCATTGTTTCCTACTGCTCAGCCTTTATTTACTCTTATTACTTACTGGGTTGGAGTACTCACATTACTCCCTGCACCTCGTGTGCAGATTCAGGTATATCGGAACCCGGTAGCGGCTGTTGATTTGCTCAGGCGCGGAGTCATCAGAGTTAGCAGGTGGCTGCATGACGTTCGCAGCACCGCTCTCTTCCTCACATTGTTATTACTGTATTTAGTACATTATTTTAGACTTCTTGTTGTATTCAGACCATGATAGATGCCCATGACTAGTGACACCCCGAGGTCGGGCTTGTATTTTTATTCCGCACTGTTATTTCAGAAGTTATTATGAAACATTGTTTAATTAAAGGCTTAAAAATGATTCTTAATGCTTAAGGGGCTAATGTGAGTGTTGTGTCGGCTGGCCTTGTCTTCAGGAGAGGCGCCATCACGACCGGGTCTGGGTTTAGGGTCGTGACAACACTATTGGAAACTTTATTACCCCCCCTACTCAAGTTTTACTTTAATTACCTCCTGTATCAAAATTACCTATTATGTACATTTTTAGGATTTAAGGATAATTAATCAATTCCTACAATCACTCCCACTCCCTCCACGTTTCTCTCTCCATATCCCCCCCCCCCCAACTTGCACAAGAGAGCAGCAATTCCACCATTGACAACCATTATAAAGCTTTGAATTCGAATTTGGATTTTCAAAAAATATTATTTGTTTGAATTGGGTGTTGTTGCAAAGAATTGGGAATTCTCTCTACGTCTCTCTCTATCTCTCAGTCACTAATTTCAGTAATGTAAAGCAAGGAAAAGAAAGCAACAATTCCACCATTGACAGCCATTAAAAAGTTTTGAAACTTTGAATTCGAATTTGTGTTTTCAAAAACCATTATTTGTTTGGATTGGGTGTTATTGTAAATAATTGGGGATATGGTTTGGAGTTTATATCTCAATTTTGAGGGAGTTTTGGTGAAGATTAGACTTGATTTTAGCTGAATTAAACTTTTTTATTTAACTATTGTATGAAAGTTGAACAATATTGTATAAAAATTATATTTAAGTTGTATGATATTGTAGTTGTATATAACTGAGTAGAAATAATGTATGAAAATTGTAGATAAGTTGAAGATAAGTTGTATAATATGTAATTAGTTGTATGAAATTTATTTTTACTATGTATAAGTCAGATACAAATACACAAAAGACATATTGTATAAATTTTATATTTAAGTTATATGTTATTGTAGTTGTATTTAACTGGGTGGAAATAATGTATGAAAATTATTTTGTAGAAATTGTAAAGGGGGAGCACCCCTTGTTTTGTAGTGTAGATTCTGCGGACAACTTCTAACTGTATAAATCTGAGTTGGAGGTTCTAACGAAAATAAACAATATTTCATGTAAATTTTTGTACGCTCACGTTAACTTGTGCTTAATATTTTTGCAGGTTTCCCATATTGATAATTCAAAGATTTCAAAAAAGGAAGCTAAAAGGCGAAAGGCCAAAGCTGATAAAGCTCCACAAAGCATCAAATCTAAGGAGCTTTTTGAACAAACTTAAACTTAAGGCTAGGAAATATAGTTGGCCAAAATAAGGTGTATTGAAGAACGTAATTTTCAAATATTTATTTACTTTATCACGGGACTAAACAGAAAGACGGGAAAGCACTAAAAAACATTCCTATCAATCTGGAGAGAAGAGGGGAGAGATGAGAGAAAGTAGGAAAGGGTGTAACTACGAGGGTGTTTAGCTAAGCTTATAAGCTGGTCAAATTGGCTTATAAGCACTTTTTGGCTTATCTACGCGTTTGGTAAAATTAAAAGTGCTTATAAGTTAAGTGCTTATAAGCCAAAAGTCATAAGTTGGTCTCCCCCAACTTATCAAATTTCAGCTTATAAGCACTTTAGGTTTGACCAAAATATTTACTAATCTATCCCTAAAATACTTCTTTTTAGAACAAAACTCTTCGTATACCTAGTTCTTCAGCTGCTTATTATTAATTTCAGCACTTTTATCCAAACACGTAACTGCTTATTTTTTAAATCAGCTTCAGCACTTAAAAGTGCTTTTCAACACCTAATGCTTATTAGCTACTCTAAATCAGCTAAGCCAAACGGGCTCTACATCCCTTGATTGAAGCCGCAAATAATGGATTGGGAACCTTTTAAGGTGGATTGTATATATTTTGTAAACAAAACTTGTTTATGTCAAGTAATTAGCTAAACATGGACATTAAGGGTAATAAAGTTTCACATAGTGTATAGGTATGAAAAAAATCCCATTTTCAAATTAATTAGCCAAACACAGACTGTTTTTCACCAAAATTACTTTTTTTAAAAAAAAACACTTATCAAAATAAGCAAAGCCGTTAGTCTTGTGTACTAAAAGAGCATGTGCTTGGTAAACTTATCTTTACCTATTCCTTTCTTTCAATAGTTTTTAAATATTAAGTCTATGATAAGATTGTGATGTGATGTTTTTTTAATGAACAAGGGAGTAAAAAAATCCAACTATCACAAGTTCGAATTCGAGTATTGCAAATTGACTCCGCAAACATATTAATTTTGCTCATTTAAAGTTCATATTAAATTTGAATAAATTCCTAAATTTAATATATGTCAAGTCAAATCAAAATTAATTATCCATCATGGTTTTTACCTCCTATAGCAAAGGTTAACACCTTATTTATTTTAAATAAATACCATTTAAAAAATTATATTGTATAGATACTTTTTAAGATTTATAGCAAAATATTTAATTTTGGTTTCCTCCTAGCCCTAAGCCACTAAATACGCTAATCAGTTACACTTTTTTCTTTCTCTCTCTACTTTGATACATCCCATTCTCCCAAAGTTTCGTGGACCTCTTCCTCTTAACCAAAATAACTCCAATAAAGGCAATACTGATATTGATTATTGGAACAACATTTTNTTAGCAAAAACTAAGAGAGAAAAATATATTTCAACTTCTTTTTTCTTCTCTCTTCTTCTTCTTTTTTTTTTTTGATTGAATGAGTGGATGTGATTGAAATTGGTTGAAAATACCTAAACGAGTGTCACGACCCGGATTTTCCACCCTCAGGGGTCGTGTTGGCGCCTACTCGTAGAAGCTAGGCAAGCCAATTTTAGTTCTTTTCCTTTAATAAACAATTCTTCAACAGTAATATTTAAACAATGAAAATCAACAATAATAAGCGGAAGTCTTAAATTTAAATAGCAAAGCAAGATACTGAATTCCAACACAATCTCTACCCCGGATCTAGAGTCACATACTCACGAACATCTAAGGGATACTAAATACAAGTTCTGAAAGAAACATAAATCTGTTTATCCCGAATACAAAGAGATGACAGTCTAATGTAAGGATAGAAGGGAGACGCCGGGCCTGCGGACGCCTGCAAGGCTACCTCGGGTCTCTCCGGACTGGAAGATATGCTCCTGAACTAAAGCTGTTGCTGCTGCTCGAAACCTGGACCTGTGCAAAAATGCACAGAGTGTAGCATCAGCACAACCGACCCCATGTGCTGGTAAGTGTCTAGCCTAACCCCGACGAAGTAGTGACGAGGCTAGACCAGACTGCCACATAAACTTGTGCAATTTCATATATA
>NC_031999.1:57377052-57381457 GCF_001879085.1 Nicotiana attenuata | reverse complement strand
AATAAAAGGAATACAACACAACTCAATAGTACGTAATGAAACAGAATTCAACCAGTGCACGGCATCACCCTTCGTGCTTTTACTCTCGTCCTCACCAAGCAATAACATGTGCACGGCATCACCCTTCGTGCTTTTACTCTCATTCCTCACATATATCAATAGAATCAGCATGGAATGGTACATCGTGCGGCACGGCATCACCCTTCGTGCTTTACACTCTTTCCTTACCATAAACAAATAGTGCACGACATCACCCTTCGTGCTTTAACACTCTCCCTTACCCAATCAACAATCACAAACAAGGGCAAGGGAAATAAATAAACAATAATGAAAATCCCGGCAAGGGAACACAAACAACAATTAAGAACCCGGCAAGGGTACAATATCAATAACCACAACGTTCCGGCAAGGGAATAAATCATCAACTCTTTCCTTTCTTTCACTTTCATTTCATAGTTCACATTATTACTTGAGCCAATGCTCCAAAGAGTTGCTTATCTCATATGCCTTCACAAATTGTATTTCAACCCGAGCCAATGCTCCACGAAGTTTCAAGATCATAATTTCTTTCACTAGGTCTTTACAACATAAAGAAATCACCGTTTAAGCATGGAAAGCATATCAACAACCAAACTATTCGCAAATAAGGACTCACGGTCATGCTTGACACCAATGTATAGATACTCGTCACCATGCCTATACATCGTACTCAACAATTAGCAAGTTACAAATAAGACTCAACTCCTATTCCCTCAAGCTAGGGTTAAACCAAACACTTACCTCGATGCCTTGAACTCAACTCAAGCCTCAACTATGGCTTTACCTCGTAATTCCACCTCCAAACCGCTCGAATCTAGCCACAAATTACTTAATTACATTAATAAACACTAAATGAATCAATTTGAATGCATAAAAATGAATTTCCCAAAGTTTTTCCCAAAAATTTCAAAATCGCCCCCGGGCCCACGTGATCAAAACCCGAGGTTCGAACCAAAACCCGGTTACCCATTCCCCCACGAACTCAAATATGTAATTTATTTTAAAATCGAACCTCAAATTGAGGTCCAAATCCCCAATTTATAGAAAACCTAGGTTCTACCCAAAAACCCCAATTTCACCCATGAAAATCCTTGATTTTAAGTGGAAAATATGTTAAATGATGTTAAAGGTTGAAAGAATTGAGTAAAAATCGACTTACAATTGATTTGGGATGAAGTTTGTTCTTGAAAAATCGCCTATGGTGTTTGCGTTTTGAAAGAATGGTGAAAAGTGATGAAAATTCGACTAAGTATAAAATTTGCTGGGCTGCGGATATGGGAATTGCGAAACAGGGTTCGCACTACAGACATGGGAATTGCGAGAATTATGTTCGCATTTGCGAACTCAGGCAAAATAGGGAGGGATCGCATTTGCGAGAAAAGCCTCGCATTTGCGAAAACTGGGCATCCGCATTTGCGAAGGAAAAGGCCGCATTTGCGATCAAGCTGCCCAGGGCCCATCTTCGCATTTGCGATGAGAAGCTCGCAATTGCGAGTTCACATTTGCGAATGCTGGCTTCGCAAATGCGAAGCCTGCAGAATTGAGATACCCGATTTCTTCCAAGTTCAAAAATGCACTCCAACACCTATCCAAAACTCACCCGAGCCCTCGGGGCTCCAAACCAATCATGCACACAACCTCAAGAACATCCTACGGACTTATCCGTGCGATCAAATCGCCAAAATAACATCATATACATCGAATCAAGCCTCAAAACTCATGAATTCTTCCAAAATTTCATAAAACATAAATTTTCCATTTAAAGTCCGAAACACGTCAAACGACGTCCGTTTTCAACCAAATTTTACAAAAAGCGCTTAAACCATATATAAGACTTGTACCGGGCGTCGAAACCAAAATATGAGCCCGATACCACAGTCTTTTAATCAAATTTCATTTCCAATTTCCTTAGTAATTTGAGAAAAACAATTTCACAGAAAAATTCATTTCTCGGGCTCTAGACCTCGGAATTCTACTCCAGGCATATGCCCGAGTCCCACATTTTTCTACGGACCCTCCGGGACCGTCAAATCACGGGTCCGGGTCCGTTTACCAAAAATATTAACCGAAGTCAAATATATTCATATTAATATCAAAATTTAGTATTTTTCACACAGAATTCTTATTTAAGCTTTCCGACTACGCGCCCGGACTGCGCACGCAAATCGAGGCAACCCTAAATGAAATTTTCGAGGCCTCGGAAGCACGGGATGAGTAAGAAAATAAGTGATGACCCTTTGGGTCGTCACACCATCAAAACCTTAATAAGCCAGCTTGCAAATATGCACAAACAAAGCAATTGAAGACGAAGAAGACAAAAGCCTAAATTTTGGCGTAACCGCGTGCTATTTAATTAAGGAGAAATCACAGCCTTGGAGTTTATCAAAATCGGAATTTTACGAAAACAATCAAAATCGGAAAGGAAGAAGAAGAAGAAACATACTGGAGTTGGCGTATTATTCATGTCCACGAATATCAAAATCGGAATCTCTGATTTCTGATTTCTGATTTCTGTGATTTTTCGTTTTCTTCTTCTTTCTCTCATCGCTGCTTATGGAATCATGGTCGGAATCCGATGGGTCATCGGAAAATTATCGACTAAAATAGTTCGTCTGAAGTTTGGGGTTGAGCAATTTGAAGATTCTGTTACCTTTTTTTTAAGAGATTTTCAATGTATCTCGCTGTATTTCTATGTATTTTATTGTATTCACTATCTTTTTTTTCATTGTAATTCAATGTATCTCGTTGTATTCCATGTATTTCATTGTATTCAGTATCTTTTTTTTCTCATTGTATTTCAATGTATCCCTATGTATTCTATCTATTTCATTGTATCCATTGTCTCGCTATATGCCATGAATGTATTCATATATTTTTTTAATTAATATAATTTATGTATTCAGATGTATTATATAATTTCTCTGAAGATTGCTATATTTTTGTGGTATTTTGCTGTTGAGAATTTTTTTTATAACTGAAAAATACAAAATTTGTGTGTTATAATTGAGTTTGTTGAGTTATATTAGGAGTCTATTATGTTAATTGATTCACTTTCCGTTTTAAAAACAGTGTAATCCCCTATTTCACGCCGTGAATACAATCGAATACAATAATCTGTCCAGCTGTAATCACATGTTTCACTCCATGAATACAGTCGAATACACTCGAATACAACAACTGATTAGCTGGACTTCCCTGATTCACGCCTATTTTTGCTACTGTATTCATAAATACAATAGCTTAAATACATCAAATACATCTTATAACCACAGAAAAGGTATATATAATCCGTTATATAGCAAACGGTATCTATAGATGGCTAATTACTACTAAAAGATAGTGCTTTATGAAAATTTCTCTTAAAATTAAAGTTCAATTTAATTGGGTCAATCAATCTGATTGGACTCCAAATGACGAGCCCATTTTGCTAGTTCAAGGTTCAAATGGCTTACAAACCGACTTAAAGCCTAAACTCATGTCACGTGTCAAATGATGTGACAATCCTTATCAAATAAACGAGCCAAAAAAAAAAATCATGTCATGTGTCAAGATATAGCGGCGTGCCAAGTTAAATCAACAATCAATAGAGTTTTGCCAACTTTTTAGATGACATTGGTTAGTTCAAATAGACCAATCAAATCACACAGCCACACCTCTCTCTATTACTATAAATATAGGTCTCGTATAGCCAGAAGACACTAGAACTAAGAAAGAGAAGCAAGCAAGGAGCTTGTGGATAAAAAATAGCAGATTTTTCTACAAGGTGAAGTTCAAGAAATCAATCTAGCTCAAGTTTAAGATCAACAACGAAAACAAATCAAATACCAAGGGATTCAAAATTAAGTTACTTATTCGTAGAAAATAATTAGTGTTCGCGGTGGCCATCAAGTACTCATGATCAAATTCACATTCCAGACACAGATTCAAGATTACGCTTTTCAAACCTTGAATCAAAATCAAAATCAAGCTCATCAAGATACTATATTCGGAAGAATCTGATAAATAGCACATAGATATTGTAATTCACAATACTTGAAATCAAGTACAACATTGGTTAAGCAATTATTCTGTTTTAATTATTTATTTATTTTTTCCGACGCAAATATTTATTGTTACAACCTCGAGATAAGTCTCCTTGGGTATGCAGTGTATAGTATTGCCTTCGAGGTAGGATTACGATAATAGAAAAAGGATTTAAATTGACACTGGAAAGAATATGTTCTCTTACTACAAATATAATAAAACACACACACACACACACACACACATATATATATATATATATATATATATATATATATATATATATATATATATATATATATATATATATATAATTGATGTTTTTATTTGGATTAATAAATAT
>NC_031999.1:57366726-57377032 GCF_001879085.1 Nicotiana attenuata | reverse complement strand
TTTACTATATAAAAATTAAATCAATTTGAACTAGTTACAGGCCAAGAAATACAAATAGAGAGAGAACTATGTTGTTCTGTATTATAACTGGAAACTTTTTATTCATTAATTCTGATTTATGAACTATTAGTTGAGGTAAAATAGGGGTTTTTGTCCTCGTGAATGCTAACCATTAAGGTCATCTCCAACCCTTGCCCCATTTTTTCCTCCAAAATGGAATAAAGTTACTCCAACGACGATTACTCCATTTTTTATTCCAAAAAAGAATATTCCATTTTATATTCTTCTTTCTCTTCAATATTATATTATTATCTTTTATTTAAATTTAATTTTCTTATATATATATATATATATATATATATATATATATATATATATATATATATATATATAACGGATAAGTCAGGTAAAAGTGAAATCATTGAGATATAAGATAACTAAATACATACTACATTATGGTAAAATTCAGATTAAGTATTATATACATATTCAACTTCCACCTCTAGTATGCTCCCATATTCCCAGTTTAATGTATTTCCATTTAATGTATTTTCAATTTTCGCTTTTCATTTTTTGCAACATCACACCTTTCAATTTTAGTAACATCTAATAATTTATATTTGCACCATTCATTTTTTGAGATGACTATATTTTTTGTCCAATTATAACTTATACTAAAATTAACTTACAATTTTATGTAAAAATAATAAATGCACAAAAATTAATTTATCAAAATTATACGCCAAAATTAAGATGTAAAAGTATCATTATAAAGATATTATATAAACATAATTAGGTATATTTAAAGAGATAAATTAAAAAAGTTAATAATAAAAATAATAATAAAGTAAGGATGAATAGTAATGGATGAAATGAACAATGTCATTCCGAATTTGGAGCAACACTATTCATTCCCCATTTTGCAGCAAAAAATTGGGAGCATTGGAGCCACATTTGGACAAAAATGGATTGCATTTTGGAGTAACGAGGGAGCGTTGGAGATGCTCTAATACAACTGCTGTCATATTTGGGGTGGATATCTATGGAGAAATTGAAAAATAGCCAGATTTACAAGCGGTCATTCAAAAATAGCCACAGTTTCAAAAGTAATCGAAATTTAGTTACTTTTCATGTAAAGATAAATCTGAACGATTTAACAGTGTTCAAAATTTGGAAAATACTCCAGTATAATATACCGTTCCAGCATAATATACTGGAGATTGGAGCACCGATGCTCCAATCTCCAGTATATCGTACTGGAACTTTCCGTTGGAGTTCCAGCATAATATGCTGGAACATCATACACAGGTGCACCGATCTCCAGTATATTATGCTGGAGCTTTCCGTGTTGTAGCAAAAATAGTAGTTATTTTTCAATGACTTTGCAAATGCTGACTATTTTTGAATGACCAGTCCAAAAACTGGCTAACCCACGATATTTTTACTTTAATAAAGTAAAAGTAAGTTTTTATTTGGGAACTGGGATGTTAGTTGTTCCAATTGTTATTTAAACGGCGGTTCGGGTCAAGGGATCCGGTGCAAATTGCGACATTAGGGCGGCTTGTTGCCGCCATTGCAATCATATTCAAGTAAAGACAGCAGCAGCAGATGAATACATGATCAAGAGAGAAGCTTCATTGAGAATATTCATGCTAACTTTGTTTGATTCATTCGGATTATTCAAGAGTAATTGACCATTTCAAATTCTGTAAGTACGACGCCAAACGAGTCTCGTCGTTTTTTTTTTTTTGATTTTTTTTTTTTGGTGTGCAGCTGTCTTTTACTTCATATTCATTCTGTCACAGTTTGCTTCATTGGTACATAGTTTGATGTTGTACTTAATGTAATAATTCCTAATGTAATATGCATCATTTTTCATAAAATGAAAATAATCTTTTTAAGAAAAAGAGAGGGAAAAAATTTCCTCACCAGATCTACAAGGGAATATCTGGCATTGAATGTGAGATCCCCGCTTATCCAGAAGAGGATAAATATGAAATTTGAAGTGATTTCTTATAAAATAAGAAAGGCCTTCTTCCTAAAGTTTTTAAGATCTTAAAGTCCGAAACATTTCAGCTGTGACCTCATGCTACTGTGCATGTCTGGTTCCTTTGACAAACACCAGGTTTGTGTATAACTGTATATTAATATTATACGAATTTATTAAAAGAAAAGGATATCCATCACAGTATCGAAGTTGGGAAAAAATAGATTTTGCGGTTATTAGAATAACAACAACAAAAACAACTATCCAGTAAAATCTCACAAAGTGGGGTCTGGGGAGGGTAATGTATACGCAGAACTTACCCCTACCCCGATAGGGCAGAGGCTATTTCCGATAGACCCTCGGCTCAGAAAGACGGACATAGAAAAACAAGAAAAGACAATTCATTAGTAACTCTAGTAGAAACCGTAATAGTAACAGAAGCATAACAACCAAAAGATACATGGCATGCAATAACAGTAACCGGTATCTAAGGCCCGGGGCTAAGATAAACAACAAGGATAATGTGGACTCAACATAAACTGCAAGCCATCTAAGATCAACCCTAATCCAACCCCGCTTCACCCCGGGTATGAAGTAAGGAAAGCTCTACTACCCCGTAACCTACAACCCTAATGCTTGACCTCCAGACCTTCCTATCAAGGGCCATGTCCTCGGAAATCCGCAGTCGTACCATCTCCTGCCTGATCACCTCTCTCAATACTTCTTAGGCCGCCCTCTATCTCTTCTCGTACCCACCACGGCCAACCGCTCACACCTCCTCACCGGAGCATCAAGGCTTCTCCTCCGCACGTGCCCGAACCATCTGAGCCTTGCTTCCCGCATCTTGTCATCCACAGGGGCCACGCCCACCTTTTTCCGAATATCTTCATTCTTAATCTTGTCTATCCTAGTGTGCCCGCACATCCACCCCAGCATTCTCATATCTGCTACCTTCATCCTCTGGATATGGGAGTTCTTAACCGGCCAACACTCTGCCCCATACAACATGGCCGGTCTAACCACAGCTTTATAAAACTTACCTTTGAGTATCGGTGGCACTTTCTTGTCACACAAAACCCCAGATGCAAGCCTCCATTTCATCCAGCCCGCCCCTATACGGTGAGTGACGTCCTCGTCGATCTCTCCGTCCCCCTGAATCATCGACCCAAGGTACTTGAAGCTATCTCTCTTCGGGATGACCTGTGATCCAAGCCTCACGTCCCTGCCTACTTCCCTCGGCTCAGCGCTAAACTTGCACTCCAGGTACTCTGTCTTAGACCTGCTCAATTTGAAACCCTTAGACTCGAGGGTCTGTCTCCAAACCTCCAATCTCGCGTTAACACCGGCCCTTGTCTCATCAATTAGAACTATGTCATCAGCAAATAGCATACACCTTGGCACATCCCCTTGAATATGGTGTGTCAATGCATCCATCACCAAGGAAAATAAGAACGGGCTAAGCGGAGCCTTGGTGTAATCCCATAACAACCGGGAAATGGTCTGAGTCGCCTCCCACAGTCCTAACCTTAGTCTTTGCTCCATCATACATGTCCTTGATCGCTCTTATGTAGGCTACGGTATGCCCTTAGCCTCAAGACATCTCCAGAGCACCTCCCTAGGAACCTTGTCGTACGCTTTCTCCAAGTCAATAAACACCATGTGCAGATCCTTCTTCTTATCCCTGTACTGTTCCACCAACCTCCTTATAAGGTGGATAGCTTCCGTAGTGGAGCGACCTGGCATGAACCCAAACTGATTGTCGGAAATAGACGTCGTCTTCCTCACCCTCACCTCCACAATCCTCTCCCAGACTTTCATGGTATGGCTAAGTAACTTGATACCCCTATAATTGTTACAACACTGGATATCACCTTTGTTCTTGTACAACGGTACCACTGTACTCGACCTCCACTCACCCGGCATCCTCTTCGTCCTAAAAATTACATTAAACAACCTGGTCAGCCACTCCAATCCTGCTCGACCCACACACTTCCAAAACTCAACCGGTATTTCATCTGGCCCGGTCGCTCTACCCCTACTCATCTTATGCAAAGCCCCCACGACCTCCTCCACCTTATTGTGCCTGCAATACCTAAAATCTCGAAGACTCTCCGAATGCCCCAAGTCCCCTAGCGCTATATCCCGGTCTCCCTCCTCATTTAGAAGACCATAGAAGTATGTCTGCCATCTCTGCTTAATCTGGGACTCCCCCATCAATACTCTACCATCCTCGTCTTTGATGCACCTTACTTGGTCCAGATCCCGGACCTTCCTCTCCCGCACTTTAGCTAGCCGAAACAGCTTCCTGTCCCCGCCTTTCTCCCCCAATNCCCTCTCTCTAACGGCTACTTTTCTCCCTCTCTCTCTTCGACCCCCTTTCTTCTTCGTCGACCAGCCACATCCACCGGCAAGAACGCCGGCGACCAGACGCGGGTAAGCAGCCCCTCTCTCCTCCCTCTTTCTTCTCACTAACCCCCCCCCCCCCCCCCCAATTCCACCAGCTCATGCTAACAGGATAAAAATTTAATCCCTGCAACTTCCTAGCTAGTTTAGGTTTAAGACTTCCTCTAGAGTGTACTAACAGAACAATCACCCTCACAAGAGTAGCAGTAGACCTGGTGAATTTGTTGAAGACTCTACTATTTCCTTAATGCCATATATAGTAAATGCTTCCAGCCAGTGTCATCCTGAATGCTAGAGCAGTGACATCCATCCCTTTGCAATGTGTTACATTCTGCTTCCCAGTCTAGTGCTTGTTTTCTTATCCCTTGCCATTGGAGTAACCTTTCCCATATAGCTGCTGTAACATCACACTTAAGAATAGATGGGATATGCTGTCCTTGGCAGTATTACTCAAGGGACAGGTTTGGTCAGTAATGAGCCCCCATTGAAGCAGCCTGTCCTAAGTGTATAATCTTCCATGTGCTGCCCGTCTTAATATAAATAACCACTTTGGAGATCCTTGATTAGTGCAAACTAGTCTTCTCCAGCTAACTTTTGGAAATACCCCTAACATCTTCTGGCACATTTTTTTGATAGAGAACTCATCCATGCTCTGCAATTCACTGAAAGTATAACCAGCATCAACAAGGTACTTTGCTTTGAAAATCTGCTGGACCATCCAGGATGCTTGCTAGGTTGGCCTCCCATATTATTCTTCCTTTTCCATGGTAAGCATGTAACCACTTACTCATAGTTTCTCCTTCTTTCCGCATATATTCCATAACATCTTGCATATAGCTGCCCTATTTTAATTGCGATGTTTAACAGCTAAAGCCCACCAGCAGACATAGGCAAGCACAGTTTATCCCATGCCAGTAATGCTTTTTTAGATATCTCTATGCCACCATAGTCCGCAGTTTATCCCATACCCTTTCTATTAGTGACGCAATCTTTTTTGGTAGAATGAACATTTGTGACCAAAAGACTTGAATGGAGAACAGTACACTCTTTAATAACTGAACGCTGCCAGCATTAGGACAGGACCTTAGCTGTCCAGGAATTCACTCTGTGCAATATTTTCTCTAGCAGAGGTTGGCACTGAATAGGCGATAATCTCTTAGTACTAAGTGGGACTCCTAAATACCCGATATGCAATTCACCTTTGACACTTCTTGCTCAAGTTTGCTATCAAACCAGATGCTTGAGAAAACTTCTGGAAACAATCAAACACTACCTTAACTGAATTGAGGTCACCCCTACAAAATAACATCAAGTCATATGCAAATCCCAGCTGCACCACCTGAAGCACCACACTTTTTGGATGAAATTTGAATCCGTCTAATTGTTTCAGATTCTTTAATTAACCTGTTTAAATATTCCATAACCAAGACAAACAAATAGGGAGACAATACAAAACCCTAGCCCCCTACTATGCTCGAGCTGCTTCGTTGCTAGGTTGCCAATTCCATCTCCACAATCATGGCGGATGTTGAAGCCGATGTGAGGGCAGGACAGCCAAAGAAAGAGGACGTTCAAGAAGTTCAGTTATAGAGGAGTCGATCTCGATGCTTTACTTGACATGTCCACTGACGAGCTTGTTAAGCTCTTTAATCCTCGTCCTCACAGAAGGTTCCAGAGAGGTCTGAAGAGGAAGCCAATGGCCTTGATCAAGAAGCTGAGCAAGGCGAAACGTGAGGCTCCACCAGGGAAGAAGCCAGAGCCTGTCAAGACTAATCTGACGAACATGATTATTGTTCCTGAGATGATTGGAAGTGTCATTGGAATTTACAATGGAAAGACATTCAATCAGATTGAGGTCAAGCCTGAGATGATTGGCCACTGACTAGCTGAGTTCTCAATCTCATACAAGACTGTCAAGCACGGGAGACCCGATATTGGTGCTACTCACTCATCAAGGTTCATTCCTCTGAAGTGATGGGATATCAGGTTATTTAGTGCCTTATTTTACTAGAATTTTGGATGAAGGCCACAGATTATGTAAGATTTAAGTTTGAAATAGCAGTGCTCAGCCGATTTTTTTTTTTTAATGACATTGGTAGCCTCTCTACTCCCTCGGGGTAGGGGTAAGGTCTGCGTACACACTAACCTCCCCAGACCCCACTAGTGGGATTTCACTGGGTCGTCGTTGTTGTTGTTGTTTTAATGACATTGGTGTCTTAGACTTGTTCCTTTCAAATGCTCAATTTAGGAGAGGGCATGATGAATGATGCTCACAAGCCTTATTATGTTCAAGTTCTCTCCTGATTTCCTAACACATTCAATCTTTTCCTGATTTCTTAACAGTTGAATGAATTATGGTTCCATGAGAACCCTTTGCACTTTCAAAAAATAGAATAAAAAATAGGGTGACAATGGGTCACCTTGCCTCAGTCCTCTCTTAGCCTCAAAAGTTTCCCCTTTTTGTGCTTCTAATGAAAATTTTGCTGCTTTGTGGTGGTGAAGGCTGTTTAACTTGACCCTTTTTCTTCAGAACCAGTAAGCTGAAGACGAATTAATTCCGAAAGTTATTTCTTGGTACTTTTTTTTTTATTTTTAAAATTGCGTGTTATGACTTGTTTTGGATATTTGGTTTATGGCCTTTTAATAGTAATGCTTATGGTTTTTAATGCCTTGGATTCCATCTTTTGCCACTGTCAGGCTTTTTTATTTTTTTGGGAGTTTCATTATGTTTTGTTCTGATGATCCATATTTTACATTAGAAGGTGTTTGCTAAGAAAGACAATATTGTCCCTGGTAAATTTTGTAGAAAAATGTTTTCCAGTATTTGGATGGTAAGTGGAGTATGTTGAAGATTGATAATAGTGTATTGGATAGTATTTTCGTTAAAATATCATGGTATAGCCAGTTTTCACACTGGTCAATGAAAAATAGCCCGAGTTTATCAAGTCAATGAAAAATAGCCACTATTTTGCTGCAACAGGGACCGGTCCAGTATAATATACGGGAGTTCTGGTGCATTTGTGTACGAACTCCAGCATATTATGCTGGACCGGTATACTTTGCTAACTCCTGTAAAATTTGCGGGAGACTGGAGCACCAGTGCTCCAAACTCCAGTATATTATACTGGACAATTATACTTGCTGGAACTCCCGTAAAATTTGCGGGAGTTCCAGCATAATTATGCTTGAACTCCGTAAAATTTACGGGAGTTCAAGCATACTTATGCTGGAACTCCCGTAAAATTTGCGGGCGTATTTTTCCGGATTTTGAACAGTGTTTTCACTCAGATTTAAAGTGGCTAAATTTCGATGACTTTTGAAACTTGGCTATTTTTCAACGACCAGTGGTAAATCTGGCTATTTTTGAATTTCTCCCAGTATTTTCCGCTGAAAATTTTAATGCATTTTTTTGTGTTAAAATTTTGAAGTGTTATTGGGCTTTCTGATTTTAGGTTAAATTGTGCTGCAATTATATACTCCCTCTGTCTCATATTATATGTCATGATTCTCTTGTACACGTCCCTTAAGAAAAATTAATTAGGATGTAATTTTGACTACTTTACCCTTATTTATGTTTTAATATTTAATCTTTCTTCATTGATATTTGAACAAAGTTAGGTGTTTGTAGTCTTGAAGGATAATTATTACTAAGGGTAAAAAAGAAAAAGATAATTAATTTTGTCTTGAACTTCTAAAACGACAAATAATTTGTGACAACTATTTCTAGTAACCATGACTGTTAATATAATAACTTGTAGTTTACTGGAAAACAAACTATCCTAGAGTCTTCATATGGAAAAAGGATAAAGAATTAGAGTAGGTCTATTTTGTTTCTTTTCTCTTTTTTAAAATTTGCAAGTTTGGAACAGCATACTACCAAACAATTTCAAATAGATCATCTGAGGTAAACGTTACACGTTCAAAGGTGGTAAATTTTTGAAAAACAATTTCAAATAGGTTGTAAAATTTTGATAGAGGTTTTCATTTTTGATCGAACTCCGTCTAGTAAGCCTCGAGATCTTACAGATGCTGTTGAGAATCGTTGCTAACCAATCATGTATCGGACGCACCATCCCTTGAAGTAAGTAAAGGGCGCAAATGCGCAAGGTTTTCCATGTTGAAGTAGAGGGATCCTTTTTTATCGTCATGTTGAAGTAGATGGATCTAATAGTTAAATATTACAGTTTTAGGAGAGTGCTTGCGCAATTTTAACAGAGTTCGGGCATTTTGTTCTGTTGAAAGTACAAGGGAGAAATACAATCCGAGTAACAAGTACCTAATTGCATAGTCAAAGTATACCCCTTTTTCATATCAGTTAAACCTACCATTATTTTTGGCAAAAATGCCAAAGAGGAGAAAGAGAGAGAGAGAGAGACAATAGCTTTATCTGAACGCTCAAATTGCAAAAGCCGATCAGCATCCTGTTTGTCATAAAAAGTTCCTATAGAATTCAACACACAGGAGGGCAATGAGTTCTTGAAAGTATATTTCCCTTTGGGTCTGCAGACTAATACATTACAATCTTGAAACAGATAAAGAGAGTGAGCACAAATGGAGTTAATAATGAGAGCTTTAAAAGTGAACTTACTGTACAGGCTTCTGTACATGAAAAACTATTTGATGCAAAGAGAAAGAACAATCGAATTCACTAATCCCTCGGAAATAAACTCCTGTGTAGCTAATTACTCGGGCCTGCATCATCATGACCTTGTGAATAGTTCTTCAAATGGTAGATGGTTAAGCCTCAAAGCCCCATATTTTATTCATCATCCAGTTCCACAATCTGTGCCCGCCTCTCAGCTGCCTTCTTCCGCACAAAGAATCCCCATCTCATTGCAGCCTTAATTTTCAGCCAACCCACGACAGCTTTTCCAGAACGCTTGGGGTCTTCATCATAACCAAAAGCAGGAGATGGTGAAGGCATGAAAGATTGGAAACCATATCCGTCTTCAGACACATTGACAGAGCCGTGGCCGCCTCCCATGCTGAAGAGTCTCAGCAAGTGTTGCATATCATCATTCTCAAGAATTTCGTGGCTTCTCATTCGAATTTCCTCCTCAGACAAGAACTCGTCAACTCCCTTGTCCCTGTTGTGTGACCAGTCCTCGAAAGGATTAAGATTGGTTTGTGGGAGAGATGAGGTCATTGTCTGGAATGAAGATGATTGCGGAGGACCAAGAGCCAGGCCAACATTGTTGTCGTAGCTCGTACTTTGGAGCTGATGAGTGTTGGTTATTTGCTGCTGAGGAGCAAATGGAGTGCTCTCGAACTGTGAGCGGGAACTAGAATTCATCATCTGACTTTGGTTAGGCATTCTAGCAACTATGCTGTCATTATAACCTGAACCTGTTAATACCAAATCAAAAGATTATGACATCGATGAGATCTCCTAGAGTTATAGAAACAAACTACAGACATGATAGGACCAAGTATGCGTTGTCCTTATATAGCCACATAAACATACTCTAAGCACAAGCTAAGAGCAGTCTAGCTTTTTTCCATTTTTTTTAGAAAGGTAACAAAAAGAACAGTCTAGCTTTAAACTAAAAGTTACATTATTTATATTAACTGCACAAGCTTAAACTTTTTTAATGTGAAAACAATGCACCATTTCTGAGATTCTCCACAAATCTGTATTTGAAGTGCAACATCTACACTATGAAAGGCAATATTGATTCAAACTCTACAATTCTTGGCAGTGAAGATGGTCAAGTATGTACTCTGGAGATGAGATTTCATGTCAAAGATATATTCATTAACACTTCTTCCAAGCTCTCCCAATTGACCACTAAAATGGATCAAGATTCAAAGTACAGCTAGGCATACCATCAATGACTCATAGCCTAGAATAAACTAAGCCAAATCTATTCAACAAACAAAAGTATTTGAAAGAGAACCGCGGCGGCGGGGGGGGGG
>NC_031999.1:57342439-57366706 GCF_001879085.1 Nicotiana attenuata | reverse complement strand
GGGGGGAGAAACCACTCTCACAGACTACCACCAAGAAAAGTAATAAAATCCTTAAAAATAAACGTTTTACCTCCAATTAGCAAGTTGGGATCCATAGAAGATTGCTCAGATTGGACGGAAACAGGAAGTCGTGATTGTGGAAGCTGATTAACCATGTTGTTGGGGTAATCCACTGGCCCAACAGGAAGCTCATTCCTCGAAGAGCCTGCTTTCTGATTTTGCTTAATGTTCAAAAATGACTTGCCATCATATTCAACAACTTGATTCCAATTATCATACGCTTTCTTGACCAATGAATCGACATATACCTGCATGTTTTAACTCCATAAGAGGTGGCATGTTCTTTATCAAAACGTAGGCACCACAACTGCATAGAATATTGGACCACAATCCCAGAATTTGAAAAATTCAGCTGAATGCACAGCCTGATACCTCAGAGTTAACACAGTACATTACAAATGCAGTAATAACAACCCCAAATAGAACTAAAGAAGGAAAGGAGGGAAAATCAGGTCATATATACAAAAGAGAATAACTGAAAAAACAACCTTCTGGCTGTCTGAAAGTGAATCTGCCGAATAGTATTGTTCACCAGCTATAAGGCCATTCAGCTCATAAATATTGTTGAAAACAACACCCACATTTCTTGAATCATCAGAATAATAGACATAAAGCTTCCCACTCAACACACAAGTCTTTGCATGCTCTATTAGAGCATCCCACATCTTATTTGACATACCGCTTCCAAGGATCTGCCAAAAGTACAAGTAATTGAGAAGACAAAGGGCAACGTAATAAGTTAAAAATATTTTCGTTCTTTTCACTTTCCTTTTTATATCCCACTAAAGACACTACTCACATTCCGTAGTTTCTGCGGGTCTCTAACCACAAGCCTAAGGAAGTCTTCAACAGTAAATATCCCAGCCTTATTTAACCTCTTGTGGAAAGAACCATCCTTGCCAATCTTCTCTAATCTCCAGACATCGTCATTTAGAGCTGGTGGATAATGTTTCTTGTACACTATAAGGGAGAGTAAGAAATCCAGAAATAGTCAATAACTGTTTTAGAATAAATAAAAGCAACAACAAAATGTTTTGGACTAAGCAGCCTACATTCTCCACGGTGATCTTTAACAGTGAAAGCCTCAGTCTTTGCTTCTCGTATGCGTACGCCTTCACAATATCCAGAAGCAACTTTCATGCCAAGTCTGAATTTCCTGCTCCTTATCCAACTTGAATTATCTGTAAATGTGAGATCCCCTAGAGTTCCAACACCTTCCTTGAGTGTAACTTGCAACTCACCAGTTAAAAGAGGTCTCTTTCCTTCACGCTCTTTAACAACATGACTGTCAAATTCTTCTTGCATCCATCCTTCATCATCTTCAGTGTTGAAATCACCTTCTAGCACAACAACATCCAGTTTTATACATGATTCAGCTCCAGTAGTCACAAGATGGCCAGTATCTGCATCAATTAACACAACATGGATAGCAGCACCGTGCTCCCCTTCTACTTTGCCTCCAGTGAACAGAGGCAAAGATAGCCGAGACCTGAACTGAAGCTGCAAGTTTCTTCCATCGGGCCCTTCAATTCTCTTAGGAGATGACCTGAAACCTGAAGATTTTAGGATTGCATCTACTAAAAACTAGATTGCACATTCAGTTATACATACATAAATTAAATACTATACATCTTTTTCTTTTCTTTTGACAAGGTAAAGTTAAAGTAGTAACATCTATTTTGATTGCTTATGGCCACATGTTGTTAAAAAATCTTAAAATGAACTTGATATGCTTAATATTTCCCAATAAACCTCAATCACATATAGTACATAGGGGTTCAGTGGAATAGTCGAGCTGGGTGCAAGTTGTCTTGGACACCCCGTTATTTTCAAAAAAAAAAAGGAAGAAGAAGAAGAAGGATGTATCATGTATGTATATGTTACTGTAGCACAGTAGGAATACTCTTCTTTAAATTAGATACTTAATAAGCATCACTCAATGTTCAGAAAAAGAGAATCACAACATGATGCACACTGCATCTGTGTCTATGTATTCAAAGAAAGTAGTAAGCGATGGCCAAAGAGTGAACTAACTTATTTAGGATTTTTTAATTCAGATGAGTCAATCAGGTACCTCCACAAAATACTTCTTTTGATTCCTTTTTTTTAACTGTTTTGACAAAATTAACTTGAACTACACACATACTGTTCAATATAACCACAAGGTCCACGTGATCTTCATCCCTCTCACCTAGAAGCACTTTTTTACAGAATAGCCAAATAGACACGTGTACTTGCACGAGATTCTGTTCCCAGCCCCCAACTTCACGGGGTTTCATTTAGGCACCTATGCGTGTTCAAAAGTAGCGTTTTAAACCTCTCTGACCATTGACTAAGCTTATGTGGAATTTAAATGGCAGAGTTCGAGAAACTGTGTGAGATCACGCGTCTAAAGAGAGTGAATGCAGTGGTTTTGATTTTAAGAAAATATTAAAATTCAGGAAAAAATAAAATTGAAAAAAGAGAGAACAAAGTTAAAAACAAAATTTCCCCTCCCCCTTCTCCCCTCATAATTCTTTGTTCTGTCTTCCCCGCCCTTCTTCCCATGGGTGAACCACCATTTTCATCCAAAAAAACTCACACCAATACACTGCTATTTTTTCAGTCACCGCCATCACAAAACACCAGCAGACCTACTCTTCTTTTCCCAAATTAAGGAACTAGCAACATCACTACCAGCAGATCAACTCTTCTTCTTCCCTAAATTCAAGAACTAGCAACCCCACTCAAATGGTACACCACTTAAAGAATATTTGGTTCAAAGAATCACATATTTCATCTGGCTTATCTGAAAAATGGGGTTATCAATGATTGCAAAACCACTTCTTCAACACCCCCTTTGAAATTTTCTGTCGTTGTCAACAGGGTTCTTTACCTTCTTCCACTGTCAACAATGAATCAGAGATTACGCCACCTTTGAATCTCAGTAACAAACTTTACCCTGCTCTCCCTAATAGAAGAAAAGCCATTACTAGTATAGACGTTCTCTCTTACCCCCTGTAAAGCTCTCACTACTTTGCTAATTTACTCTTTCTAGAAAAGGGATTGCTTAAAGATAATGTAACTTGTGGTACTAACTTTTTCCACATTGGATAGAAATTGGTTTTAATCCTTCACATCAACAAGACCAACCTCACCAAAATTTCCCCGTTTCTTTGTTGATTTCTAATCCATCAACTAGTCTTTTTCACAACCCATAAATGATGCCTCTGTGAATCAGATTCAAAGATCTAAAAGAATTTGGATTCAAGAAGTTGCTAGAGGTGGGTGGAAGAGAAGAAATGGGAATAGTTGAGAGGGAGGAGGAAGACGACGAAAGAAAATGGGAGTAGTACTCGGAATTTTTAAAGAAAATAGCTTTTGTAAAATAAAAATGATGATGTGGCATATTTTTATCTGATGCGGATAGCGATTGAGGAAAACATAGCATCAGAAACACTAGTTTTGAACACATACCAGTGCCTAAATGAAACCCGTGAAGTTGAGGGGCCGGAAACACGATGTAGAGCAATTACATGTGTCTATTTGGCTATTCTGCCTTCTCAAATAAAAAGGTAGAGTCCTCTCACCTAGAAGCATAATAATGCAAAAACTTTTCCAAATAGTATGCATAAGAAAACCGTGACTGACTTAGATGCAAAATGACACAGTTGAGAGCCTAACCTTCCAGCAACTCTGGCAGGTCCTAATTTAGCCAATGCTCGTTCCACCTCTTCACTAACCTGTTCAGTTCAAACGGTGAAAATCATATAAGAAGCCTAGACTTCAAATAACTGATATCATAAGAAATAATTCTCACCACACAGTGGAAAATTGGATGATGTTTATTTGTACATGTTTTTATATAATTATATGACATAAGGGTCATTCATCTTCTGACCCGCTAATAGCATATAGCAAAATCAACTATGCCTTTGATCCTTGTATAGAGAAGGGTGCAGAAAGTAATAATACAAAAGGTATAATTTAAAAACATAAAGGAAAGAACAAAGTTAGCTTTCCCAGTTGAAAGAAGATAACTCTTATCAGAACAAATATCTACCACCAGTCAAGATGAATTTCCACGTTCTAGTTCCACATAAAAAGAAAAAACGCAAAACATTAGGATGTAATAAAGGAGCAATTTTTTCTAGCAGGATCAACCAATTGAAGATTATGAAAGGAATTACTTCTCCAACATTAAACATATTTCAGGAGAGAGAGAGAGAGAGAGAGAGAGAGAGAGAGAGAGAGAGAGAGAGAGAGAGAGAGAGAGAGATATGACAGGCAAAAACCAAATCCTAATGCTAAGTATCTTACAACTCTACGAAGAATCGGTTCCAACGATGAGCAGAGCCTTTGAAGACTATCCACCTTGAGAGCTTCCACAATTACACTGCACAAAAATTAAAGATTTGATATCTACGACTTCTTTTAGGAAGAGAGAATGTGTACAGGTAAATGAAAATTTAAGCAATATGATGGCACACAACAAATAGTTAACGACACCAAAGTATGTACTTATTTATCTCCAGAGCCCCCTGCCCCCCCCCCCCAATTAAAAAAAAGCAACCCAAGAAACCTGCTAGTATAGTTTCCCAAATCCTAATAGAAGTACATTGAGCAAACTGTTAAGAAACTTTCGTTTAACATGACTCAAAACTGACATAAATGTCAAACATGGATTAATCAAAGCTATAACAAGAAATCAATACCAGAATACGTGAAAGTTTGCATTAGAAATGTACAAGGATTATAGCCATTAGAAGACCAAAATCACAGTTTACAATGGTAGGATCAGACAAATATGACACCAACAAAAAAATAAAAAGAACTGCACATTCTTACACCAACGACATTTTTGGGTTTCAAGAGAAGCTAATGCATTAATACTCTGTCCAGATTCTTTAGGTCACAACATTTACTTCAACAGGATTAACTTTTCAGTAGTTACAATGATGAATCGGCGAAATGGTCCAAATGACAATTAGTTTTCTTGCAAATCAAAATCCAAGTGATAAATTTAGACAAAAGGCCATTACGACTGTTTCACACCGCAGATTCGAATTGAAGTGACTAAATAATGAACTTTTCAGCTGCCTAAAAACTCACCATTCATTTACAAAAGTTAACAAGGAAAACACATCAGTATAGCAACAACAACTACTATTGCGCTTCGGTCCCAAACAGGTAGGGGTGGGGTCGACTGTATGAATTCTCATTGACCATGTGTCTCATTTAAGCTCAACTCATCTCATCATCATACCAATTAACATCAATATAGCAACAATAAGGGCAATCCAAGAAAAAGAACAGCTTTTACCTAGCTAAAGCAGGCCTTTTACGCTCAGGCTGCTGCTCTTCATCACCCTCCAAGCTCCTCTTCATAGATTTTGTCCTCTCCATATACCTAGTCTGCATTTAGACAAAATAACCTTTTCCCCAGAATCGCCCCAAAAACAAAGAAACAACAATCAATAAAAACACTCCACACAGATCTCTAAGTTAATTCAAGAAAATTTACCACAAAACCCTAATACACAAAAAAGCAAGATCCCCCAATAAAACCCTAATTCACTTGCGCAAAAATATCCATAATTATGCATAAAGAACATAACTTTACAAGTGGGTATTTCACTATATATATACACAAGTGACCAGATTGGTAATTTTTACATAAAGCAAGATCCCCCCCAACCAAAAACCCTAATTTAATTACACAAAATATCCACAAATATGGCTAAAGAACACAACTTTACAAGTGGGATTTTCACTATATGTATGCAAAAGTCACCTGACTGGTAATTCTTGAAAGTTTAGTTTTGAGTCTTTGGAGGTTTCACTGTTTTTTCTTCTCTCTCTCTCTTTCAATAACTGAACACTGTATTTATTGGTTTTACAGTTTGTTTTTTGCCCTTTTGAGGTGGTGGTGTGGTGAGATAGGTGACTATAGGTGGGTGGGTCAAATACCTGGGGGGTAGTGAAGTGGGGTCCACTCAAAAGACTAGTGAGAAAAAAGGGGAGAGATTGTGATGTTTTTGGCTTTTGCTTTTGGGTGGCTGCCTCAGCTCTGGATAGAATAGTAAGCAAACCAATTAGCTGATAGGGAATTGAGGAGATCCTGGCCGTTGATATTGAGTGATCTGGCGTCAGCATATTTTAAGGTATACTGTCATCTTTTGTCGTTTTTGGAAGTTATTTTTCCCTCTCTTTTTGGTTATATCTATATTTGCTACTCCTATGTGCTAAGATTAGAAATACCTCTTTTTATGTTTTGCAAATCTATTAATAGCCGTCCGGTACACAAGGCATTCCGTACTTATGTTAGGTCCGAAAAGAGTCGCACCTCAAAGGATGTGATATAAACAGCCTACATTAATGTAATTAGTAGTGGTTGTTTGCACAACTACCTAATGTTTTACAAATTTAAACAAATAAAAATGGGTGAAAACCGTTTTCTCCTTCCAATATTATAGAAATTAAGTTTTTCTTTTAATTTTAGATATCGGCAACAAGATATGAGGATTATTTAAAAATTTAAGCCAAAGATGCTTTTGCTTTCATATCGTGATATTAAATCATTAATCGATCATTCTCAATATGTTTAGATATTTTACCCTTTTGATACTAGTATATCATCAAGTGATAAATTTATAATCAAAATAGTACTAGCATTTTGTAGGCAAGTTACACAACTGGCTAGTTAGCCAAATATACAAAAAGAAGAATATAAAATAATATATAAAATAATATACAAAAAACTATTAATTTTTCCAGCTATAATTTTTGGGAGCGATTATACTATAAAGTTTTTCCTATTTTATATTTATAAAATTACGCTGTCAATGGCCAAAATTTAGATTGCATGAGAGCTATGTTCAAGTGATGGTTTGATTTTCTACACAAATTGAAGGACGAAAATTATATTACTTCCCTTGAGATGGAGATTCTAATATTAAGATAAGGATAACCTCAATTAATGAATCCTTCTTAAATATTTGGATTACAAGTTCATAGAATAGATTTCCACTAAATCAAAATAACTATTTTTAATACTATCCTAACAACCATCACTTCAACACTCAACAACTTCAAACAAAATGACTTTGGGAGCCATGGGTATAAAAAAATAAACCTGAGGCATTCATTGTACCTAACTTATGCTTGCTTTTCTTTGACTCCATGTTGAGAAATATAATATAAAAATCCCATTTTTGACAAATATTATTTGCACATAATATTTGTTAAATACATCCTTATCCTCTAGAATATATGCATTAATTACTTTTCTAATCTGTTTAGCAAACAGATAAAATGAGTCGTATTGAATCACAAGATTAAAGTTAGATATTGAAAAATGCCACCATAATGAGAAGTCCTCAACAAGAAGAAAATCAAGGGAATTAATAGGGCTCAATTTACAAACCACACATAAACTAAAAGTCACAATAGTTAAAACAGCGAGATGTTACTATGAGGAATAAATCCAATTGATTAGCTGAAATTTCATTCTATTCACATAGCTGAAAGGGGCAAATTTGAATCCAGGGGACTATGAGGAATAACTGAATAATTGCTAAGATTTACACAGCTAGAAATTTCATACAAAGTGCACATTTGGCACATAATTGAGATCCCACTCTACACATTAAGATACACTAATCATCCACACCGCATTGTCTTGTTGCCATTCAACATTAACTATGAGGTAGAACAAATGGTCGACACTGCATTATCCGCCACTAAATCCCATTTTATGCAATTGGGATACGATCCCTTCAGTCACGTCTTCATCATCTGATACATGTTTCGGGTGGCTGCAACTAACACATCCAAAAGATCTATCCTCTGATCGCTGAACAATAGACAGCTATCCATTTGCTGAAACCACTAGACCAAAAGTGACCGATGAAAGCTTGCTTAATGGCACTTAATATCCAAGAGAGACAAGGGTACAAATATGAAGTATCATCGCTCAATACCAGCTTCAGCTTCAGCTAAGATGGAATCGTTCTCTTCCAGCAAGTAGTCACAAATCTCTAGAAGCTGATCCGCAAGGGGAGGAATACCTGGGTTGCGCCCATCATTGTATATATGTGCATTGATGGTGATCTGTGCCACATCATGCCTGAATTGCCCGCGGTTTTTATATTCCAGTTTCCTGGCTTTCTCTTTGATTGTAGATAGGTCCATAGGACGCTTTACATACTTGTGATAATCTGGAGCTTCCTTTCGGGTCACTGGTTTCAAGAAGAGGTAAGATACTTCCACATTTGACTTCAGTGTGTCAACAATTTCTTCCAAAATGTTTGACAAACCAACCTTCAAACAAATTCAACCACATTTCAATTAAACGAAAAGACTACTGCACATTTGCCCTTTCGCAATACAGAAGAAGTAAGCAACTATCAGAAAGAACAGATCAAATAAAATCAGAGGTTTTTCCTGCAAGCGTCTTGCTTTTCTAACTGCAGTTCACTCACCAAAAATGACAGAAAGGCATAAGCCTCACTTTTTTCCAAAAAAAAAAAAACGGGGGGGGGGGGGGGGTAGGGGGGGGGGAAGAACTCCACCCACCATACGGCAGTTAGCCGTATTTTATCTTAACTAGTACTATTCATTTCCCATCAGAAACTTTTATAAACACCACCATGCAACCAAATTAGCTAACAGGAACATGAGAGAAAGGTCAGCTAGACCACTTGGACACAGCACAAAATGAAATAAGGATTAGATGATCTAGGTCCATGGCATCTACGGCCATAGTAGATGGACTATCACTATTACCTGCAGACATAAACAAGCATAACAGATTTAGTTACCTCTCCCGCTCTTCGGCGCTTTGCTGGTGGTGCATGCTCTTTAGCATGCCTTCCGGACTCGAAAGGTTGCCTCCGCTTCACCGATCTGTCTCGATCTGGTATCCTTCTGTCATTTCTTCTGGGAAGAAAATCGTCCAAGTAGTCATCTCTTATTTCAGGCTTCTTCTTTTTCTTCTTCTTTTCCTTTAGACGCTCTTCTTCTTCCCTCTCTCTTCTTATGGCATCTTGATAGCTTTCAATTGCCGCTAATTTCTCCTGCTCCTCTAGTGCCTTCTGTCGCTCATATATCATTTTGGCTCTTTCTTCCCTCTGTCTCACAGCAACTCTCCTCCTCTCTTCCTCTTCCCATAATCGTTTATCATCCATTCTTTTCCTTTCTAAAGCCTCTTCATAAAAGTGTTCCCTATCTTGCTGCCCCAAGTACGACAATTCATTGATTTTCTTTGTCTTCCTGAAATCCATGCCACTGCTTCCTTCCAGAAAGCTTTCATCCACACTTGCAGAGTCCTTAAGTTGCTTAATTACAATTTTCTTGCTGCGATGTGAGTCTGCAGTCTCTGTTGGTGGCCTTATCAGAATAGAGGGCTTGTGAGCTTCATTGGAAATATCCTCTGCTCTCATCTTATTTGAAAACTTTATTTTATTGAATTTTATGGGGGGTGGTACAGTTCCAGTTTCAGCATCTGAAGTCACTGGCATGTCAGAATTAAATGAGGTGGCAGGAGTAGGTTTATCAGGAAGCTTGTCGGTTGAGCCACATTTGACCTTCAGAACTTTGGCCTTTGAACTGGAATTATCATCCTCATGAGCTTCGATCATCACATTCTTTGTTCCACTTTTTTGGATGACTTTCTTTGAGAAGATCTGCGGATGATCCAACGGATCGATAGAACTAATAGCTTTTCCTGTAGTCTTTTCCAGATCAGTGCTTTCTGCTCGTGCATCCACATCTTCCCCATACTTGGGACAATTCTTATTAGTTCTCATGTGACCAAGCTGCATAACAAGACCAGTCAATTGATTAGCCTTCATAACTCTGGAAAGAATAAGATGATTATCCAATTATAACCACAAACCTGACCACAGGCCCCACAGACAAAACTGTCTCTTGCTGACTTCTTCTCTTTCACGGGCTGCATCCAAGGAGAGTATCACATCAGTTACATGTCTTATAAGAATCAAGAAACACTTGGTAAGGATATATTGGAATTCAAATAAGCAGAAATCAAAATAAACTTGGGGACATTTACCTTTATTCCATCCCCTAGTATTTTAACCTTTTTATTGAATAATCCAGTGTCCACGATATCAAATTTTTTCTTGGGTTTCACCTTGCTAGATAGGGTTCTTTTAGTAGCAAACACTTCAGCCTGCAGCTAAAAAGAAAATCAGATGATTGCACCATCTGCTTGACATACTAAAGACGCCTACAATTTCCTATTAATATAAGTGGAGCACGACGGAATTAGTGAGGAAGAAAGGATAACAACCTCCTTCTGATCTCCAATGAAATCCAATGCATTTGGCCGATCAGACTTGATGCTTGGCTTGGAAAATATTTGAGGTTTTTTACCCCGATCAGTGCTTTCTGTACCAAACCTGTATCTTAAATCTGGCATGACACCAATTTGCTCCCCCATGACTTTCTCCTTTTTTTTCTTCTTTCGATCAGCTTCTTCATCTGCAAATTAGTAGTTAGAGATAAACAATACTAGATAAGAAACATGTGCTAAGATAGGCTGCACCTGTTGGCAGGCAACAAAAAATGGTTTATACCATGAAGAAAGATGCTATGTGTAAAATGATTCTTTTGAAAGAAGAGGGTAAGATCCACCTCAAAGGAAAATTGTTGCGTCATACCTATAAAAGGGAGTCAGCAGTTTTCTTATATGCATTGTTTGGATCGATTGTTATAGCAACCTCTATTTGGTAATATTTCCTACAATCTTTTTAAAGAAAAGTATTCAGAGTTGGTGAGTCTTTCAAGGATAAGATGCGACTTAATCAACTTGTCAGGACTTCTGTAAATTCATAAACAGTACTCTACTCTAGATCAGGAGTGATGCTACTTCATTTGCGAACTTCACATGACAAGGATTTTAGCATTGGCCGTGCCAAGACGTATCAACAGAGAACCCAATCCTTGACATTATGATGCCCCAACTCATAGGCATGGAGAAATATGTCATACTCCACCCACCCTACCCTATCCAACCGGCAGAAGCATAATAACCAACCTCATATGCTTTTTTCTACGGAATTTCCTCCCACTAAATTTCTATTTTCCAGGAAAAAGAAAGTAATATTGAAGTACACCAAATTCTTAATTTTCTCAATCTTGCAGACTATAGCACCAAGATGCCAAGGATGGACTAGAAATAACATATACTAATAGATATATACATATATCCATGTTCCGTACCATCCATGAGCATGCGGCATAATTCTGCAGCTTCAGCTGCCTCATCCTCGATTTCCTCTTCCACCTGAGCTTGAATGGAGCGTCTTCTCATCTTGAGTCCTTTGACACCGTCTAGATTATCATGTTTGGGCTCATGACTACCCTCCTCACCATCCTCGCATTCCTCTGCGTCAAGAAGATTTTCCAAGTCACCAGCAAATGAGTCCAGGTCACTGTTCACTTCAGAGTCACTCTCATTTTCTTCACCATCAACAGCACTAAGATTTTGGACTTGTCGGTCCCAGATCTCCTGACACTTTTCTCTGGTTTGCTGCTGCAGCTGCAAAAAGGACATGCGCTGGCCACGTGCATATTTGCTTATCGTTGTCGGATCAACTTTGACACCTGATGCAGCTTGCTCGCTGGAGAGCTTGCGAATCATAGCAATTCGGTGCCACCTTGTTAGTTTAGCAATCTGCTCCTCTGGAACATTAAACTTGAGAAGAACCTAAATACAAGAAAATACACCATTATGTACAATGAGAAACACATACTTGTGAATTGATAGGAAAAACCCATTCGACTACTGCTCCATAATTCATAGGCAAAATTCGCCAAAGATAGAAGAACTAGAAGCAGAAATGGGGTTTAATATGGACAAGAGAACTTTATGCATCAGAGCCGAGGACTAAATAATCAACTACTCGCGGACCTGTCAACTAGGCTTTAAGCTAAATAAACACGCCTGAATCAAATAAGTCAGAATTGATTCTGTTCGGAATCATCTTTCATAAGGGGTATATTCATTTAGGTTCTAAAATCAAATCAGGGGTATTTCTTTTCGTCACAACTTAAAACATACAATAGCAGAACATAAAAAGAAACAGTCAGTCCAGATTGATAACAATGAGTTGACATATATGTCAATGGAAATATACGTACTATTGAAGTATGTGACCATCTCATCTAAAAGCTTAAGCTGTTAGAGAGAGCACGCTTTTATTTATTTAATTATGTCTTCAACACGCCCCTCACGTGCAGGCTTGATTCTTTTTTTTATGAGCCAAGCACGTGAAAATTCTTTTTGATATTGGGTGGCGGTGAGAGTCGAACCAGGACCTATGCCTACTCTTATCCCATGTTGAAGTGTGTGACCATCTCATCTAAAAGCTTAAATTATTATTGAGAGCACACTTTTATTTATTTAATTATGTCTTCAACACGTATGAGACAAAAGCCGTTTACTTTTGAGGTAACTGCAGTTGATGCTAAGCCAAAAAAGCTCAAAGTTTGTAAAATCCAAATCTAATATTATTCCAATCAACTCACCTCGCGTGCAGCTTCCATGCTCAGTCTTCTTAGATCTGCATCAGTGCCTGTTACTGTTGACCCTTTGGCAACAACTGCTTTTTTCTTGGAGATTGCATTTGATATTGGTGCCTTAGGAGTGGTGCGGACGTAACTGAACCCTAATCCCCGGCCGGATGGATCACCAACACCAGTAATTTCCAGTCGCTCAATATTTTCTCTATCCTGTAGAAAAGAAAGGCCAAGTTTCAGGACTAGCCAGGATGTTATGAATTACAGAAAACGTGTACATGTATCTCACAGCACTAACTTAATGAAACAGTAGTGATACTAAGAATACTTATTGTACTTTTTTTTATGATCTAATGAATGATCATAAAAAAAGTAGTGATACTAAGAATACTTATTCTACTTTTTTTTTATGATCTAATGAATGATCCTTATACTCTATCATTGCAACAGAAAGTTTTGAATTATTTAAAGACACCAAAGGCTGCCATGCCAAAGCATCTCTGATGACCAGATAAAAGGTTGAGAAGAACAGAAATGACCACAATGACCAAACACAATTTCTGAGATATATTACCATGACATTGAGATAACTAATTGGCAATCACCAAACAGGAAAGGACAGAGTTCCAAAGTTTGTTGGATTAGGTTCACACACTCCGGAAAGAGACACGCAGTTTGTCAAAGACTAGATTACAAGATGGATGATGCAAAAATGATCTACCTGGTTTGTACAGGCAACAAAGTTGCTGCTCAAGTTCCAAGGTGTGATTTGAAGCTCCCTTTCAATATGTGATGCAGCAGCTAATGCAATTGCTTCATCTGGGAGCTGGTTCATTGCAGCTGATAGACCTGTAGGATGAGTTAGCCGCGTAATGCCTAGGCGCTTAAGCCTATAAAGACCAGCTTGCATGCTTTCATATGCACACACCTGGGCCAAAGGACAAGCACGAAACAAAAAGTTTCAGATAAATGGTTGAAAAAACAATAACATAGGCAATGTGAAACAGTAAAGAAGAAGAGGCAATATTGGGGCCAGTAACAGCATAATGAAAAGCATTACTACATTCTGGAAAAATGACATTTGAACCCTAGTCTGCACGTCACAATCTCTACCCACTTAATTGGATATGAAAATTAAAAGGAGGTGAATTTAAAATTTCTTATTGCAACAGAGTCCAGCAATTTAAACTACTCAACAAGAAAAAAATATTATAGACCATCAACAACGTATACCATTCCTGATGAATTCTGTTCTCGGTATTTAATAGGAGAGCAGGGAGCAGCATGATTTAGCCTCCTGCTGATACCAAATGTGCTAAAGTGACTCCATAATCGAATGATGAAGCTTTAAGATAGTGTTAAATGTACCCATGTTATTTTGACAAGTGCACAACATCTCTTAATGCACAGTAAAGAATGTTTTTATAACCCTTCTTCATTGTTCTTTTTGGTTTGGTTGGTTGGGGGGGGGGGGGGAGAGAGAAACTAAAAACAAGGATCTTTTGAAAGAACTCACACTTTCTGGTGAAACCAGCCTCCTTAGTTCCTCCTCGGATGGAATCCGAAAATTGAACCTCATAACCCATTGGAGCTGTCCATTTGATCTTCTCTGCATCATGTCAGCACCTAAGTTAGTTACCACAGACACATAAAGGGAAGGAGCACATGAAGTTCAACAAAGACAGACTTTCAATAAATTCTGTCCGATTAATGTCTGTACTAAAGTATTTACCCAGGAATCGAAATGTTGCTTCTTAAAGTACCTGCAAATCAGCACAATGTTTGAGCCTTTTCCTAAGAAAGGCCTCTGACAAGCTAGGGAACTGTGCAGACAGCTCATCCGCGCGGATGAAAGGACGTGAACCCCGTTTTTCAATAGCACGAAATTCACGATACATATAGACCAATAATCTGTTCATTATGTAGTTCTGAACACCTTTGGATCCGGGAGAGATTACCTCCATATGAGGCTCCTTCAAAGGTAACAAGGGAAAGGCAGATTAAACAAGGAAATAGATCCACCACATATTCATACACAAACAACGGATCAGATATTAGTCATAAATTATTCATGATAGATTATCCTCTTCTGGAATAAGATTTCAACATAGCTATAACATGCTTGCATATTAAAGAAACATGATCATCCTCTACAGGTATAAACATCGACATAGCTACAGCATGCTGGCACATTACAGAAGCATGTATTAGCATTCTGCACAAAACAAATCCACAACAGATTAGGATATCAAAATCTAGAGGTCGTAGTGAATTGTCCTCAAACACTATTGCAAGTTTGCAACTTTAGTTGGAAGTTCATTGAGTTTGTGGCGAGAAGCTGAGAATGTGCGTCAATATACCTCCATGACCCAAAATTAGAAAATCCAAAGAAAAAAGTTGTTAAACAAAACTAATGAAAAGCAAATTCTACTTCCCCAGGAATAAAAGAAAGGAAAAAAGCACATAAGCTTATTAAATTATGTAGCTTCAGATTCCTTTTCCTTCACGAGTTCTTCATTCAATTTTAGCTTATTTATTTAAGATCTGGACAACTAAGACCTCATACTCCAACATCTTGGGCCTGGAACAGCATCAATTATTTGGCATGGATTCTGACACCCATGTCCGCCATCTAGCATCATCATTAAAAGATATAATAATGGTGCGTATTTTGCATATGCAACTGTAATCAAAGGTAGATTTCAATCGAACCAATGAAAAAACCAGGCACATGAAACATCACGATAACTTCTAATTCTTAAGCATTAAAGCTACCAGATCTTGCAAACCAAGTTGAATGCTTCAAGGAGAATGCATGTACAATGCAATAATATGAGAAAATCAAAGGCATCCCCTTCACAGGGGACCAACTCATATCCTTCCGAATTTCAAAACTCAGGCTTATCATGCAACAGCTCATTGTTTCAGGTTCCAAATTGGCAAAATTAACATGAATCAGAAATTTTCATGATGCCATGGTTCAAAATGATGTGTACTAAAACAATCGATATTTTAGAAATAAGTTCATCAGAAAATAATATGCTCCATCCGTTTCAATTTATATGAACCTATTTCCTTTTTAGTGCATGCCAAAAAGAATGATCTCTTTCCATATTTGGAAATAATTTACCTTTATGCAATGATTTATAGCCACACAAAATATATGTGCCTCATTTTACACAAGTTCAAAAGTCTTCTCTTTTTTCTTGAACTCCGTAACCAGTCATTCATACAAATTGAAACGGACGGAGTATAAAATTTGCATAGTGCAATCAAGATAGTACTTAAATGAGAGAAGGTAAGGATAGTAGATAACCTGTTGCCCTACGACATCAATCCTGTCTATCCGCCTTATGGACAGCTTACCCTTTGCTGAGCGAACCAACAAATAATCAGTTGATGAAACCTTCTGCTGAAAAATTGGTGCCCTGTACATATTTGTTTCGAGAGATGACTGGCTACAACCAGGTTTTATATCCCCAAGGAAGGGGGATTTATCGGCAGGATCAAGTATGAGCACACTCCCCAATCCAGTATTTTCGTTGCGCATCAAGGTGCCCTTCTGATCATTTGGAGATGATTTTTGATAATAAGTACACAATCTTGCACCCATTCCAGCATTTCCAAGGAGCAAAGGTCTCTCCTCACAGTATCTGCAAGTAGAGAAGCAGAGACAAGTGTTGAGGCAGACCAAGCATACACATCATAAAGTTGTATAAACATGAAAAGAAGTAACGAAATTCTTTTTTTAAATATTTCTTTAGTCACAAGGTTCCACTAGAAACACAACAAGGGGTGACGAAAATATGTACCATGTGGTTGCATAGAGTGCTTCGTTATAAAATCTATCCAATTGTTATACGAAAAGGGATATACTCCTCACACCTAAAATTTAGATGGAAAAAAAAATCTTCATTCATCAATAACACCAAGGTAGTCATAAAAATAAGTATGAATGTTATATGCAGTGCTCCTCCATCAAATCTATCCAACTGCTATACAAAAGGGTATCTGCTCCTCACACCAAAAATATAGATGAAACGAGAATGATCTTTTAATGCTTCATCCATCAAGTTCTATTCAGGTAGCATTTGAGATGCGATTTGCACAACTCACACAGAAAACAAATGGCTTCAGTTACAGCTCAGAAATTAAAATTCTTCAGTGTCCTATTTGGCTATTTTAAAGTTCCATTACAACAAAAAACAAGAAAAAGCACTTCAAAAATTGCACACAAATAAACTACTTATATGCAACACAGATCTCCGCTTGATCAACACAATAGACCTATTCAAATTGTCATAAATCACTATAAGCAAAGGTATATTATTCATCTATCACGGCAGCTAGAGAGTAGTACAAAAGTTCTCCTCCCATTTGAAAACGTGGGGGAACTAACAATCCCATCAGATCATCCTTACCATTGACAAAATTAAAATTACAAAAGTTAGATGATGATGATAATCAGACAAAATCAGTTCTTTTTTTAGTTGATGAACGAGAAATCCCAAGGATCAGCTAACAAACGGTTCGAAACTTGGTGATAATGGGCCAGTTCCTCTACCCTTATCCACTTAAATGCCCGGTTTTTTCCGCTACAAGGTTCGAACTCGTGATGTGCACCTATTCTACACATTATGCGCTGCACTTTTACCACTAGACCGAAGCCCTGGCCCCAGACAAAATCAGTTATTCAACCTCCATTCCGATCTCCTCGATATGACCATCTTCCCTAATCAAATACCAGCAAAATTGTTCCTTACATTGGTCTTACAAGTTATGCTGTTGGTACAATGATAGTGCCCCTACAAGAACTCCTGACATAGCACTGGCACCTGGATAATGTTAATTTCTAACAATAATCTTATTCACAACTGTCATCCTCTTCTTAAATATCCATATATTTAAATAAACTAGTATCTATGAACGTGCGTTGCACGTTAATGACAATACGTGATGATTTTAAGTATTTATTTATATGAAGGAACAAAAGAATTAATTAATGAGAGAAATTTTATGTATAATAATACAACAATCATCTAAATGCCGAAAAATATTATTACATTAGCATAATACATGAATTTAAAATAAAAGGACATCATCAAAACTTATATAAATGATTAATTTGTCATGTTAGTTAGATAATTGTGTATTATAGTTTAAAAGTATTTAATGTTATGGTATCTTAACGAACACTTTGTTGTGGACAATATTTTTTGTGTATATGTCCTCCTAACGTTTTGGTTGCTCTACCTTAACCAAAACATTTGTTGTCGATCTTAATATCCCTCTTGAAAGTGCAACATACAGTTGTTCGTGCAACAAAACATATTGCGGTAAATATAGTTCATATTTAGGATGTTTGTCCTTGTGCTTTATTTGTTATATTTGCAAAACACAAACATACTAAATATTATTTTCACATAAATTTAAAAGGATATTCCTTAGTTTCGGAAGACGAAAGTTGAATTCAGGGATAAGAATATACTCAGAAGCACATTGACCAGTATCATAATTTTTGCATGTATGACGTGATTGTCAAAACTTCTATATACCATTTGTGTGCTATTACATAAGCTATTTGGCGTATCTAAATTTTTGATCAGTAGTATGACGGACATATGTTTTTTCAAAATTAACCTATATACAATGGAAGATCAATTTTAATTTAGTCTATTATATATACGGTGACACTAACATACGTAAGAAATAATAAACTTGACAACAAACATATAAGGTAGAAGGCCATTTGGTATTAAAGTATTTTAGTATTCTTCTTGGTATTAATTATTGGTACTATTTTCTGCTGAGTCAAAAACTGAAAAATATTTTATTTTTAATATAAAACTTGCAACCAACCTTTTATTTAGTTGATCAATATATTCATTTCTGCTAGCTAAGATATCTTTTTAATTCTATCATGTGATTTGCACAAATTGTGTTTTAATCTAATGATAGAAATATTTCTCTTATTAAATTACTATTGGGATTGATAACCAAGTGTTCAGAAAAAACCAAATCATCTTTTATTGGATGCTCTTCTTCATTTCCGACATGAAGCAAGAAGATATTGAATACTGGATATGTTCTTACTTTATATTTCCTGTCAGTTGAATCATTTCCATTTGAGGTCAGAAGTATAACTTTGGCATGCTAGCTTTTACAGTCTCTACTTTTGTCGATTTTGGAACTACTGGTAGTACTTGACAGAAATCACCTCCCAAACCATTAATTTTCACCAAATAGTTCAATAATAAGAAATCCGAACAATTATTTCGATCATTTGACACTTCGCCATAAGTGCTTCATGCCATATTATCAATTTTGCTTTCCTTATAAATTTAGCACCATTGCTCTGCTTTGATATATTTGTGATGGTTATTTAAGTTGTTTGAAGAGGTATATCAAATCTAAAGTGGATGGCCTCACAATAAAATCATTGTTGGTACACCACTTACTATTATTGCTAACCGTGTCATGCCTCTTGATATGATATTTGCAAGTAATGCATGACATAAAAATATTATTCCGATTCCGCCGGAGGCATTTACAAAGAATAATCTCATTATACCAAAGTCGACTCTTTATATTATAGTCTTGAAAGCTTGTTTTTTATTAGGATTTAGCTTTGATTGTGCTTCTTCAGTCACTTGTATAGCATTTTGATTCTTAATAATTTACTAACCTTTTTACTTTGTGTTCTAACGCTCTTTTATGAAAAAAATTTATGTATCCTAAGATTTTTCTTTTTTAACTTGAATAAGAATTTTACTCATATAATGAATTTAAAAAATAATTGAATTTGATTCTCTTGCTAAATAATTAATTCAAATATTTAATTATTTGGTTTTAACATAAAAAAAAAATTATTGTATGTTGATTCAAATCTTAATATTGGTTCATCTCTTGTTTTGAATATTTAATCTTAATTATAATTTTATCCACTATAAATTTTATTTTTAAAGAGTAAAAGATTGATATAACATTTCACTTTAAGATCTTTATGTTTGTAGAATCATTAGTGCTATTAACTCTTACCAACCATTTTTTTTCTCTTTCTCACACATTTATATTCTTAAATATTTTCTTAGTTGTTGTTTAATAATTGGGTATTTTTCCACAAAAAATTGATATAAAAATATTATTTGAGTAGGAAAATTGTTCAAATATATTATCGTGGGGTTTTTTATCAATTTCAACTCTTTATGCAGTCCATTTAATATATTTTTTATTTTTTGTTTGGTATTGGACATTATGGAATGGTAATGTATTATCAATACGTAGGATTCTTATGAAATTGATTTTATTAAACCTTCCTACATATTTTTAATAAGAATTTAATAAATAAAATTTTGTTATTTTAAAATCTTAATTATTAAAAATTAGCAAAGAAGGTATTGTAGTCCAAATGATAAGTTATTGCAGTTATGTTCTTTCCCTATGAGTTCTTCCGCTTAATATTTTAGAGCTATTTTGGTATATTTAATATTGTATTTATGCTTTTATGATAAAATTGTCTCTCCTTTTTCTAAATGGATTTGGACAATATAATACATTCTTAAATTAAAAATTAGTAATAGGGATTTTCAAGAAGATGTCCTAAAAGTAATAGGATTACATAACTAAAGATATTTACTTGTTCAATTTTACATGAATTAGACTGCTCGAAAATAATTATACTAATAGCAATATGAAATGACCGGAAGCTTTGAAATTTTAGAAAAAGATATTCACTATTTCACTATCTTTGACTATTATAATCTTTACTCTAAGTGTAGATTGTAGTAAAAGTTTTTTAATTGTTTTGAAGTTCTTTTATCAAATTATCGGGTTTGAGAATATGCTTTATATTATATCCCTTTATGCTTAGTGTGACAGCAGCTATTTGGAACTTCTATGCGAATTTGAGATGCACTCTGGCTCTCAAAAATGATGATATATAATTGTGAAGTCCCTTTTGTGCCACAGAAATACCATGTTGTTGTAGAGTTAACTGCTGCATAGTATCAAACTTTTTATTGCAAATGTCTTCCCTGTGTGCATTTGCGTTTCTTATTAGCCTCCGGTTTTCCAGTTTTAATTTGACCTCTTTGTGTTGACAGATGGTGTTGAGAGTGAGATTTTAAACGCTTTTAGTTAAGTATGGAAAGCAATGGGATGGGAGAGAAGCTCCTAAAATAGTCGGAAAAACTTCTACAGCAGCCGTTGCTGTCAAAGATTATGGACTCCCATTATCAACGGTTGAATTTCTTTCACAATTTTACCCTAATAGGATTCCTAAAGATAATCATGTAGGATTTTGTACCGTAGTATTATGTCCTAAAGCTAATAGGATTATAAGGCTAGTATCTAGAATTTCGGTTATGTCCTTTTATTATGAGTTATTATGCTTAATATTATAAGGTTATTTTTGTAAACCGACATTGTATTCATGCTTTTATAATAATATAGATAATACTCCTTCCGTTCCCTCTTAAATGACACTCTTATCACTTCATTATATCATATGTTAGGATCAGCATCAACTTTTCTTGTCATTTCTTTTATCTAATGCAAAGTATGGATATTTCCAAATAAAGAATACTCCTATTCCCTTTTTAATGGAACTCTTTCCTATTTAGTCTGTTCCAAAAAGAATAATACCTTTCTATATTTAGAAACTTTTAAAATTTGAACTTCATGTTTTTCCATTAGTGACATACACTTATAGCCATAGAAATATCATGGCATGTTTTAGACCACAAGTCCTAACGATACTTGTGCAAATCTTCCTTGAAACATTCACATGACTGACACCTATCCAATTTTAGGGAAACAGTAATAATGGACAATGAGGGTACCACATCTCTAAGAGTCTGTACACCGAAAAGAAAACGAAAACTAAAGCTTATTAAAAGAAAATGGGAGAGAATATGCCTAGCATTCACAAGCCATGCAACTGTTCGTGTCTAACCAGCCTCAACTCTCTATCGGTAGACCACTCTTTCCTTGAAACTCTACTTTTAATGTTTTCCATAACGAACTTAACGATCATGCTGAAGGTAAGATTCAGGCTTCACCAAAGTCTAACACAGAATAACTCGGACTAGCATATATAAAATTAGCGGATAAAGAATTACAGGTGTGAACTACTCAGACTCATCCCTTAACAGCCAACAATCAGCACAAATAGATTATCCTAGGGGTAGCAGTTTCAATATTTTTGACATACAGATGGTTGTGGAAACAACCTGTCATTGTGTCAGTATCCGTGTCACAAATTACTTTTCAAGATGACTGTGCCCCATACAACTACAATTCATTGGTCAAGTGAATGCCACGAAGCTATACAGAACCCCCAAAAGGTGGAGCATTCACTAGCGGAGAAAAACTACTTCCATCTTAACAGGTACAGGGCATTTATCGATATTGAGCATGAAAAACCGAAAACAAAATGCCATCAGAATATCAATAGAAAATGCACAATAAAATCTTTGGGTTAACTTACTCCATTAGGAAAACATGGCCATCTTTCACGGAAAGATCAGATTTTTTCTTAAATGCCCCAGGAGGACGCATGGACTTGTTCTCACCGGGAAGCTTTTGTGCCCTAGGCAACAAATTTATCCTGGTACGAACAAGATGCAGCACAGAGTTTGGTGGTACATTCTGCGCAGAAAGAGATTTATCATCTTCAAGCTCCTTCCCGCAATAAATTATCTTCACTGGCTCAGACAGTTTGAAATCTTTAAACAAAATACATGGTGAAAGTTAGTAATAGTTGGGACATCAAGGTAATAAATAGATATAATATAAGTGAAGGTTAGGAACTAAAAGGACAGAAAAATTACAAACCAAGCTTCTTGGACGCCTTTGACTTAAGGGAAGAAATGGTCTCCTCTGCTGCCACATGAAGTTTACTTCCTTTGCCACCCAAGCTCTTCAATATGATTTTCATCGGCCCGTGTGTAGGCAACTTTCTCTGTTCCTTAAGTACCACCTCATTATCATGGGGATGCCATAAAGCTCTTGGCCGATGAAAATTTGCTATGTCTTTACTGCAACAAGGAGTATAAATCACATAAACAAACAATAAAAAAGAAGCAATCAACCAATACATAAGATAAATCCAAGAGAACACACATCTAAATCTTATTAAAAGAGGTGATTAGGTATTTACTGCAAGAGGAGTATAAATCACATAAACAAACATTAAAATAGAAGCAATCAACCAATACATATGATAAATCCGAGAGAAGACACTTCTAAATCTTATTAAAAGAGGTGATTAGGTAGATCTAACATGGCACTTATGTCCATAAGGAGGACAAACTTTTTTTTGCCTTTGGGTTGCCTAAGCCAACTGATAAATACACGCCAAATTTGTTCCTTGAACTGCAAAAGCTAAGTTACCTCTGTCTACACAAGTACACAAGCAGAGAACAATTAGAGTGGAAGATTGTTTTGTGTGAGGTAATAGCTAGTTAGAGAGAGAAGCTCTTCCATATCTCTAGACTTCAGTTCATCCAAACAATCTCTCACAGTACATCTGGCGTGTGAAGAATCTAAGTGTCCAACCCCAAATCTTAAGGCAATGGCCCCTTTGAAAAACCCTCACACAACCAATGAGGGACAAGTATATTCTCTAATATCTCTCACACGTGTAACCTGGTTCTTGAGTTTGCACGTGGACTGAATGTTCTTTATTTTTTTGGTTTAGATAAAGAAAGTGGTGGCTTGACAATAGTGGGCCTGAAACAGAGGGAAAGACAGTAGGCTCAACAAGCTATTGAGTGAGCCTAGAGCAATGCCTATGCTGATTTAAGAGAGAGAAGTTCACAGCAACTCCATGTGTCAAGTTGAGAGAGAGAAGCCCAGAGCGATAAAACATGAGAAGAGAACACCGTTTTGACACAGGCTCACCATACTTTGGCTCCGGTGCCATGTGAAAGAACCTGAGCATCCAACCCAAAACCTTAAGGTAACGGGGGAGCGACCCGGATATTATAAACCCCTCGGAGACCCTTTTACAACCAATGAGAGTCAAGTGTATTATCTAACATGGTGAACTGAGATCTACAGAGTCGGGCTCAATCAAAGAAAAGAGGGGCTTGAAGGAGAGAAAATGTATTCAAACTCAACTCAGCACTGTTTGTCAATTTAATCTGCCTTAATCGCAATCTTCAACCCTCACCCTTTCACATCACCAAAAAAGCTCAAATCACTATCAATAGACTAGCAAGTAACTATCACAAGAAGAGACACTTGTGGAGCCTATAAGCCACTAATGTGTGTTCACTGGCACGTAGGATGACTGTCCTTCTAGCACGATTACATCATACAAAATAAGAGCCTTCCCATCTCATTACCTTTCTCAAAATCTTATCAAAGAATGTTGTAGCTCTAAGAAATTGAGATTACTAAAATAAACTAGGAGCTCAGGAGAGTGCGAAATTTTCTTTTCTTCGACACACTGGGACGTGGAAGCATGGTGATCCTGGTCATGGACAACAGGTACTGGATAATGACATCAGAAGGTGAAAAAGATCCTTCATGCCTCCTTCATAAATGTTACGAAAATGGACTTTGGGCATAACTCAACCCCAAAAAGCTAGCTGATGAGGTATGAGGTCTGGGTTGCCCAAGAGCATGTAAGGAGACAAATCATTCCTTCAACTAACATGGACACTCTTAACACCCACCCAC
>NC_031999.1:57341010-57342419 GCF_001879085.1 Nicotiana attenuata | reverse complement strand
CCCCCCCCACCCCCCCCCACCACACACACACACACACTGCATGCCTAGGACTGGATATTTAGACCACGGATAACATCAGATGACGATCAATATTGGACAAATCAAGAACATGGACGCATTTGACTTATATACTATGACCAAAGTGAACGTGCATAACTCAACCCTAAAATATAGTTCATGAGGTGATAATTGTTCAAGAAAATATAAAGAGACAACAACCGATTCTCTTAATCGCCAAGGGACACTCTAACAAGGTACAAGAGTAGAGTAGACAGAAGTCCTAGGTTCAAGACTTGCCACCATTATGAAAGAAACTCTTCGTGTGCTTGGGTCATTAAAAAGAACAAAGCCTACACGTGAAGGACATGTTAAAACACGATTAGATTAATAAAATTCTGCTCTTTATAACAATTTAAACTTTTTGATGAGATGGCCATACCCACCTCAACAATAGCAATAATACTGATGAAGGATGGAGCAGTAAAACCAAAAACTTTAGATCCCCTTGTCTTAGTTAGAAGCAATTACAAGTTTATTGTTAACGTGCCTGCAATGACACTAAAGAACGTAAAATTTGACACGATGCTACCTCTCAAAATGTGCCTGTGGGATGAAGGAAACTCTTAGATGTTTTACTGAAGCAAAGCAGCTGGTGGATTCCAGAAGAAAGTAGTACAGCAAAAGTGCTATGCAAGTTGGATCTTGAAAAGCCATTCCACAACATAAATTGGGCATTTTTTACTTCGTGATAATAAAGATGGACTTCAGAGAGTGAGATTAATGACGTGGGAAGTTCTGCATATCGAAGGTGAATTCTCAATGGTTTCTTAGCAACTACTGTCGAGGGGTTCAAAACTAGCCTGAAGGGAGAAGATAGTCTATGAGTCACACATCTACTTTGTTGATGATACTCTTAAGTCTTGCAATTGAGATGAATCGTAATTATAATATCTGGGAGAGATATTCTTTTCTGATTCGATGTGGTATTAAGACTGAAGATCCACTTAAATACATGAAATTATCCCAGTGGGAAAGATGGACAATTGAAACCTGTATTCACTTGCAATATCAGGTTACTACCTACATCATATCTAAATATGCCAGTAGATCCTTGCATAATGATTATTTAGTTGAAAATCTGTAATTGAAAAAGCTGAAAGAGATTAGCAGAATGGCAAAAGACATACTTATCTAAAGGACCAAAGAGGTAAAAATCAAGAGCACATTATGAAGCATCCCCGGCTCCCCGCTATTACATTTATCTCATGCATTCGCCTCCAAGAAGACGTCTAGGAACTTTTGTGGTATACGAAGGATGATGGTAAATAATTGCGGTTGGAACTCAATTAAAGTATAGAGGGCTTTGGATAAAAGGTTTGCGAATCTTCAACAGAGCTCCTTTTTTTTTT
>NC_031999.1:57325718-57340990 GCF_001879085.1 Nicotiana attenuata | reverse complement strand
GGGGTTACATCTGTGTATATTAAAAGAGACAATACATAAAATGCGAATTTGCAATTTGGTAATAAAACATTTTATTTACCCAAAATAAAGAGAGATAGTACATAGGTTGCTGAAAACCAAATTTACAAGTGAGCAAAATAAAGAAACTGTTCTGCGGTCCTAGCAAGATTCTAGAATTTCTAGGATTGATACAATATCTTCAGTGTAAACCTGCTTACACCAAAAACATGAAAGCAGAACACAATTTACTTTGATCTTCCTCACTGAGTTGCTGCTGTCTTCAACAGAGCTCTTTTAAGGAAATGGTTATAAAGATCACTTTAGATGACAATGCTAGCAAACAAGTATAACATTCGAGAAAGGAGATGGAGTCCAGAAATTATAAAAGTCTTGTAGATGTGGATTAGGGAAAAACACAAGGAAGGTATGGAGAAATTTATGGAGACATCAAGTTCACAATGGGAAGTAAAATACGATTAGAATCTGGAAGCATAGATGGTGTTGCAAAACACACTGAGTGATCCCTTCCTAACAAAGAACAATGTCATTTGCTTAAGAAGGAGACAATGAGGAGAAACTTCTTTCAGACTTGAGGTTGAGGAGATCTATAGGATTGAACAATGGAAGAGTTCCAAAACCTTATGGGGTTACTCTATAAGCATGATATCATGGAAATCTTCTTGGAAGTGAAAGAGAAAGCAAAGTGAATCTTCTTGGCCAATCGATCACCGGCTATTAAAGAGAGAGGAAGTAGAATATCCATATTGATCGGTAAGATACCAAGTGCTTCGAGTAAAATATGCATTTTTCGCTTGTCGGCAGCAAAGGAGGCTAATCTCACAGCAGAAAATTGAACAAAGAGAAGGTTACACAAGTCAGTTGCTGTTACATATGTAAATATTTGGGAAAGGGCAAGGGATACCCATTGTTGCATTGCCAATTCGCAAGGCAGTTATGGTGGACACTGAATTTGTTCAAATTACAGTGATCAATATCACCTATAGTTTAGATGTGATTTTCAGTTGCGTCATCAGACAAAGAAAAACGAGATATAGAGCACAGGATGTAGCTCCCTTGGCACCTATGGATAATTCAAATAGGAAAGAACAAGACAGCTTTGAAAGGGTGTGAACATACTTCCATACAGATGAGGTCATGTTTTTTATGTTTTTTTACCTAATAAACGCATCATGGTACAGATGATAAGGTGCTATTTGTAAACAACCATATTTTCAGATTCTCTATCTTTTGCATACAGGAATATTTCCCGCCACATCAAAGAAGTTATTAGTTTATCAAAAAGGAAAAAATTAAGAGTTAAATTAACCATTTACACAAGAGACTGTCAAGTGAAAGTACACAAGACTTACTTGCTTAGCTTAGCCTTCATTGTCTGCAGCTTAAGAGCTGGGATTGAGTGCAGAACTTTGAGACCATGAGCAGTGCGTTTCTTTGAATGTGATTTTAGTTGCTGGGTTGACTTCCTGTTCAGATAGAATTTGTCATTGGCAATATTAAAACGCCCGGATAAACCACCGAGTCCATATAACTCGGCAGAATCACCACTACTGGGCTTTATTAAACCGGTTGTGATCATTGCTCCAGCATGATGCAGAAGCTGTTGCCCATCCCTGTTATCCAAAACTTCGAAAAGCATTTGTTCGTCTTGAAGATCATATATGAGCTTTGGCTTCGGAAAGGGCTGATCTGGTTCCCAAATAATGTTGTCCACCCAAGATTCCTCCATTATATCTCTGTTTTGTAATGTAAGCTTGCTAAATCGCCTTAAGGCATCGCTGCTAAGGCTTTCATCAGTGGCTCCATCTTCTACAGTATCTGTGCTCTTTTGCCTATCTGCATTCAAGCGAGACTCTAATCTCAAAAGCTGAGGGTGATATCTTCCTTCTGATAATGAAATATCCAGGTGTCCTGAAGGTTGTTTTGAACCAAAAGGCTCCACAGAAACACTGCAAGAAAAAAAGGAGCTGTGACCTTTCTCATGGGGTTCCGTTTCTTTTTCTGACTGAAAACATTGAGACTCGGCCTCCACATCCGGTTGTTTATGAGTCAATGCTTCACAATCAGGTCCAGAAATCTCGCAACTTTCAGCAGTATTATCAGTCACTGGAGGAGAATTATCCCAAATAATTCTATCCTCCCAGTCTTGCTGATCAAGAGGATAGAACTCAGGACAGATAGGCGAGCTCCAATCAGCAGAAAGATCCATTGATAGATTTTCTATCATTGGTTTAGCACTACACCAAGAATCCTTTTTCTCAACTTTTGGCTTCAAGTCATCAATCCCTTGAACTGTTCCTGGTTCATTATCCAGGAACGTTAAAGCACTATCTTGATGTACATGGGCCCTCCTCAACCAAGGAAAGTCTTGATAAGACCCTCTCAGTAATGCAACTTCATCTTCTTCAACAATATCCAGTGTGTCCATGGCCTTGTATTTGTCTGTTGATACAAAAACGTGCTATAGAAAGGCTAATCTGTACTACTACTAAACAGAACTGAACAAAATATTTCTTATTAGCAAAAGGCACCTTTGGGAACAGAGCATCGTCGCTCCCTCTTATCTGCTTTCTTCCGAGGTTGATGGAGGGCAAAAATTTCAGAGAACTTTAGAATTGCTATCCCATCTTCTACACAAAGAACAGGCAGAGGCAGAGAGCTTTGACCATCAACTGGCTCTTCCATAGTAAGAGGTTCTTCCTGCCAACCAGCATAGAGAAGCAGCACGTTTAGAAAACAACAAATATTCTAAAGCAGACAACAAAATTAGGCAATTATAGTCCCAATAAGGGAAACTTATCTGCAATTGTTAGCTTATGCCAAGCTTTAGTAGTAGTACAGAATAGAGGAGAACAATATTTCAAATACTTCCAAGAACTCCATCTAAATAAACACAGATCCCCAGTGGAACAGATAGGCAGAACACTAAAATGATAGTGCTTTAATATTTGTCGAATTCCCAATAGAGTGATAAACTGTAAAGACAAGCAACATAAAAAGTAAAAGTATAAGGGGTCGTTTGGTATGAGGTATAAGTAGATATAGTGCTAGTATAAAAATTTAATACCACCTTAATACTTTGCTTGGTTAGCAAACCTGGTATAAGTTATCCGGGACTAAAATTAGTACCGGGATAACTTATACCTTGTAGGGGGTGGGGTAATTAGTGCCGGGATAACTTATACCTTCCTCTTAGAAATTATGCAAATGTCATTTTTAATACAACATACCAAACAGTGGATAAAAACAATACCAGGATAACTAATCCCAGCATAACTAATCCTAGCATAACTTATCCCAACATAACCCGTATTCAAACCAAACGACCCCTAATTGTTGTATATTACTAAGCGTGGTCCAACCGATGCAAGATCAGACAAAGTTGTTGAATGCAGTGGCAAAACAATATAGGATTTTAACTGACAAAAAAATCCGTATGTCCCAAGTACTTCAGCCACTATAAATGCAATAATTTAAGGCATTTATAAAACGCATTAAACTGCATCGTCAATCTTCAGTACCACAAGAAATTATTGTCAAGCAAAAATATAAACTATTCCAAAAGCTATTTCAGGAAAACCTCAAGAAGCCTTTGAAAAAATTGCTCGTAAATAGAAAGTGACGCAAGGATATCAATTGTTTGATGATCTATTTCACAAGAAGGAAAGGATGAGAAGCTAGAAAGAATGAGATGGCATGAACTCAATGCTACAAGTCGGAATCAAAAGAACATAAAAAATAAGTAGGTTTTCCATTTAATTAGTAACGGACTGACCTCTTGAAGATCTTCACTAGATTCGGGAGCATCCGGTGATAGAACTTCTTCTGGAAGCTTCTTCCCATGAAAAATCACTTCAGCATCATTGTTGTACTCCCCTACAAAAAGAACATGACAAATAGGTCTAAAGTGAAGATGCAAAGAGATTTTTTGGACATAATTGCTGGATTGGTCACTGAAAGTTAAGAAAACCACAATCCTACAAGAATTGTTTTGGTGATGTGAAATCTCGTTGAAAAAGTTTGACAGTATCTTGTCAGAAACTTGATGCCGGAACAATGGCTAAAATAACATGAAAAGAGGTGGGTGTAGACGTGACAGTCACTACCAAAAAGGAGCGGTGCAACCAAAATTGTTACCTAGAAGATGTGCAGTGCCACCAAAGCGGTCACAAAAAAAAAAAAAAAAAAAAAAAGCGACGCCAGTAAAACAGTCACCGAAAACGAGATGTGATACCACAAACCGAAAAAAGATGCATGCCAAAACATTCACCAAATAGCCGCAATGTCGGCAGGACTATAACCGGAAACTATTACCAGAAATAAAGAGATGCCGCTAGAATGACCATTGAAAGAGGAAAGAAAAATTATGTAAGCAAAAATAAGGGTCGAGCAAGAGATACAGGGCAACCTACCAGTAGTTGGACGCTACTTACACCTATACCAAAATCGTAACTGAGATAACATGCAAAAATTTAAAAAAAAAAAAAAAGATTAACATATATGCACAATAAACACAACATATTTAGCCAATGCGGAACAATATCTATCTTGAGAACTTAACTTTTCTGATATTCTACCTAACTCAGTGTTATCAAAGGCGAAAAGCGCAAAAAAGCTCTAAGGTCTGTTGGGGCTTTAAGCGCAAAGCAGGCTTTAATGAAAAAAGACGCAAATGGAGAAAAACTACAGATATGTATGTATAATCCAAGATTAATATCTATAAGCATAATTAAAATATACAGACAAAAAAATTGAAGAAAATTTACGATAAAGTGAATTATCAATTGTTTAGTGTTGCCTCTTCAGGATTACACTCATTGGCAAGGAAAGGCATGCCTTAGAGCCTTGATGACAACACTAAAGCGCCCGCTATGCGAGGCGAAGCGTTCAATTGTGCTTATGGACTTGTTCACAGCTGCTGCGACCAATTTCAGCTCGCCAAAAATTGCTAGGAGGAAAACAGAAATTAGGCACAGAAGGCTGCAAGCAAAACAAGAGTTTGACAAACCAACCACAATGACTCATCTCAAGGATCAACTTTTATCTGGTGTTTTAGGATCAAATCTAGCTTTCACTACAATGTTGGGTTTAATTTCTGCCACCCTCTTACAGAAGGAACTCTGGGTTATGTTTTGCTAGAATAACTCTGATTCGTCAGTTTGATATTCGGCTTCATTTGAGCTCCACATGTTTGTTGGTTTGTGAATGTTCCAAAAACCCATAACCATTTAACTACTGAGGCTATTTGGCCTACCTTCAATTTCAGTTAGGTGAACAGCAACTTCCCCTAATAAAACTGAGGTTCGTAACAAACTAACAGGAAGAACAGCTTTATAAATTGAGTTGTGGCAACCAGTGTTAAATATCAAAAGGTAGAGTTACACGCTAAAGATTGTAGACAGCCATCAGTACTTCAGGCTAACAATATAAACACTAAGAAAAATCTGTACCCAAAAAAAAACATTGCTTTTAAACTAACCTTTTTCAGGAGTAGATTGAACTTCAGCAGTGTTCTCTACCACCTCCTGTTCCTTCTCCTCTTCATTATCATCCTCATCATAGTTTTCATCATCAAAAACAGAAGCACGATTCTCCAAAGTAGCTAAAGATACTTCTGATGAAAAATAATCCCTCTTCGGCAATAATAGGTCCTCTTCGGTAAAAGTTTGTACCTCAGGTCCTTCATACTGCTCATCAATGTCCTCATAATCTACAGCATCTTCTGCCTTCTCATCATAATCTGCTTAGTTCAATAAAGCGGAGAGAAGAGAAGTAATGAGAAATGACTTCTGAAAGATATAATTTACCTTATCAAAAAAAGACAGAATAGGTCGAGTAAAATATAATGGTTTAAGAATCATAAGGAAAACCCAATGTAACCTCTAGGAAAAACCAAATCATGTGGTGTGAATTTATGTAGGAATATTCATTTAGAAACGGAATAAAGAACTATAAGACCACTGGAGTTTTAACACACCGAGCTCCGGATATGATAGCAACAAGAAACGCACAAACATAAGAATTTCTGGCACACAATAAATAAAGAGACTGTTTAACAAAAGAATGTCGGATGCAGTTTAGTTTCACAAAAGAGCTCCATTTGGTGGAACTATTTCAAAAATCAGAGTCTAACCTAAACATGAAGATCAACTTGGCAATTTTTTTTTTTTTTTTGACAAGGTAAATTGTATTAATCAAAAGGGAGAAAACTCCCGCATACAAGAAGTATACCAAAAAGTAGAGAATTTACATCAGAACATGATTCTCTACAAATGACGCCCAATCTTCTATACAAGTAGGGGCTATATGAGTGCACCAAAGAGCGATCGAAGATCAACTTGGCAATTATTTCCAGTATTTCTCAATCTACTGTAGTTAGGCCTTGAGCATTTTTACATCTTCCAATCTTGTGTAGCCTTATCACATACCTTGGAGATTGGATATGTAGATCCTCATGATATACTAGCTCTAATTAGGTTCTTTTTTTAATTTATTAATTTAATAAGTGGCTATTTCCAGATTGTGGCCTCATTAAGATTCAAATTACCTTACTTTAATAGTTAAATATTTTGACACTACATTTGTCTGCAAACTCAAAACAGTGTGAGAAGAGGGAGATCTTTTTTTTTGAAGAGGGAGATCTTTGATATGAAGCTATAGAAAGTTTAACAAGGCTTATGTCACAAATATGAGACATGTAAAGATCCTCCCAATGATTCAAGCACCTGAATCTTGACAGTTGGAAGCTGGGGAGGAACAAACCATAGCACGCATGTCATTGGGCTAACTATGCATATTGAGAATAAACATCTTACGAATAAGGGAACTACTAGAACTACTTCACTGAAGAACGATTGCGCTCCTAATGATTAGGAGAAATATGAATTATCACAATGCCAAACACATAAATTGTTTCTGTCTCTTTCTATAGTGTATTACAGGTTAAAAACCTATGCTTACAACGTCTAATTAAGTGTGCTTTCACTTCTGATAGGCGAACTTTAATAGGAAGAAGAGAAAAGGACAAAAGAATTGCCAATGAAAGTCTCAAAGAACTAAATACCGAAGAGATAAGAAACTGCATGAGATTGCATTGTTGGAAAACATGTACCTTGTTCAGCAGCATCTGCAGATGCTTGTGGCGACTTTGCTGACAACTGAGCCTCCAAGGGAAAAAGACATGGAGAAAATATTAACAACAAAACTACTCCGGTAGAAATTCGGTAACAAACAATCATATTTATAACACCTGATCCGAAATATAATTCCAAATAAATCATAGAGATAAATGGTTGGATTTACCCTTCCAAATTATACAGATAAAAGAGTTTTGATACATACATCTATTTCTGTCAGAGACGGACCAAGCTTGTCAGCTAAAGCAGCAAGATGCTCCTTCGCATCCTGAAAAACATAATTACCATTAGAATTTGACCACTTAATAAGCAAAGAAGACACCAGAAGAAGTCACACAACATGCGAGATCTGAAAGAAAAATTTGAGGCGTATTAAAATGAATGAACTACAATTCTATAAATTGGTGCTAAACCCAGCAAGCATCCTCCATGGCATGGATTGTTAAGATATTGGCTAAGGATAACATCTGGCTGTTGTGCAACTGTTCTTATTGAAAGATACACTGCAATTAATACGTAGAAGTGAGCCTAAGCGAGAACTATGCCCCCTATCAAGTTGGAAAAATGAAGACAAAGCAAGAGCACAGTAGGAAGGTTTTACATTGCATCATCTTGAAGCCTTAAGTTGTTAGAGGGAAACCAAGGAAAATCTCTTGAAGGGTTAATGAGCAAATCTAGTGGCTTTTGAAAAGAACATGAAAGCCAAATAGAATATCAGAAAACATTTTAATAATAAAGGTTATAGGTTACAAAGTTGAGCATGGAAAAAGAGAGATAGAAGAGACTGAACAAATATGGACAGGGAAAAAGCGCATCCCTGCGCCATAGATATTGTCTGGAGTGCCATATGGCACTTCCTCAACCTGTGATGTCTTCAGAGGCTCAAGACAAGAAGCAGGAGCATATGGAGAATTATACCCTGGGCATATTCTGAACTGTTTGGCTAAAGAGAGAGTTTTCGGTGTAGTGGGTTTTTTCCTGAAAAATGTGGACAGTGTAATAACTTGATTTGAAGGCCTAGATGATTAGGCAAAATTCTGCAGCTTCTCTTCTGTAAACTCCAGTACCGATAACCAAGTTGGCGATGCAATTGTGAATAAACCTAAGTATTTACCAAGATAAAAGAAAGAGATAGAGAGTGTGTTGGAAGGAGTTAATACTTCCTTTGCACAGGTTAAAGGGACTCTTTTGGTTTTCTTCCTCTCTTTTTTTTTGGCCAACTTCTCAAGCACATATGTCATTCTCAGCAATATTGATTATTGGATTTCTTTTATAAGGTAAAAAATATTTCATTATACAATTGATATACCAAAAAGTAGAGAACCTACAAAAACGAATGATTCTCCATATCGAATTTTCTATACATATTACTATATTATGGGTGCACGAAAAAGAAACACGGTCCTTCTGAATAGATATGAGTTGCTTGTGCTGAAATTTCAGCAAATAATTATCCTGTTAGGTTCAATTGGTACTTGGAGACACTTTAGTACCTCTAACATATTAATTTGGGATCTCACAACATACTAATTGTTTGAGAGTCAAATTAGATAGGGAGAAAAGAATAAAAGGAGCAAATTACCTCATCAAGGTAATCAACATCAAGATCACCAGAGTAGTCAACATTTCCGAACATAAATCCCAAAAGCCGGTTACCACCACCAGCTTCCTCATATTCGTCCTCATCATCTGCAAAAACCACACATAGTCGTCAGTTAAATCACACTCAGAACGTCAGCTTCCTCACAATGCAGAAACAGGTAGAAATAATGAGATGGATTTGGTGGATGTAAATTCAAAAAGAGCATAATTTGGTGTAAAGTAAGACAGCAGAAGACTAAGATACAAGCAAAAGACCGAATTTTTTTAACGTAGATAAGCTACACCAAAATATGTTCCTCTATAAAACCACCCAATCATCTATACATATACACATCATGGATGCACCAATGCACAAGATCGAAATTCTCCTCTCATTTTAATAATGAGACATATTGAGGCCATCTGTTGGTCTAATAAACTCGAGATATAAAGCACAAGACTCTGACAATCTCTTTTACTTTTTCCACAGTTAATATTTGTTTTTGATAATAAGGTAAATGATTTTACACTCCACATTTATTCTGGAAGGATAAGCAGTAACTTCTAAGCCACCAGTCACAGCTCTCTTTCTCCAACTTTTACGCACTAAAGCAAAACCAACCTTATTTCTGTCATTAAAATGATCAAAGTTTTACACTAAACCACCACAGACAGTTTCCTATTTGATATCTAGATATAGCATCAAATCGGAAACAGCCACTTAAGTTTTCTTACCCAGTGAAAAACATCAGATGAGCAAAGAAATTCAACCGGCCCATCTTTCCTCATTCTCTTTTGAATATATCATCAATTTTGGTACTTTGTGAAATCAGCCCCAGTCCATAATGCACTGAGTGACCAACCAACCTTCTTTTTTCTTTTTATGATAAGATTATATATTTACAAGGAATATTGCTGAGCAACTGACTAGGCGCTTCAAATGAAACACAATGCATCAATTAGATAGACTAAGAGCCCGTTTGGATTAGCTGATTTGAAGTAGCTGATAAGCATTAGGTGCTGAAAAGCACTTTTAAATGCTGAAATTGATTTAATAAATAAGCAGTTACATGTTTGGATACAAGTGCTGAAATTGATAATAAGCTACTGCAGTGTTTGAGAAAAAAGTGTTGATAAGCTCTTTTTCTGTTAAAATGACTTAAATAACCTTAGAACTGTTTACACTTATAAGGGCATAATTTCTTCAAAATTGTAGATTCCAGATCAATTCAAATACAAAATATACTATTTGTCATTTTATTCTAATTACAATTGTGCTTAGATAAGAAAACTTTTATGATAAATAAAATTTATTTTATGATAAGCATATAATCATAAGTTATAATAATTAATAAATTGACAAAATTTTCTAAATAAAAAATAAACCCAAATAAATATTTGAAGAGAAACAAACACTGTCTTCATCACCACAACACTTAGAAAGCAACGCAGCAAAAATTTGATATGTCCTCATTTATTACATACAGTTCAAAGATTAATACACAATCACATAGATACAAATATGCAAAGGAATAAAGAATATGCTTATCTTAAATAGTCAATGAGAATTGCAGACTTGAAGAGGCGGGGGAGGGGGGGTGTTGAAACAATACTTGAGGCAGTGAGTACCAATGTAAGAGTTTTGTTCTAAAAAAGAATATATTAAGGATAAAATAGTAAAAATCTTGGTCAAACTTAAAGTGCTTATAAGCTAAAACTTCATAAGCTGGGGGTGACCAGCTTATGGCTTTTAGCTATTTTTGACTTATAAGCACTTGGCTTATAAGCACTTTTAACTTTACCAAACGCGTAGATAAGCCGAAAAATGCCTATAAGCTAGTTTGACCAGCTTATAAGCTTAGTCAAACATCCTCTAACCAACCATTATCTCGATAACATTTCAAGCTGGTATTCTTCGAATTCGCGCCCTCTTCTCTCCCTCACCCACCCCACATGAAATTAGATATAGAGATGATGAAAGAAAAGGTCACATCCAGACAGGTTTCCAAGCTTTCCTTATCACTCAATTGAAGTGGACATGCAGAACAAGAAGTATATGGAACTCTCAAAAGCAAAGATAAGATGATGATGATGATGATGATGATGATGATAACCGTAATAATAACAACAACAACAACAATAGCATCTAAAGCTCTTTGTTGCAAATACAAGAATATTTTTCCTGTCAATTGCACAATAAAACAACAACAACAACAACTACCTAGTTCATAATTACTGGGAGACAATCAAGGAATAAACATTTGAACAAAGACCCCATATATTCTGCTTAAGGGTTGGAATGAGGCATCAATATTAAACTAAAGCATATAGTTACTCCTCCAACAAATTAAGTAACTGTTTCAAAGATGCACCATTTTGACATTGAGATGAGGTCAGTGAGATTATACAACCATCTGGTCCACGTAATAGTAAAATTCCAAGGAGACTGTTACAAAATCCCCAAGCTACAACGACAGCCTATCACTAAACGCCCATGCTACATAGCTTGACTTGAAAACTCATGAACAACCATTATACTAGAAAACCCACTTGTTTCAGATAACTCAATTACACACACAAGAGAATAGGATTTTTTATTACACTACCAACAGAAATATAAGTCTTCTAGATACACAGAAATTAAATGTTTTTCCAAAGCACCAAGGGTGTGGTCTATGGGAGACGAGAGTTTGAATCCGTGAAAGAACAAGGTGATCTCTTTCTATCAACCAAACATTGATGGGCGAATGCAAGTACTTAGAACAGTTGAGGTGCAAGTTCAATATTAAACAGCAGCTTAAAGCCATACAATGTGAAGGGCTTATCATTTCATGGGTCAAGCTATGTATTTAGGGAAGTATGTGCTTCAAACAATGGCGCGCAAAAGTTATACCTGCTAGAAGAGAAGTTTTTTGAATCTCAACTTCGACAGAACAGGATTGGTATCAACTTTATTGTATACAGGATGCTAAAACTAGTAATTTTAATGGCAACTTGATCACAATAGTACTAAATCTCTATACTTTTTGGCGTAATTTAGTTTTCCTAAATTTTTTTGATGATGCTGGTATTAATGCCAGTTTGCGCTCACCTCCACTAATTCTACTGGGTAACTGCTACATCCCACCAGCACCGTGTAACTATGAGCACCTCTGACTAAATTTCCTAATTTGTGAGCTTTACTTCAAAGAAGCTTGATCTCCACTTCAGGTTTCACTTCACACAAATTTTTTAATAAAGGATTTCTCTTCTTTAAAATTACGAGTTTTCTTCATCAAAAAAAACCAGCATACTAACAGTAAAAAACAAGGCCAAAGAAATAGTAACAAATTAAATGTTACCTTCATCACGCCCATCACGGGATGTGCCACCAGATTCGTAACCCATCTTAGGTCACCAACTCTGCAACCAAAAAAAAAAATTACGTCATTATTCTGAAATTAGCGATGAAATAACAATTACTCAATAAAATTCATAAGATTATAAATTAGAAAAGAAACTCCTTTACTCTATTCATCCTAAAACTTATTCAAACTGGTGCAATATATAGTACCAATCCATTGCAACAAAAGAAAAAGAACAAAGGGTGAAAAAGAACGCCAGGAAAAGGGAAAAGAATTAAAAAAAAAAAATAGTTTCTTTACCCTAATGAACGTTAGACTTTGAACGTTAGAGGAGAGACATCACAGAGCGTGAGAGTAGTGTTTTAATAATTTGTTGAGAGGGGTTGGCGGTTTCGATTTTGGGCGTATTTATACAACAGATTTTCTGGCTTTTCCTGTTTCGTCCGGGTTCGCTCTATTGCGTCAAAGTGTTTAATTTTTTTGTGTTTTATAAAATATTTCGCAGCATATAAGAAAATACATTATGTGTCAAAATTCAAAATATAAGTATATGAAAAGGGCCAATAGTTGGAAAATATTTTAGGAAATACATAAGCTCGATCATTACTCTCTATTTTTATTTAAATTTGAAGTAAATACCACCATAAAATTTGACGATTAATATAAAATATATATAAAGAGAGAGGGGATTATGTTCAAACAAATAAAAACATACATAAATATAAAAGTACAAGTAGAGTTATTTAAACGCTAAAGAAAGCAAAAGACCAAACTTATAATTTCTTAAAGGTAAGAATAGCCTAATACATACTTATACTTATTCGTATTTTTCATTCTGGTCCCTATAAACAAACAAGTTTCATCTAGATACTTATAGTTGTTTAAGATCGGTATTTTAAATCCCTCTCACACATTAATGTCCACGTTATTATTAATTTTTTGTAACACATCATTATTAAAAAAAATCACATTAGTTTGAAAATTTTAATTTTTCTTTCTTTTTTATTCCACCACCTTCCTCCTCTCTCACAATCAAAATGACCAAAAAAATAGTGCCGAAACTACAGAAAAATTAACAAATTCATTAAACCATCATTTAATAAGAGCAAGAGAAATTCCAATGGAGCTTTTAGTATTTATCGGAACTTCATTACTTGTGGAGCTGTAGAGACCAATGACTCCTCCATAATTACCATGAATCGGACAAATACTCCTTCCTTTAGAACTTCATATGAGAAGCCAATTAATTTGTTGACGGAGATTTGTGAAAGTGATGAGTTGTGGAAACCAATAAAGAAGAAGAAGGAAAAGGGAGAAAAAAGAAAACCAAATGGGGGTAGGTTGAGGGGAAGAACAAAAAGAGACGTCTCTTTTGTTTTTTTGTTTTTTTACTTATTTTATCTTTATCTTTTTTATTTTATTTTCCTTTTTATTTTAATGATTTTTTTCCTTCTTCTTCTTATTTTAATGATTTATTGTTCAAAATGTCTCCAGCTCAACCGTTTTGCTGCCACATGTGCTTGGTCAACGGTCGGAAGTGTATAAAATTCACATTATGATCGAGTTTAAGTGTTTGGTTGAAACTTTGTGGAGTAGAGAAACGGGATGCCAAAACAGAACAACTACAAGTATCTATCAGGCTTTCTGCGTTTCTTAAGACAAAACAAACAAACACCAACAACAACAACAACAATCTAGTATAGTGGGATCTGGAGAGGGTAGAGTATACGCATACCTTACCGTTACCCTGAGGGTACAGAGGCTTTTCCTGATAGACGCTTGGCACAATTCTTAAAAAAGAAAAAATAAGAATTGTTTCTTACTACTTGGGCACTTAAGCAGAGAACAATTATCATGTAAATACAATAATGTATCAATTCTAAAAGACATTAGTTATGAATTAATTAAAATGAAAGCTCACTCGTAAAAGAAATAACTTGCATTTTACTGATTGGAAGAAGTTTGCTATTTTCGAGTCGTTTAAGCCTAACAAAACCAACAATATTGGGATTCTCTTCGGATTGGGAATTCATATTCATCATAACACAACATTAAGCAATCAATTAACCTATATATATATAAACCTATATATATATATATATATACCTATATATATATATATATATATATGTATATTGTCTAGTAGAGAGAAAAATTTGACCAAACCGATCTATGTATACCCCTAAAACGAAAGCCGAAATAGTTCTTCAAAGAATTCAAGCTCATTAAGAACAACATGAACCCAAAAAAAATACTAATATTGAAGTAACTTTTAGTGTATCTCTGGTTGTTAAACTCCGATGTCGACAATCAAAATTGTAACAGAAAGAAAATCAGATAGTTATTCCAAAAAAAAAAAAGGAAAAGGAAATGAAAATGAAGCAAAAAAATAAAATAATAAACGAAACAACTTCTTGTATTTTTAATGGCTGGCAGACCCCTATATACGTTTTTCATTAACTGATTACGTAAGATCAATTACATGATCTAGGAATTAAAACTAAGATTATAAATCCTAAATTGTTTAGGATTAAGTATTTAATTAGTTTATGTATAGTTTTTGTACGTAAAGTATAAATTGGTTTTCTAGTTAAAGTGGGCTTAATACTATATTAATTATATAAAGGGAGAAATTCAAAAATAGCCAGATTTACAAGTGGTTGTTCAAAAATAGCGCAGTTTCAAAAGTAATCGAAATTTAGCCATGATCACGCCCAACTATGCCTTATAAAAAGGACAAAGCGGTCGCTGCAAATATAATCCGAGTATTTAGCCCAGAGTCGAATCCTCAGAGAATTAACCTACTAATTACTTTTGTTAGACTCACTAAATTCTTTCTAATCAACTTTCCAGATATTTAAATAACAATTGGTGATGTTTTAACTAACTATAACTGAATATAAGCAAGTAAACTAACAGCTAACTATGATTGAGTTGTAAACAAATAAGAGAAGGATCTAAGGCTATGATTTCCCCTATTGATGGAATCCCTTCCTGTTATGTTTCGCATAGATTTGCCTAATCGTCTCTATCGATCATGAGCACTCTTATTACCGTAATTCTCTCCCGATTAATCACAATAATTTACTAGACGCACTCTCCCGAGTTACGCTAGATGGTTTTTATTACAGCTCACTTTAGATTGCACCCAAGGCTTCGTTATCCCTAATCCCGCCTTTAAACCCTCAGTTAT
>NC_031999.1:57305310-57324994 GCF_001879085.1 Nicotiana attenuata | reverse complement strand
AAAACACTCCATAGTCTCTTCCTAACTTGGATTAGTTCCTGCAAAGCAAAAGAACACCAATTAGAGTATTTTGTTATCATTTAGCCTTTAAAACAACAATAAAGTATGGTACATTTGGAGTGTAAATAGCGTCTATATAGCCTATTATCAACACCCCACACTTAAACAGTTGCTAGTCCTCTAGCAACACACCACACTCTATAGGCCTAATCGTCATTGGGTCACTTCCCTACTCCCTATACCAAGAATAGTTCACATGGATAGACTACTTCAGCGCAACCTCCTCGCCTCAAGAGTGGACTCCTTTCTAGCCACGCAATACCCCTAAACAACTCTCCTACTCTCAGTCAGAGGTCCAGACTTACCTTCCCTTCATGAATCATATGCCTACTTACTACAAAAGAGAATTATATCGTTTACAAACCACACACTGAGGAATTCGAACACAACATTTCACTCACCCTCAGAACAAATTCTTATGCCACAAACAACACACCATAGGCTTGCCCGTAGTGTAATACTCGACTAATCGAGCTCATTCGGTCTAGAATCAAATAGAACTTTATTTGGTTGTAATGTTGGCTGCGGGACGGGTAGGATACATCTGGGTATAGTGACTACACCTCCCTAAGCACTCCACTACATGGTGTACTTTTAAGCTCTTAACTTTATCACACCTTCCTTCCACCATTACATTATTGTGTTAACCCCTTTATTTTTCTTAAGCACATTTTTTTCTTTTAATAGCTGCCACCACTTTGAGGCTTCTCTTTTTTTTTGGTGGCCTCTAATATTGTTTATCAGCCAGTGCACTTTTTTTTCTGTCTTTTTGTCCCCTTAATTCACTTAACAGCCCAACCAACCACCCCACACTTATATTTTTCCATATCCGTTATACTTTGAGTGCTTCTAAGAGGTGATAGGGTTCAACAAGATAGGCTATTTAAACTCAGGTTAGGCTTGTAATGTGGTTGCCAAGGAAAACAGGCCTACAGGCTCAACGGGGTTGACTAGGGTATACACAGTTAGGTGGGAACAAGCATACATAGAAGGGTTAAGCAAAACAACGCCTATATCACTTTCCAGACCAAACAAGGCTACCATTTCGCTTTGCACACACACAGGGCAAGTTCTAGGCATTGAATGTTAACACAGAATACAGAAAACCTCACTCACACACGGCACATGACTCAATTCAGTTAGGATCATCAGACACTCCGTTCTAAGTACTTGATCCATTCAGGAACACACAATTTAAGGCCTTCTTTGAGTCAACTAAAGAGCCTAAGTGTCACACTAAAATAGTCTTTATTCAAGGTACCATAGAGTTAAGGGTCCCTATTTCCATTTTTTGCCTCTCGCCCAAGACTTCCTAAACTAAAAAGAAAACTAACTACACCCGATTCAAATAGAAACCCTTGGAAAAGAACCATGGTTTAAAGAAAAACCAAGGGGGAGTTGATACACTACCTAATCAAACGAAAATCTTTTTTTTTTGTTCGACTTATGTCCCTCAAGAGACCCGTCGAGAGGTGTCCGTCTTCGGGCCAACTCGAATTTAACTAACATAAACCAACAATACCAAACAACAAAGCAACACCATACAAAGTTATACAATTTTACAACAACAACCATCCCCCACCCCACACTTAAAGCTTTGGCATGTCCCCNCATACCTGAGATGGGCGGGCAGTGGCTTCAATTCCAGCTTTGGTGGTTCTTCTATGGATGGCTTGGCTGGAGGAGTTTCTCTGTTTTCTAAGTGCAGGGGCTCGAATTCAAGAGTTCTATCCCAAAACCCTCTGCCCTCTAAAGCCAGCACCCATTCTGCCAATTCTTCCCCATTCACCTCATCTAAATTTACCAGACATGCAGCAAGAGGGTCCTCAATAGTCAACGTTTCATCATCAGCTTCTACGATTACATCCACGGCATCAATAAGAGAGCAATTGGCGAATTCACTCGGTCGCCTCATAGATTTCTGCACATTGAATGTTATCTCCTCATCGTTCAATCTCATCTTGAGCTCCCCAGTTTCACAATCAATGAGAGCTCTCCCTGTGGCCAAGAACGACCTTCCCAAAATTATAGGAATTTCTTCATCCACCTTGCAATCTAAAATCACAAAATCTGTAGGGAACACAAATTTCCCTACCTGAATCAGCACGTCATCCAAGATACCAGAAGGTCTTTTCACGGTCCTGTCAGCTAGCTGCAACAACATAGATGTGGGTCTAGCTCTTCCAATCCCCAACCTCTTATAAATCGCCAGGGGCATAAGATTTATGCTAGCCCCCAAATCACAAAGTGCCTTGGCAAAAGCAAAGTTACCAATGGTGCAGGGAATTGTGAAACTCCCTGGGTCAGACAGCTTCTCAGCAACTGGTCTAGTCACCACAGCACTGCAGGTCTGAGTAAGAGTCACTGTGGCCAAGTCTTGGAAATCGAATTTTCGGGACATCAAGTCCTTCATCATTTTTGCATAACCAGGCATCTCCTTCAAAGCATCAATTAATGGAATATTTACCTGGATTTGTTTCAGCATCTCCAAGAATTTCTTATATTGCTCTTCTTTCTGGTACTTGGCTAACCTCTGTGGGAATGGTGCTGGAGGTCTCTTCTTCCCAATGATTTGGGAATGCTCTTTGTCAGCTACCACCTCAACTACCGGTTCCTGGGCTGTTTCAGCTTCTTTCTCAGCCTCAATCTGTATGTTATGTTCTTCCTGGGCAGGCTGTACTGTCACCTCTGTCAGTTTCGTTGACTCATCTAGCTCAATGGGCACTGGTACAAGTGTCTCAGCCTGTCTGCTTTCTCGGGCCCTCTCTTGCTCCAAGTCTAAGTCTCTGCCATTATGTAGACTCACTGCCATCAGCTGCTTCGGGCCTTGATCTTTTGGATTTACCTATGTGTCTGCAGGCAATGTCCCAAGAGGATGATTATTCAAAGACATCGAAATCTGGCCCATCTGCACTTCAATATTCTTAATAGCTTACTCATGTGCATCTACTCTTTCACTCATTTTTGCATTTGACCCAATAACCTGCTGCATCATTGCCTCGAGTCTAGCAAACCCATCTTCCTATCTTCCACCATGCTGCTGCTGAGGAGGATGATAACCCTGTTGCTGATTTTGATTATTATATCCATGTGGCCTTTGGTAAGGCGCCATATTATTGTGAGGTCTCATACCTGCCATGTTTCCATTGTTGAGCTGTGGCCGGACTGGCCTGTATGGCTGATGTTGTTGGCCCTAATTCTGACCACCTTGCCTCTACAACAACAACAACAACAACAACAACCCAGTAAAAATCCCACAAGTGGGGGTCTGGGGAGGGTAGAGTGTACGCAAACCTTACCCCTACCCCGGGGGTAGAGAGGCTATTTCCGAAGGACCCTCGGCTCAAGAAGAAGAAAAGGAACAATAAACAATAGACAACAGATCAGTGGCAGCAACAAAAGCCAGAAAAATAAAATAATATCTGACCACCTTATTTTTGGCCCCCATAATTAGATGCATAGTTCATGTCTTCAGGGTAGTGATGATGATCACTTTCTGCATTCCATTGGTTACCAATTGGCTGGTTAATGCAAGATGTGCATAGGCCCCCATTGGTAGTATCAACAATGTGTACCTGCTGCTTCTGCCCTGACTCTTCCACCTTTTTGGTGAGTAGACTCATCTGTGTCATTAATGTGGCCATGTTTTTAGCAAGAGTGTTGGATGGATCTAAGGGCATTGAGTGAACTACTGGAGTGATAGGTGCATTCCTGGTTGTCCACCCCGAATTCTGTGACATCTTGTCAAGCAGTCTCTGGCTTTCTCTCCATGTTTTGCTCAAAAATGCTCCACCAGCTGAAGCATCCACATTACCCTTCACGTTATCTGCCAGACCCATGTAAAACCGCTGCCCCAACATATGATCTGGAATACCATGGTGTGGACATATAACCAACATCCCTTTGAATCGTTCCCATGTTTCTTGCAGTGTCTCCATTGATTTCTGTTTGAAACTCAAAATTTCATCAATTTGTTGAGCAGTCTTGTTGGGTGGATGAAACTTGTTCACAAATTGTTTGACTAACTCCTCCCAAGTCGTTATGGAATTAATGGGGAGTAAGTTTAGCCAAGTCTGGGCAGCTCCTGTCACTAAGAATGGAAACAACAACAGCTTTATTGCTTCCTGAGTTACGTTGGGCTGCCTTTGAGTTTTGTAGATTGACAGGAAATTCTTCAAGTGCTGTTGAGGATCTTCGATTTGTGACCCCGAAAATAGTCCCTTGTTTTGCAACAAGTGCAGCATGTTGTTCGTGATTTAAAACGATTCAGCCTGTATCTGCGGGACTAAAATTGCTGTGGCCAAATTCTCTGCTGTGGGTTGTGCCCAGTCATATAGAGCAGCCTCTGGCACAAGAGATGCCACTGGCCATACTGGCGCAGCTGGGTCTACCACGTTGTCTGATAACTAGGGATTTTGACGCATTTTATACTCCTTCTTGCTTATGCTTTGATCAAATATTCATACAAAATAGTCCTAAAAGGCTCACAAGTTGTGCTTGATTGCAGGTTTGATCAACAAGGTGACAAAATGTCACAGATCGGCTCAAAAAGAGTGAAACTTGCACAAGTACCAAAAACAAGGCAATCTCATGCAGAACAGGCCCAGTGCGGCCGCACACCACTTTGTGCGGTCCGCACTGAGAGATTCAGAGAGCTGATTTCCAGGCTTCAAGGCAGTGCGGTCGCACACCATTTTGTGCGGTCCGCACTGAAGGCACCGCGGCCGCAGTCCATTCTTTGCGGTCCGCAGTGTGAAGATTCAGAGAGATAACTTTTTCAGAATGTTGAGCCATCGCGGTCCGCCGTCAACTTTGTGCGGACCGCACTAGAAGCCTCCGCGGCCGCGGTCCATTCTGTGCGGTCCGCGGAGCCCAAGTTCAGAGAGCCATTTTTAAAACCAAAAGCCCCAGTGCGGACCGCGGTCCATTTTGTGCGGTCCGCACTAACCCCGCAGGGGTATTTTTGTCCAGATTTTTCAGCTTAGTATAAATAGATTCTTTTTCCATTTTTAGGGTATCTAACGTTGTAATACAGTAGCTGCGCTCGTGAGAAGACTTTTCTTAGCCATTTTGGGCACTCTTACTTAGTTTTAATTGTTGAATCTTTGTATTTACATTAGTAATTAATTAATATGTCTTTCTCTTAATCTATTTCTCTTATTTTCTCTTCAAGCATGAGAAGCTAGACCTATTAGCTAGGGTTGTGGCTCAACCCTAGTGTGTGTAATTGATGGGTGTTGTGATTTAAGGTTAGATTGACTATGGGTGTTTATTATTTGGGTCAATTTTATGGTTTAATTTATGAATTAGTGGTTGCAAATACTAGTTTGTGCTAAGTTGACTTGGGCTCTTCTTGAGAAAGAGAACCTAAGTCTCCAAAATTGACTCAACAAGGAATTGGGATGGACTCAAGAGATTTGATAGTCCCAATTAAAGGGTTAAACCTCGAGAAAGTAATACCCGACTTGAACCCTAGTTGCTTGGACAAATATGCATACCCAATTGGTCTTGAGAAAGTCAATTGGGCAAAATCACTCTTTCTACCGAGAGGTGTGGAGTGGGTAGTATCGAGCAACAGTTATAACATATTCCCCAATCATGTCAGTCGTGCCTTGGATGCAAGTACCCGTCAATTGGCCACCTAGGTGAAAGTCACTATCCTAGTGCCTTTTAGACCATTAGATACAACTTGTAGCAATTTACTCTTAGTTTAATTTAGTTGCAATTATAATTTGTAGTTTGATCATAGTAGAATATAAAGAAAAACCAAAAATGAATAGAAGACCAATTAAGAGCACATACGCAATCCTAAACTAGATAGATACTCAATTCCAATCCTAGCTCTCTGTGGATTCAATCCCGACCCAAAATCGGGTAAAAGCTATTGCGACCCTCTCTTGCACTTATTAGTAGTGCGAGTTGGCTGCGATCATTGTCCCCCATGTCCGGTTCGAATTATTCAGTTGTTTGTTGTTATTTGTTTTTCCGGTTGGCCCGGTTCAAGGCCTTGAAAACTTTCTCGGGATCTAATAATGCTTCAAATACTTCACCAGTTCTCGATGAGTTTCTAGGCATGCACCTGTACAACCAAGTCAACAAACGTTAAAATTTCAATGTAAAGATTGGAAGCAAAGAAAACTGACTATACTAAGAATTTTTGTATTTCTTTCAATTGTAATTGATAACACCGTTAAGTCCCCGGCAACGGCGCCAAAATTCGATCACGCCCAACTATGCCTTATAAAATGGATAAAGCGGTCGCTGCAAATATAATCCGAGTATTTAGCCCAGAGTCGAATCCTCAGAGAATTAACCTACCAATTACTTTTGTTAGACTCACTAAATTCTTTCTAATCAACTTTCAAGATATTTAAATAATAATTGGTGATGTTTTAACTAACTATAACTGAATATAAGCAAGTAAACTAACAACTAACTATGATTGAGTTGTAAACAAATAAGAGAAGGATCTAAGGTTATGATTTCCCCTATTGATGGAATCCCTTCCTGTTATGTTTCGCATAGATTTTCCTAATCGTCTCTATCGGTCATGAGCACTCTTATTACCGTAAATCTCTCCCGAGTAATCACAACAATTTACTAGACGCACTCTCCCGAGTTACGCTAGCTGGCTTTTATTACAGCTCACTTTAGATTGCACCCAAGGCTTTGTTATCCCTAATCCCGCCTTTAAACCCTCAGTTATTGATCCCTCATATACTTTGGGAATGGTGTTGTTCAACAATTACCTAAATATGCACTCTCTCCCGAGTAATACATACTAAATAGGCACAGCTAATTGAGGATCCTATCAATTAACTACAACAAGAACATAATTGAACAAATAGAGATTAAACCGAGCAAACTATATTAACATAACACGAAGTTCATCCTTCAATAGGTTCCATCACAACCCTAGACAAAGTATTTAGCTACTCATAGCAAAGCAAGATGAAACTACAAAAGTATTCATAATGTGCAATTGAAATAACAAAGAGAAGATTGAAAAAAACTCTAATGGTTGATTGCTCTTCTCACACTTGTTCTTGCCTCCAATTCAGTCTAAAAACAAGCTTAACCTTCGCTTGGGCGAGTTTGTTGAGTTTATAAAGGGTTAGGATAAATTTCTCCCGATTTACACTTTAGTCCCAAAATTTTTGGGCAGTTACACAGTCGACCGCGGTCGCGGCAGAACGCGGCGCGACCGCGGTGAAACGCAACTATTCTGCCTCACTTGCTTGGCCTACCGCGGTCCAGCTGGGGTCGACCGCGGTCGCGGTGGCTTCTTGCCCAGTCCTCCTTTGCCTCTTTCTTGCTTATTTTCGTTTGGGTTCTTTTTGATTGGCCTTATATCCACATTATTAACTCCAAAACACTCCATAGTCTCTTCCTAACTTGGATTAGTCCCTGCAAAGCAAAAGAACAGCAATTAGAGTATTTTGTTATCATTTAGCCTTTAAAACAACAATAAAGTATGGTACATTTGGAGTGTAAATAGCGTCTATATAGCCTATTATCAAGCCACTTTTCATGTAAAGATAAATCGATTGATCGGACTATCAAGATATGGATTTAGCAAGTGGGAGGCTAAAGCTCACGTTAACATGTCACGTTGAGGAAATAAGAAGCCTTGCTGTTAGCAACAGACATGCATACATGTTCTGGGCTAGCTCTAATTCTTTTGCTTCTGCATCAGCTGACAGCATAAAAAAATTCAACCTTCCAAAAGGAGATTTTTTGCATAATATGCTTTCGCAACGTTCTCATTCAAATTGATCATGGTTGCTTGCCTCAGAGTTTAAATCTTCATCATCTTTTTCCTTTTCTTTTTTGGAGGCTATCTCCGGTTTTAAATCTGTGCCAGTGACGCACCCAAAATCACCATCTGATCTTTTATTTTTTGGTTGTAATTTCTAGCTTTTTCACCTGGTAAATTCAAGCCATTTGAAGATAAAGATGAAAAGCTGAGGAATAGAGTAGCTATGGAACCTTTTCTTGTTATGCTATTTGTGAGCATCTCAGTTGTTAAATCTGCATATGTGCAGTTGCAATTCAGCCAATATCAATATGACTCTGATTTTATTCAATTTGCTGATGAGATGATCGTGTCCGAGCTATTTTTCTTTGGTGAGGTAGTCTTCCCGACCGTAAGACCCTTTATAGTAAGGTTAATCAAAGGCTGGGGAAAATTTATTGGCAAGAGGGAACCATTTCTCACCCAACCCTACCTACCCTATGTAGTCGAGCGAGAGGCTGGAATTGAAAAAGACCAGGTTCCACACATATGAGATAGGCAGAAAGTATGGGACGAGCAGTTTCTTGAAGCGCTAATTCGATCCTTTAGTCGTCTTCACAATTATGACATTCGTGTTAGGTGTTTGCCATAATTTTCTTACCATATTTGGTTTTCCTATCTCTTGAAGGAAAAGGACAATATAATTACCTTAATTGGGTTTTCCTTTTTGTAAAAGGAAATTATAAATCTCCAATATTTGGCTAGTCCTTTTTCTTGTAAGAAAAGGTTTGGACTTCTATAAATTGAGGATCCTTCCTTCTCATTCAGTAGCATCCACAATGTAGCCATAGGGGGCTTGAGAGTCTTGTTTAGGGGGAGAACTTTACGGGACAAGTGTTAGTGTGTCACTTGTGTTTACCTCTTCGTGAGGTTGTTCTCTCGATATTTCGTACTCTCTTTTATCATAGTGGATTGCTCATCTCCGTTGTGGACGTAGTTCAGTTGACCGAACCACGTTAAATGTTTGTGTCTCTTTTGGTAGATTTCTCTTTGTTATATGATTTATCGTCGTTCAAGGTTTGCTTTGCTAGCTTCCGCATGACACCTGACTTTTTTCGGTCCTCACAATTCGATAATGTATTGTCATTATTATAAGATTATTAGTTATGCATTCGTCAAGTTTGGAAGCTGTGTAATTTTGAGTGAATGTTAAAAGGGAAAATTGCCTCAGTTTGCATTTGTGCTTTTCAATCTTGGGATTAACACTGAGGTATGTTCTATGTCTCATTTCACCTTTTTGGTTTGAATTGAGATGATTTTTTAAAAACCTTCTGTTATACATATGATTTCAGGTAAAAGAGTTTCTAAGAATATGACTACTGAAGCAGCCAACAAGATGTCATGTTTCAAAAACAGTACTGTTTCAGGCATCTTTTTTGATAACCATAAACTTGCATGCACCTCGATTAATTTGACGGAGTTCTTATTACCTTTCTCCAATAAAAATACCGAGTTACTTTATTTATCAAAGCTTGGATAGATAAAGAAATCACCTACTACTGTCCTTGGTGCATTTGAGACATGTAAAAGTTTTCTAGAGCAGTATATATATTTTGAATTTTGAAAGGTGTTAAAGATTTAATATAGGGCAGTCCGGTGCACAAGGCATCCCGCGTTCACGCAACGTCTGGGAAAGGCCTGCACCCAAAAGGGCGTGATGTAGACAGCCTGCCCTAATGCAAGTATTAGTGACTACTTTCACGGCTCGAATCCGTGACTTATAGGACACGCGGAGATAACTTTACTGTTGCTCCAAAGAACCCATGTTCAACATCTAATATACATATAAAAAAAAGTAATTTTTGATTTATATACGCAATATAATTTTTTATATATACGATATTTTTGGATGTCCAACTGACCTGACCTTCATTATATGTGCTACGCTATTGATTCTCAAACCGCTTCATTGACTATTAAGCCACAGACTCTTCATATTGTGTCACACGTCTGGTTATTATTGTTTGCACTTTATTCTTTTTGGTGCAAAAAATAGACACGTCAAGTTCCCGCCGTATTCTTTACGTTCATAACTAGTTCTAGTATATTAGTACTATTTATCATCTACACAAAAACTGATAAATACAACCAGAATATTAAAAAGCGGTGGAAGAAATAATTATAAATATGGGATATATTCAACAATTTCATTTTGTTTTCTTAAAATTCATATATATGAACTTTAGCTTGTTGCTGGAAGTTGAAGAAACAAAAATAATAATACTCTGCTATGGGGAGAAGTAAAGTTTCTAAACCTCTTTTCAGTTTATTAATTAATGTCTATATTATGTATGTCCGAAATATTTTGGGTTAAAAGAGGAGGAGTTTTGTTTCATTTTTTAAAACATCTTTTGATAATTTTGTTTTTGTTTTGTCTCATTGATTCTGAATAACTGTATTCAAGAATGTTTATCTATTGAGTAGTGCATCACATAACTATTTGTTAGATATTAGGTATCTCGTCACTTACAACTTCCATGGATGCATAAATCGCAATCAGTAGATGCGACTTATAAATCGAGGGAGAGATCTCCAAATGCACTTATAAATCGTAATCTCCAAATGCGACTTACAAATCACCATTTTTAAATATGACTTATATGTTTTTCTTTTCTTTTATCTTGTTATCTACTAGTCAAGTTTGGATTTGTAAAGTTGGAAAAGAATACATGGGAATTCTACTGAATTTTTTTCTTTGGGTGGGTGATTTGCATTTTCCTGGGTTAAAAAGGATGAATTTTATTTTTTTTTAAAAAATTTATTTTGGTGTTTTCTTCGCTTTTACTTTGCTGTCAATTTCTGCTTTTCTTCTTGGTTTTGACTCTAGGATTTTGCATAACTCTACTCAAGAATATTTGTATTGAAAATCTTGACTAGTGCATCAAATGCCTATTTCTATTACGTAAGTAATTACTTTTTATGGATTAGACTCCGGAGAGATTGATAAGGGAATAAATGTTAACAATATACTTTTTGCTATAAACGTGCACTTTTGACCTTTAACTTAACGAAAATGGGAATAGTTCACTTTAAAATTTAAGTTGAAGCAAATAATTGCCTGTGGCAAGGTGAAATTTAAATTTTTTGATAGGTTGTATAATGGTGCTTGTATAATGAATTTGTTTTTTGGTTGTAGGACCTGCTAGGTGTTATCGTCAAATAAAGGGAAAGCCCTATCCAAAATCGCGATATTGTCGTGGTGTGCCTGATCCTAAGATCAGGATTTACGACGTTGGTATGAAGAAAAAGGGGGTCGATGAGTTTCCGTGTTGTGTTCATTTGGTTAGTTGGGAGAAAGAAAATGTGTCTAGTGACGTCCCTTTTGTTGGGGACGCTGCATTTCATGCCTGCATGTAGGTCCTGATAGACAGCTGGATAGACCTTCCCAGCAGACAGAGTCGCAACTCCCTTGATGTAGGAAGTTACTCATATTATTCAGCGGGCACGTACTATCATCTCCTGCTACCCGATTACTATGTTTAAGTTGTTTACCTAAAGGCGCTCTAATTCAATTCTAAGTCGTACCCTATGCGTGCACTATCCGTCCCATGCCTATGGTCCAGGAGGCATCGGACCTTTATTTGGGTGGCTCTAGACCTTACTTAGGCTGCTCAAAATGTTAAAACTAGGCGACATACAGAACACGTATGGGAAGCTGCGCGTATAGCGTGTAATAAGTACATGTCAAAGAATGCAGGAAAGGATGCTTTTCACCTTAGGGTCAGAGCTCATCCTTACCATGTTCTGCGCATAAACAAAATGTTGTCCTGTGCTGGAGCCGACAGGCTCCAGACGGGTATGAGGGGAGCATTTGGCAAGCCTCTTGGGACTTGTGCGCGCATTTCTATTGGCCAGGTTCTGCTTTCTGTTAGGTGCAGGGATTCAAACAGTCATCACGCCCAAGAAGCTTTGCGTCGTGCAAAGTTCAAGTTTCCTGGCCGCCAGAAAATTATTATTAGCAGTAAATGGTATTGCTTTATATGTTTTTGATCTTTCTTATATTGTTGCCTATGATTTTCTAATTAAGCAGGCTCTCACTTATATGTTTCATAAACAATTGTTAGCTTTTTGGTAATTTTGCTTATTCGATTGGCTGCTTTTGTATCGACTTCATACTATCTATATATAGCATAACTTCGTTTAAGCTGTGTTGCTCGTGATGTACTCGTGGAACGACTATAGTTAGTCGTAGAACAACTATTGGCATTCAGTATCTAATCATGTCTTTTGCAGAAATGCAGGGTAAGGCTGCGTACAATAGACCCTTGTGGTCCGGCCCTTCCCTGGACTCCGCACATAGCGGGAGCATAGTGCACCGGGCTGCCTTTATCTTAGTAGCTATATATATTTCATGCTTTCTGAGTTGTTTAGCCACAACTGCTAAAGTGTAGTCTGTGTAGGTTATCATATTTGTCCAATTAGGAGCTTTGCATTAAGGATTCCATGAAGACACAGGATTGTGAAATATATAGGCACTCTTCGCCTTTTTAGTATGTATTCTTATTGATATGGTGCTTATATTAATACACATTCTATCTGGTATTTTAACATGGTTAGCATAGTAGATATAGCTGATTTCGTGCTTCTTCTTGTCTTGCAGCTTCTTGGGTGCCATGGACCTTTAGCTGCGAGAGAACCAGGACGAGCATTTTTACCCGGGACTGTTTGAAACTATATCCTCGTACATTGAGACGAGATGAACTATGCATATCATGTGTGATTTAGTAGCTAGTGTAGTTTAGCTATGCAGAAAATAAAATAAATTGAAGTTAAGGAATTGGTGAATATCTCCCCATCAAACAAATCTCACGCAGATCAGCTAGAGTAGTTTAGGAGGGTTTCTTCAGCTATGTATTTATTGGCCTTCTGGTGCATGTTTAGGGGTGTTTCTTAGTCTCTTTCTTTGAGGGATATTGATGGCGGTTTCTGTACATTCGTGTTAATTATACAGCTATTAGTAGTGTAATATCTCCCATGCCAGAAATTATTCACATTCAGTAGCCGAAAAAATGTAAAAATTTGTATACGACATACATAGTGTGTGTGTGTGTGTATATATCATTTTTCGGTATTATTATAATATATGGAAGCATGAATTATGGCGATATTATTTGTTCCTAGTCGTAAATTTTTTATATATTTGAGCCTGGTGTCCCTTGACAGATATCTGTAGATGATTGTTTTTTCCTTTACATATTGCGCAAGTTTTTAGTTTTGTTGCATAATTGAAGTTAATCAATATGCGATGCTGGAAATGAAGAAATCCTTATAGTTCAGAGTTGGTTAGTGTCAAGTATAGTCTCATCATAATTCTAATCTCTGAATATAACTACAAAACTAGAGATACTAAGCTCTTAGTCTTGTAAAATGCTTTCTTTTCTCCACTAGCAGACGCAGATGGAATCACCTTCAACACATTGAACTTCACAGTTTTTGCACAAGCCTGCAACACAGCCAAAATATGTTAATCACAAATTACAAATCTGTAGGAATTTAGAGTTAAAAAAAGAAGAAAACAATAACACAAGTTTTGGTTTTAACCTGCAGTGTCCAATAGTAACGTGATCTCCTTTCACACAGAAGTAGGGTGATATGTGAATTAGTACATTTGAATGCCTCTTCTCTAATCTACAACATTTCAGGTCAAAAAATTTCTTGAAGAGTACAACTACTGAAGCAGCTATAAGATGTCATGCTTCAAAAATAATATGGTTTCTGTCTTTTGTTTTATCAGGAGACAACAGAAATGGAACAGTAAGGAAGACCTTGAATGCAAAGGCCACAAATGGTAGATAAGTGATAACTAAAAAAGCCTGAATCAAATCCTTACACCAATGGGGTTCATATGAACAAAAAATGATACGACAAAAAACAGGTTTCCTTCGAGGCGTTGAAAATTCATGAAATGGGTTTTTGAGTGGTTTCGGAATGGGCGGATTTATTCAAAGACTTGGTGAATTTCCTCCATTTACTGTCAATCCTACTCAGATTAATATGTTTGGTGAGATGCCCCTTTGCCTTTGGTAGAAGAAGAATTTTCTTAGATTGGCTTCTCTGTAAATTTCACTTTATGTTTAAAAATATAGAGCTCTGTTAGGTAATTATAAAAGGAGGATGTCCAATCAAATACTCAGATTTCTACTGACAATTAGAAGTCAAAACTCAGTCTAGATCAAACAAAACAATCAACAAGTGGTATCTCAAGATAGAAAATCCACCTTTAGCATTTAAATCACCTTGATATGGCTAAGGTAGGTCCCTGTGGTTGGAGAGGCAAAGAATGCTAAATTCGAAAGATGACGACTTTTATTAGGCAACATTCTCTATTTGTTTCGGTAATAATTAGGGCTTTCGGGCCTGTTCTAGCTCTTTGTTGCATACGTTTTCTATTTCTAGGAGTTGATAGAAAGATCGCGCCAGAATGGATCCTGCTTTTATTTTTTATTGAAATGTTCCGCTCTAGCTTATGAAAAAAGACTAAGAACAAGAAGAAAAGGAGTGTGACAATTTGTAATTCTGAGCTCTAAGCTACAGGGCCTAGAAGGCAAGAAGCAGACTGAATAGACTTCAAGATAGCTAGTAAACCATTAAAGAAAGCAGAAGGATTACCATCTAGTCTTGAAGTCGATTCACTGGTTTAGAGCTCTTCAAGTCTTCTATACACCTTGTTTAGTAAGTTGCTGCAACTCTCAGGAGATGTGCAAGGCCCACACATGAGATAAATGACATTGCCAAGAGGCCTCATATAGATGCCATCTTCACGGAGCTTCTGAATGAGAGATCTGGCATATAGTGAAGCATACCTGCATGTTTTGAGACAAAATGAGCTTCAGAAGTATCAAAATTGGAAACACGGAATGAAGACTTGGAGATAAGAACAAGCCAAAATATTATATGCAAAGATGTTTGAACAGAAATACTATTTGCAAATCAGTGTTAACTTTGTTCAACTTGAAATAGAGAATTTGAAGTTGAAAAACTAGTTTAAGGAGTATTTTAAGTGATGTTTTCACTCCCAGAACTTCAATTTTTTTTTTGAGTGAATTCAAGTCCAAAGACGAACTCTCCAAATACTCTTTTGCAACTTCAAATACTCGTTTTTTCCGTCAACCAAATGTTGTCCAAATGGGGCCTTAATCCTTTGGGTACTTCAGGGTTAAAAGGAAAAGAAGTCCCACATGTAAGTTTTGCCGGCTATTGTCCAATGAATTACACATGTCAAAAAGCACTCCTATACCTGGTTGAATTCATGGAATAAGCTTATATATGATTCTTAGGTGGAGCTCTTTACTTTATGTTTTTTTAATGAAGCAAAAGTTTCATTGCCTAGCATCAAGTCAATGCAAAAAGACAGTACAAGGATATTATAATTGAGCTCACAAAAAATGAAAATTAGCTCCTTAATTAAGTGGAGCTCTTTATTACAGCTTTCATATGTTGCGCCACTTTCACATGGTATAAGGTAAGCATTAAGATTTTACATGTGTAAACAATCAGTGCATTGTCAATGAGAACTAATACAGAAGTCAGAACTATTAATTTACGAGAAAACAGCATAGACCGCATACCCCGCGTTAGAGCCTTCTGCTCGAAGTTCCAATGCACATAGAGTCCCCAACACAACCACTCTGTGCACTGCTGGAAGTAAGGAAATCTGTCTCACCAAGTCTGAATCCCACAGCTGCAAACACCCAAGAAATGATGGAAAGGAGAGTGGGAGAACAAGCAACATGATCAAAAGCAAGATGTTGGGAATTCATCCTTTATAACAGGTCCCTTACAAATTATTTACAAGGTCACCTAGTGCTACTGCACTATCTTTCCTCATTTTTTGTTCAAATTTAATCGGTGGATAATAGTAGAAATTGGATGAATGTGATGACTGGATACTTTCTAGTACGGTTGTATGGAAGTATCCAGTACGGGTACATCAGGTTTCTTGCTAAATGTTTGTGTGTTTTTATGAAGAATCTGCACGGAGTACCCACACCTTATCAAGCCCAGATGATACAAGTACGTCATGGCATATGAAGGATCCGTGTAACATGGTGAAGCCTATATGGTGATTTTTAAAGTCAATCAAAGTCACACTTGGTGCTATAAAGTATGCTACTAATATTCTGGACTAGTATGCTTTCTCAGCTTTGATGGCTCCAATTATTTGTGCAAAGAGGTTTTTGTTCATCTAAGGACATTGTGCTGAATAGACAGAAACAAGGATATTTACATGTTTCCCTCAAAACAGCCTAGGAGAGAAGAAAACTGTTATTAGGAAATTTTCACAAGTGAAACTGTTTTAGGGAACAGCAAGTGAATGAATACTTAATTATCGGTCTATCAACAATGTGCATAAATTTTCACATACCTCCCTGAGCATCACAGCTTCAGATATCAAATTAGGATTTGTTTTGGAGTCCTTAAACCATTTGATTGCCTTTACAGCTGCGGTACAACCAATTGCATGTGCAGTGTAAGAGTGACCATGCAAGAGAGCCTGGAGCTGAAGCAAAGGAATGAGGTTACACCACCAATCATATGATATTAGTTTTGTTTGAGGGCTTGAATTGGGCTTAACTACTGATGGTTTTTGGCAAATACTTGACAAGCCTATTAGAACAAAAAGAATACTTGACATATAGACAGTAAACACAGATGGATATACCTTTGAATCTCCAACAAATGCTTCAAATACAGCTTCTGATGCTAAAGTGACAGCCAAGGGCACAATGCCACCAGTCATCAACTTGGCATAGCAGGCTATATCTGGCTTACAGCAGATAAACTCCGTGGCAGACTGAAAAAGCAAAAGATACAAAATGAAATTCCTCAACCAGAGAAATGATACATCAAGTAATCTGGTAAGAACCGCAAAGTGATTTAGCAAACAAACCTCTGCTCCCAGACGCCAGAATCCCGTAAAAACCTCATCGAAAATAACAGGAATCTTTTGACTTCTGCATTCTTTAACAAGTACTCTCTGAAATAGTGGATCGACCATTTCCATTCCTCCAGCACCTTGTACCACTGCAAATAATTGCAAGTAAAAGGAATCGTCATAGAAAGTAAAAGAATCATTACGAATAGTGTGGAATAAACTCAATAATTATGTCATTATTTGACATTCAAGAAAGTCATTAAGAATATCATACACCTATGTTGCTCGAACTCGGGTCCGGGTGCAGATCTAGAGGTCGGATACTTCATCACATAAATTTTAGGATTGGAGGGTACGGATCCGACTGAGGATAGGGATGCTGGGATACAACCAATAAATGTATATTACAACATATAAAGTATATATTTCGATTAGTTAAAGTGATTAAACTACAACTAATACAACTTTATTCTTTATAGACACCAATATTTTATTCATAAGATCTCGCATAATAGAAAATCATTCTCATACTTTATATAACTATATATATATATATAATGACACAAACCCAAAAAATCAAACCAAATACCCAATCAATCTATATTCTCGGTCACAGAATGTTGTCAAAGTACCCAAAGTAAGTTGACCAAATCCAGTACTGATCCTACACCCACACCTATGCCGTGTCGACAACGGTGCGGCAACGATTTTGAAGAGTCCACGTAATATATTATTAAGATATATCTCATAATAACACAAAATTCCATGAATTAGAAAATTTTGTTGTCTCATAATAACTCCCTCACTTCCAGGGGGGTTATAACATTCCTCATTCTGTTTGGCCTCCAACTGGCTCATCAACTAATAGGTGAGGCGGGAAGAGCAAATCATATACAATAAAGAGTATGGAAGAGAAAGATCCAAAAAAAGTAAATGCCTCTAGAATTACGTATGCATGAACCATGAGCAAGAAGGAAAGAAAAATGGTGGGGAAAAGAGGACCAAAAATAAACTGTGCTTATGGATAAAGTCTTGCCTGGTTCTATAATCAATGCCCCAGTCTGAGTAGATCCACTTGAGTCCATAATTAGCTGTAATGCTCGCCGTATATACGAATGATATATCTCAGAAAGATTTGAATTGTCACGACTTTCCTTGAATATGTTCTCACGCAAACTGAAAGCTGATGAAGAAACCAATTGTTGTAGTATTGAAATTGGAATAAGAATATCATCACAAGTTATGCTTCACTTACTCAAATCTTCAATATTGGGTTTTTGAGTTTCAATCTCCTGAGGAAGGCTAAGTTTCCAGACACCATCACACATGGCAACTGTTGGCGGATCTAAAAAATGACCTCTTCCCTTATACCTGCAAATTCACAATATGTTCAATACTTCAGATTTTACCTAGGGAGGAAAAAATGGTAAAGAAATGGTGTTCACCCTAACTGGCAAGACATACACAATCTTGACATCGAGTGTTTGAGTTCGAAAAAGAATAAATCACTGAAGTTTCCTTGTGCAGAATAGAACTCAAGAAGATTCACAGTCCGACAACATTAGGCATAAAGTGTTTCTTTCACAACTATAAACACCGGGAGAGAGTACAACGTACAAGTTCTCTTTTTAATTTCATATACTAATCTCACAGAAGTATCCAAATACTCACAAGAAATCAGGATGATAATCATGAACTTCACATAGCTCTTGGTTTTGGCACTTTATCATGAGCAACAAATGACTTCAAGGGGATCATGTCAGACATGTAGACAGTACTATGAACATCTTTCAAGGTCAAGAAATAATGAAATATCAAATCAATATTTAGTAGATTTGTGATGATTAGAATTAGAGAGCTGCATGTAACAAGAACTATTCAGAATTAAGTGGATCTTTTGACTCCATACCTACAATTTATACCATATGACATTTGGCTTATCAAAGAAAACTATATGCGGATGAAAAAACATTGACGTGAACCATATCTTCCTTCACGGGCAAGAATTGTATCACCCCTGGTGCATAGTACGAAATCCTTTTAGAGTCAACTGGGTGATACCGGCCAGTCAAAAGTATGTTTCCTATTTGGGCATTTTATAAGAAATGAGGCGAGGCAAGACAGGGCATGGAAGTGGCTCTCTTGCGCTCATCTGGGCTATACGAAAAGAAAAACTGAAGAGCTTTGTAGGGGTGGAAAACACTTGTGTACAGATGATCAATTTCTCTTCATAGAGAATCATACTTGTGTGTGAGACACACACTTAAAAACAAGATTATAGCAAGATCATCTATTACTTTATCAAAAATAAACTGATATAAAGACAATTAAAGACAAGATAAAAGTACCATCAATAAATGCATGATTTATATAAATGAAAAAGAAGCCCAAAAGAGAAAAGCTCCATTTTTCTAGAGCCTAGATTATCATGCAGAAAGATTGTCACCCACAAAAATTATTAACTTATCCTGTTTAGTTATGGGCCAATGATATCCAATGGCAATGAAAATTCACCCCCAAAAGAAATAATTAAATGCTTTCACAAAGAGAAGGCCATACCATGGTTGCTGGTAAAATCCAGTATAAGGTGATGGTGCCTGTGCTTCCATAGCACCCAAAGTGTCGCCATGGTAAGATCCTCTGAGGGCTAAAACCTGGTTGATGACAGAAAGCTCCATACATAAAGTAGCATTTTCCAGTGCATATGGTTGCTATTACTTATTGTTGCAATCAAATTTGTGAAAATGAGGAAACTTTCATTTATTGACAACTTTGGGTGTGTTTGGTATGAAGGAAAATGTTTTTTTTTTGCGGAAAATATTTTCTAGTGTTTGGTTAGAGAGTAGAAAATATTTTTTAGGAAAATAAATTTTTATGCTACTCTCCTCACCCCCTTCCCCCAAGCCCTATGTTTCCTGTGCCTCCCCCCCCCCCGACCCCAACCCAACCTACCA
>NC_031999.1:57240304-57305290 GCF_001879085.1 Nicotiana attenuata | reverse complement strand
ATTCTATTTTCTTCCAGAATTTAATTATTCTTCTAAAAATTTACACAAACTCAAAGGAACTAATGTGTTGCTTTACTTTTTTACGCAAAAACAACGTTGAAAATTGTGCTCCATAACTAAAAACACTCTTTTTTTTGTTGAAAAAGAAAGTACTATTTCTACAACATGAAAATAAAGTGCTCATTTTATTGAAATGAAAGACATCACGAAAAGAAAATACTCTTTTTGTTGCAATAAGAGAAAATACTTTTTACTATATCATTTAGTTGAAATGAAAGAAAATACTTTTTACTACATTATTTTGTTGAAATGAAAGAAAATATTTTTCTTACATCACGAAAAGAAAGTACTTTTTTTTGCTAAATGAAAAAAAATTATATCGTGAAAAGAAAATACTCGGAAAAAAAATCTCTATCTATAACATGAAAAGAAAGTACTATTAGGGTGGGGATGGGGAAGGGTGGGGTGGGTAGAGGTGGGGCGAGGGTGGATTGGGGTTGGGGTGGGGGTGGGTTGGTAGGGGTCGGTGAGGATGGGGAATGAGGGAAAGTTTGGAAAAGAGTTTTGGAAAATATTTTCCTCCAATTGGAGGAAAATGAGTTCACGAGGAAAATATTTTCCAAATGTAACATTTAAGCCAACCAAACATGGAAAAATTGGAAAATATTTTGGGCAAACCATTTGCGGAGGCAATCAAAATCGGGGAAATGGTAGAGAACGGTCTAAAGACTGGCCGGATATTGAGTCAAGCTGCTTTGAAAGCTACCTCCCAAGCCATCCAGAACGACTCATGGGGTTTGGCTAATCGTAAAAAAAGGGAGGAGGGAGCCATGATGGCTTCAGGTTCAAGAGGGCCCCGACGATCATTTGATCACTCTTACATGTCGCCAAGAACCCCACAACACTACTATCCACACCAAGATGCAGCTTATGCCGTGGCACCGCCTCACTATACGGTGATGAATGCCCAACCTTATGCACAGCAGCATTACAATCAAGCTCGAGCTCCACTTCCCAGAAAGACCATCCCTACCAAGCCCTGTATAACCCCCCCCCCTTTCCACCACAAAACACACATCAACACAACCCATGCCCTCGTGAGCTCCCAGGAGAAACAATTTCACCCCTATTGGTGAATCTTATTCCAGTTTGCTCCAGAAGTTGACCCAGGTTGCAACCTGTACCTCCAAATCGGCAAAATCCCGAATCCTCATCATACCGGGCCGGTACCAGGTGTGCTTACCATTCAGGAGTAGAGGGCCATGATACAGAAGACTGTTGGACCCTCAAAAGTGCGGTTGTGCCGAGGGACGAGGAAGTCCCTAATGTGACCAACAATCCATTACCGGCTCACAACAATAGGCCGGTCATTGGAATGGTTTGTGACGACAAGGAATTTAATCCAGCATTGAAAGCCATCATTGCCATCGCCGATTCAGAGGCAAGACCCAAAGCAGCTGTGAAACAAGCCAAAACCGAGAAGAAAGTCACTCCGGTTCATCAAGCTGATGAAACAAAGACTGGGGCAGCACCTGCTAAGAACGTGATTCTCTATGTTTCGAAGGCCCCGAGAAAAGAGCAGCTCATCCTGAACACTCCCAAAAAATTCGAGGAAAGGAAGGCTACGCCGAATGTGCCAAGATTGTATGTGCCAAAGGGGACCTATGTGGTGCGGGAGCCGGTAGTTTCACCAAGGCTGACTGAGCCCGTGGTTATCAGCCGCGCACCACAGAGCCCCATGAAAGCTCCCACCGCAGTCCCCTGGAATTACAACAGAACAGTTGTTACATACAAGGGGAAAAAGGTCATGGGAGAAGTGAATGAAATGAATCAGTCTGGGAAGTACCATAGCCCAAAAGAGTTAAAGAAGTCCAAACTGAACAGGGATAAACGGTTGCCATTCAAGAAGCATGCAAGCAGTGAGGAAGCAGAAGAGTTCTTCAGAAAAATGAAAACTTCAGAATATGCAATAGTTGACCAACTCCGGAAGACGCCTTCTCAGGTCTCACTCTTATCTCTGCTGCTGAGTTTGAACGAACACCAGAAAGTGCTCCTTAAAACGCTGAATGAAGCATATGTCCCAGTTGACACTTCTATTGAACAATTGGAGAGAATGGCTAAACGATTCTTTGAGGTCAACAGGATTTCTTTCAGCCGCGATGATTTGCCCCAGAGGGAGCCGCCCACAACAAAGCCCTTCACCTGACTGTCAAATGTGAGGGCTATTATGTGAAGAGAGTGATGCTAGATGGTGGTTCTGGGGTCGATATTTGCCCTCTCTCAACACTCAAGAGAATGGAGATTGGAACGGAAAGAATCCGAGCTAACGTCTGCGTACGGGCTTTTGATGGGGTCAAGAGAGAGACAATAGGAGAAATTGATCTGATTTCGACTATCGGCCCCGTGGATTTTGAGGTGACTTTCCAAGTTTTGGACATGGACACCTCATACAATTTCCTCTTGGGAAGACCATGGATTCATGTTGCCGGAGTTGTTCCCTCCAATCTTCACCAAATGGTCAAATTTGAATATGATAATCAAGAAATTGTTGTCCATGGAAAGGACGAGCAATCCATCTACCGGGACCCTTCAGCCTTGTGCCTTGAAGCTAGAGAAGGCAGCGAGCATATTGTATACCAGGCCTTCAAGATTGTGGTCGCCGACCAATGTGAAGAAGGGGCCCTATTACCTCAACCTTGCTTGTCTAATGCCTCGGTCATGGTCGCCACTCAAATGATTAGACATGGTACAAGCCCGGAAAGGGGCTCGAGGTATTTCTGCAAGCCATCACAGAGCCTATTACTTCAATCGCCAATGAGAAGTTTTTCGGTGTGGGTTTCCGAGCTACAGAGGCCGACAGAAAATGAGCTGATGAGCGCAAAGAAAAAGGGTGGATCCTGTCCCAGCCCATTCCACCGGTTTGGCCAAATTATTTTTTTTAACTTGCCGATTGATGCTCAGAAGGTCCAAAAATTTATGAGAGGTCACAGTTCTAGGTGCTACTAGATATTGGTGCCTAAGACTCCCATCGAAACCAGCGTAACCTGCTTTCTCCTGCAGCGTAGGGGTCAATTCAAAGTTGGAGAAGTGGAAAACATTGTGTGCCGGGTCCCAAAATGGTATCAGGGCCTCAATTAGATCAACGTTGTGCTTAATCTTCAGAAGACCGGTGAGCCCACCTAAAGCTTTAGTCACAGAACGATTGCTGACCTCCCCTAGGTCATTCCACCACATGTGGAGTCTTAACGGAATCTCATCTACGACCCGAAAAGGTACATACTCAACGGTTCTCATTCTGCACGCAAATTGAGAACAAATGATCAAAACCGACACATTTTCCAAAAACACAAAGTGGTTAATTCTGAAAATTCAAAACAGTAAACTCCGTAACAAAACAGGGGTTGTTTTTGCAAATACAGCCCTTCAGCACTTGAGGAAAGTTTTTAGGGCTGTTTTTGCCAACTGATGTTGATTATAGGAGAAAAGACTGACTTGGGTTTACATTGAGGCTATTCTTGCGAAAACAGCCTTCCGACGTCCCAGGAGAACGTTTTAAGGTTATTTCGACAAGAACGGCCCCGGGTGATGATCATGTTTCAAAAGTGAGGCCGGGCTTGATAAGGGTTACCTACGTATCTCACATCCGGTGAGAATCAGATCCGCATAGTTCGGTAAGCGTTGACATAACTGAAAAACATGACTTTTTGAAAATACTTGGCTTATTTTTTAAATGACTTTCTTTTTCATTTTTTTCAAAATTTCGGCAGACTTTCGAGATTTTACAAATACCTGAATTTTTCAGAACCGGGTAAGTTTCTCTCTCCTCACTCTTGGTTTTTCTTGATTTTCCTTCTCTATTCTAGAAGCCGATCAACATGCAAGCCGAAACAAATAAATGCACAAGTAGCACGTTAAAATGCATCAGAATGGTCTTTTCATTTGGGTACACCTGTCCTAGACGGACCCTCCCAATTGGTTGGACCGTAGGTGCGATGATTTACTTCACGGGCGAGGTCTCTGGTTCAAGTCCAGAACCCCTGTGTTGAGTCCCCAAAGTCAAATGCACGTGATGCAAACAAACGTACCTACTAGGGATCCGACATGAAGCTATGTCATACTAAGTTTAGATCCTGGGTGTATTGTTCTAGACCTAGCTTACCCGAGCGGACAACTCGAGCCGAGAGGGGGGCAGCGTACCGGGAATACAGCAGCTTGTCCGATCCTCGTTCTAAAATTAGGGTATGACTACTAGAAAAGAAGCCACGCGAAGCGCACGCTTCCAGAAGATTTAGAAGACTCAGAGAGAAGAAGGGTGTCGTAACATTTTTATATACAGTTCAAATAATATCAAAGCGGTAAAAAGCGGCATTTAGCACATTAGGCTCAAACACGTCAAAAAATCAGATAAAAAACATAAGTCAAGTATCACAGTTATTCTAAGCTCGAATTCTGAACCCTGAACCAGAGATTCTGGGTTCGCTCCCCAGCAGAGTCGCCAGAGCTGTCACACCCTTAATAATCAATATCATCAAGTCAGCAGGTAAAACAAAGCACTACTACTTGGAGGACATTAAGTAGACCAACCTTTAGATCCACACGACTCTCAGCACTCTCAGCCACCAAATCATCAGAGATAACTCTGTGATCAAACAAGAACTTCCGTAGTGCCATTTTAAGAGCAATTTCAATTGCAGTAGAGCCATTATCTGAAAAGTACACTCTTGAAGCCCACCCTATCAAAACAATGTTGTTCAAAAACTAATCTTAGTGCAGTCTGGAAGTATTTTAACATAATTAAGGCATACTACATTACTACCAAACACGAAACACAGTCAAATGGCACACAACTGAACACTTGCTGCAACCATCTCGTAAGATTTGGACACGGCCTAACTAAAACTTTGGACCGCAAAAAATCTAAGAAATACCCATCTGGACAATTGGAAAGAAATAAAAGAAAAGGAATTCAGTATCCTTCTTGTATGGACATCATGTAGATTTAGTTTTTCAAGGTTAATGAACAAGCATACAGGAATTGTTGACAAAAATCCATAAAAGACCATTTGCTCTATGTTTAGGCTGCATTAAGATGTGTTGCATTGGTGTCAACTGTAAACTTAAGCATCTGAACCACAAAGCAGGAACATAGATAAAAACTGACAGGCAAAGCTAGGCAGGAACAAATGTAAAAGTCAGCAAAAAATTTAAAAGACAGACAGAAAAAGCACTACTCTTTTGCCAGAAAGTGTTGATTATAATTATGCAGATAACACAAGCGAAGAACAACTAGTTCTATTCTTGAGCTTCAACTTTCTCTTTGAGTTTGAGGAGGAGATCCTGATATTCTGTTCTGCTAGTGTTTGGTACAAAAGTCACGTGCAGAAATTAACCTTTATATAAAGAAGAGAGCTGTCAACTGTCCTGATTAGTAGGTTTATCTGATCCAGCGATCAAGTGAACTAACAGAATGTTTGAGCCTATAACAGCTCAAACACTTCTCTGAGTTCTTAGTAAGAAAAAAATGATATAAGCAGAAAAGTTAGATCAATGCATTCCTTACACCTGACAAGTGGTGTTCAGCAGCTCATGTTTTGATAGTTAGAATTCTTGCCAAACATGTAGGCTAAAGCAAATTACACATTGATAAAGATGTCAATAAATTACCACATGACAAAATTGCTGCATAAATTTGCAACATGGTCCCTCAAAGAACTGTAATCAGCAGAAACTACAAAAACTTAAATGAAATATAAGAGAGATTTCCTCTCCTATATGCTATCTCATGGAGAATACATAGTTTCAAAGATAAGAACATTGATTAAGCCCCAGTTCGCAGATGTCCCTAAGAAATGAAATGCATGCATGGACAGGGTTTGAAAGAGAAACCTTTTCCCACGCCTTCAAGCAAAAGTTCAGCACATTCCAGAGCCGGTTCATAGACATTTTCAGGAAACATTACATGACCATATCTAGCAGTAGCGTAACCCACATCTCTTGCAAGCTCAATCTGAAACCATCTAAAGACAAACAGTGCAAAATGGAGTTACAGCATGCCCCATCTGACAATCCTAATTAGCCACATATGACCCATAATCATCCAAAAGGACTCCTTTGTAGAATGAATTGCTGCTATAATTAAAATATGAAATAAAAATGTCAGATCAATCTGAAACACCATGATGGAAGTTTGATCTACCTAATTGTCGAATTTGTCGCATTCTCTTATTGTTAAGATAAAAATGTAGACAATCCCACATATACCTCCCTCACAAGCAAGATAAGTATTATTAATACTATTCCTGAGTGGATCTTATGAGGGACAAGATCAGAAAGGCCTAAGATCTTCAAGCTAGCTGGTTTACTGGCTTCTTCATTGCCTTAGCTGATAAAGCTTGGCTTAGACGCAGTCAGTTCCTATAACAGGAAACCCCTCTTACTTGGAAAGACTCCTTACTCCACATAGATAAGAAATGTTGTATAAATGTACTATGAACTAATATTTTCCAAACAAGGTGATAACATAATGGATTTTCTAATTAAAAAGAAAAGGTAAAAGAAAAACCAGACATTGCAGCTATATTCGTACATTTGAAAAAAAAAATACTTGCACAAAAATGAATTGGACTACTTGAGTGCACCAAGGTTTAAGGCATTCAAATTACAATTGCGTTAAATCACAAGGTGTTACATCCTACTCTCCTAGAAAATTGTTCCCATAAATCGTAGTGTCCAATCATAGACATCTTCATTCTCCTTATTCACTATTCGAACACAAACATGCACATGCCACAGAATGGTAACAGAGATTTGCTATAAAACAATCATAAAGGTAGGCTAAATTGCAACTAATAAGGACGAATCTACAGACTGACCTGTAAAGTAGCATCAGGTCCCTGCGTCCACCAACTTGCACAAGCATCAAATTGTTGGGTGATTAAATCAACTTTATTAACCTACAGTAAAAGCATTAAATTAACCAATGTGTAAGTGGAACGGTAACACGCAGCATAGGAAAAGAATAGTAAATATTCTTTCCTCTCCCGGTAGATATAGCAGATAGATGGACACAGTTATGACATCATAAAGAAGATCAAAGAGAAAACTAGAACAATATCAGCAAGAACACTATCACTAATATGTAGATATGCATCAGTCAAAGAGCTTTAGCACACACTTTTTTTAGTATTGGCTGTGAGCATGAGCTTTTAAAAGTACTATAGAAATGAACTAAATGCTAGATGACAAGAAACAAAACCATTTTCACAACTTTAAGTAACATTCACAACCTTGTGCACAGCAAAGTTTTCTCCACATCGTGAATCTATAACCGTAACATCTTCTTCTGGTACAAGTTTGTGTTGAGTAAAGGGCCACCAGAAAATATCATGTGCCTTCCTTGGCATGTTGCGTAATCTAGATGCTCTCTCCAGAAAAGCTGACTGCATTATTTCTTGAAGAGAATGAAAAGTAGACACTGCTTCTTGAAACCACTCCATTAGGTTATTTGACATCTCTTTCGGTATAGGTGGAAGCACAAGCACGGGGACCCTGTCAGCCAAGGAAATAAGCTTTCTGCTCCTTTTGTTTCACAGTGAAAATACATGGAACAAGATTGGATGATATACCCATCTATACATTAGTCTCTAAACTGAAGCATTAGAATGTAAAAGCGACAGTGCCTATTTTATGGTGTTAAACCACCTATATCTTCAACTAAAATACAAAAGACACATTTAAGCCAATAGAAAACAACTTTAGATTCACCTTCTCCGCAGGTAAGATGATAAAGGACCCTCATTAGCTAGGCCATGGTCTTCAACTACTACAGCAACAACATCATAACCTCGAAGTTTCAAACTTTCATAGGCTGAAATAGTTCCTGAAATACCCCCTAGCTTTCCATCGCCGACAAGAATAGCTGGGAACCGGAAAGGTCTGCAAAAGCAGAAAGTAATATTGAAATAAAGGAAATCTGCCAACAAAAAGAAAGAAGCTGTTACATTTGAAATTTAAATGTTGTAGTCTCTAAAGTATTTGCTTACAAGAGTAAAAGATACTAATATTGTTTTATTTGAAATATGTCTAATTCTCTACGGACTTTCCCAAGCAAGTATTCAATTATAGATGATTTGATAACCAATAAAGGAAGATCTTCCTTGCACCATTATAAGGTTGAGAATCCACCTCTGCAATTCTTATTCATCTTAGTTTTGAACAATGAACAGTGTGAGTAGCATGTATCCTACAGCTAAGCACATTTCTATTGTTTGTCTTCAGTTTTCCAATGATCCCTTCTTGAAAGGTGAAGTAGCTTAGCGAACTTTGACTCTTTGCATCTCTAGTGGGTCTGTAACCATGGATTGCTACTTTAGGGGTTCAAAACAAGAGAAGATAGCTAGAAAACATTATATTACGCTAGAAGTCTTGACAGTCACATTGCCTCCTCTGTAATTTTTCTTGTCAAGTAATCCCCTTTGCCAACTCAATTCAACAAAAAGTAGTCAGAGGGATCAATACTGACATAGTGCCCTTGTTGAGAGGTTGCCTATTCTCAAAAGGCATCTCTCTAACTTGGTCACCAATAACATTCCTTTAAGGAATAGTGCTAATCACTGTTAGGAATGTAAGCTGGGTTTTTAACCTAGGTAACTGACTAGATTCTACATTTGTGCTTTTGCTTACATATGTACAAGCAGCTATAACACTATCAAGGAGGCTTGATATTTCTGTTTTTTCTCACATATGTACAAGCAACTATAACATGTCAAGTAGGCTTGATATTACAGCACTCTTAGCATCAAGCTCATGACACTTCCACCAAGTCAATTAAGTTCATTATACTTCCACCAAGTCGAAGCTTCACCAAATGTATGTTTTTATTTTTCAAGATGAGGACTAACACGTGTACGCTTCGTATTGGATGTATCCTTCCAAATATATTCTCAATTACAGAATCAAATTTTTACATAAATACTTCATTTTTCAGCAGTTAATCCTATTGGCATATAGAAAGTTAATATTTTTTGAAGGAACACTCAAAGAACCACGCACCGATACAAGTCACATTGAAGCGAACCAGATGGTCCAGGACTAGCAACGCCACCAGCAGTCTCGATCACACAAAAAACCTCACCCTTTTCACCACTTTCCAGTTTATCAATTTCTAAGCAAGCCTTCAACATCTCCAACAACTCAGCATCTTCTACTCTAGCATTTTCTCTCTCCGCCACCAAATGTGGCGATAATGCCTCTTTCCACCCGTACATTGTCTTACAAACTAGCATCGAAAACCCCTTCATCATTTCCCCATTCTCACTCGTCCCTCGCAACCTACTCTCCTCGTAAAACCCCAAATTCATAACCCCATTCCCACAACTTCTCCCCATTTCATCCTTAACAACGGCATTCGAAGCCGGAACGGATGCTCTGAGCACGTGATTCGATGCGAAGACGGAGAATTCAGGTTTATTTAAGGAGAAAAATTGGGAGTATTTGTTGTAAACGAAGCGGGAATCAGAGTCGTATGGGAAACCTGTTTGGACAGGCTTCAAGTAGAGAAATTTGCGGTTTGAGGAAGAAAGGAAGGAAGTGGAAAGCCCGGCGGAGACCAGGGTTTTGCCAAGGGAAGTGTTCGCGGCCCATATGGTGTAGATTGGGTGGGTGAGTGAGTATTCGATGGAAGGCGGTTGTGAATGTGTTGAGAGACCGCGGCAGAGGTGGTGGTGGTGGTGGGGCCTGCGGAGGAGGGCGGCGAAGAAAGTGGTAGCTGGTGACATAGTGGATGGAGAGATAGACCCTAGAGAAAGAGTGACAGTGAGTGTTATGAATGATAATAGTGACATAGAGGCCAGCAAGGATGACACGTTGGATAAAAATAATCCTACTCAGCCTAGAAAGAGTACTCGTGTGAAAATGCCATCTAGAAGATTAATTGATTTTGTGGTGGGGCCAGGCTAACAGAATGGGCTGAGGGAGTGCGTGCTATGCGACGTCTGGAGCATAAGGAATCTGTTACAAATCATTGTTGCTGGGCATAACAGTTTTGGGCGTGTGTTGCATTGTATTTCTGCTTCTCATCTCTTCCTCTGCTTTTCTCCTCTCATCTCCTTTCTACTATCTTTCAGTATTTGGCTTCTTTGAATATTCAGTTGTTGTGATTCAATTCAGTGCTTCATTAAATCAATATAATTGTTTGGTTGGTTAGTGTTCCTTGATTGTTCCATTGGTGCTTTCATCCAGAGGTCTTTTTGATGGGGGACCAAAAACAACTCAAGGCTCTAGTAGATGAATCTGTAAGGAAGCGACAGATTCCTTTTCCAAGGAACTAGCTGAAATCCGTGGTATGTTACTGGAATTTGTGGGTAAACAAGTGCATGATCCAACAATGGCAGTCGCACGACAGGATAACGCACCGGCGGCACCCACTCTCCAGCACAAACCAGCTCCAGTGGAATTTGGACGGTTTCGTGGCGAGAAACCGGATGCTTGGGTATTCCAAGCAGAGCGTTACTTTGATTTTTATAAGATTGAAGATTCACAAAAACTTACGATAGCATCCTTTTATCTCGATGGTGAGGCACTAGAGTGGTATCGATGGTTGTTTCGGAACAAACAATTAATTGGATGGGACCATTTTGCGGAGAAGGCGAGGATTCGTTTCAAGCCGAAGGGTCTCGAATCTGCTGAGGGCCGTCTCGCAAAGCTCAGGCAGGTGACCACAGTATCGGAATTACAGGGACGATTTGAATTTATTGCCAACGAGACAGAGGATGTCTCAGAGGGTCTGATGGTAAGGCTCTTTATTTCTGGGCTTAGGGAAGACATAAAGAATTCGGTTCTCAGTCACGAGCCCAAAACATATGAGGACACACTTAAGTGGGCCTATATCCATGAACGCAGGATCCAGGCAGAAAAGGGTCCAGTTCGACCCGCTTTTGCTAACAAAGGGGTGCCTCTTTTGCCTAGCCCTAATCAAAAATTTTCATCCTCGTTCATTCCAACCACATCGACAACTCAAGCTCAATATCGACCACCCCTCAAACGTCTTACTCATGCTGAGATCCAGAGCCGACGTGAGCGAGGCTTATGCTACTATTGTGAGGAGAAATACACTGCAGGCCACAAGTGTAAATCTCCACCTCAGCTTCTTCTTCTTACAGATGGGTCTGATGTTGAACCTTCATTGCCGGAGCCTTTTGTCTCTAACGATCTTTTGGCTGAGGAACTGCAAGTTTTGGAGGTCCAAGAGCAGTCTGCTATTTCATATCACGCTTTGGCTGGTGGAAATTCCTCTTCCACATTACGATTTCTTGGCCATGTGAACGGGTCTCCAGTCCAAGTTTTGCTGGACGGAGGGAGCGATCATAATTTTGTTCAGGCGCGAGTGGCTAAGTTCTTGCAGCTTAAGGTGGATTCAACTCCCAACTTCTCTGTTATGGTAGGCAGTGGTCAACGCCTCTGTTGCGAAGGCGTTGTAAGGCAAGTACCTCTCACGATTCAGGGGTGTAATCTAATACTTGATCTATATGTGCTCCCTATGCATGGTGCTGACATAGTTCTTGGGGCTGCGTGGCTCTCTACTCTGGGAAGGGTGGTACAAGATTATGCTGAGCGTTTATTTGAGTTCACTTTACAAGGAAAAACTATCAGTTGGAAAGGGGACATTCCGAACACTGCATTGCCGGTCCAATTGCATAGCCTTCGTAGGTACGCCGCTACTGATGCAGTATCCTCATATTACTGCCTTCAATTAGTGCAAGATGAGGTCTCAGCCGATGAGCACACTAATCCAGACCTGGTTTCTATTCTAGAGGAATTTTCCGATGTTTTCCTGAAACCACAGGGGTTACCACCTTCTCGGTCCCAAGACCATGCGATTCATTTAAACCCTGGGGCTGAACCAATTAATGTTAAGCCTTACCGCTACCCCTACTTCCAAAAACAGGTCAGGGAACAGTTAGTTGCAGACATGCTCAACGATGGGGTTATCAGGACTAGCACGAGTCCCTTCTCCTCTCCGGTGTTATTAGTCCGAAAGAAGGATGGTACATGGAGATTTTGCATGGATTATAGGGCCCTAAATGCCATTACTGTGAGGGACAGGTTTCCAATTCCTACCATTGATGAGTTATTCGAAGAGTTACATAGTGTCATTATATTTTTTGAAGCTTGACTTACTGTCCGGATACCATCAGATCAGGGTCCGAACTGAAGATGTAGCCAAAACAGCCTTTAGAACACACGATGGACATTATGAATTTTTAGTTATGCCGTTTGGTTTGTCCAATGCTCCATCAACATTTCAGGCGACAATGAATGAGATCTTCAGGCCTTATCTTCGGCGTTTCGTGTTGGTTTTCTTCGATGATATCTTGGTCTATATCCCCACGTTGGTTACGATTCACCNCACCACTTTGCCTTAACAATTTTTATAAAATAATTAACATAAGTTTGGCCGGTTAACCATATTTAATGGGTCATATAGAGTGCTTAATACCTTCTCTATAAGATTAATTAGAATCCTTATCCGTAGTCTTAAAGGTTAAGTAGACCATAGAACGGAGTTAACTTTAAGCATTATTTAGCTAAAATTGGTGTCCTAATTCACCATTAAAATAATTAGGTGGCGACTCTCTTTAATCAAATAAACCTCAGAATTACCAATATGTTATACTCTAATTTGACCCGTGTTAAAATGGGGTATAACAGCATGGCGACTCTGCTGGGGATTCTAGGTTCTAAACCATAACAAACTTAGGTTAATAAAAATTAATTTGTGTGTTTGTAATTGTTTATGATGCTTATTTGAATTGCCTTTATGTGATAAACTATCTTATATGAATTATTTATTCTTATTGCTTTATTTAAATTGTCATTCTGTTTCACTTCCTCCACTTCTGGAAAATTCACACAAAGCACACACCTAGGGGTTACGTGGTTTGCGGCCGTGCACTTTTCAAAAAAAAATACCTTTAGGGGAAAGTTCGTGGGTAAGTCGATCGGCGGTGCAATCGACAGTCACGGGCTTTCCACTCTCAAGGTGTCCGCTTGGGAGAAGACCAGTATAGAAAATCCACTCTTAGTCAACCTAAGATAAAGCTGAACAAAAACCCATTTAAGAGCATGCATCATTTTAACCTTAGGTGGCTTAATACCCGAGGTGTATTAAATCCATTAGTTAACCAGCTCCAGTGGAATTTGGACGGTTTCGTGGCGAGAAACCGGATGCTTGGGTATTCCAAGCAGAGCGTTACTTTGATTTTTATAAGATTGAAGATTCACAAAAACTTACGATAGCATCCTTTTATCTCGATGGTGAGGCACTAGAGTGGTATCGATGGTTGTTTCGGAACAAACAATTAATTGGATGGGACCATTTTGCGGAGAAGGCGAGGATTCGTTTCAAGCCGAAGGGTCTCGAATCTACTGAGGGCCGTCTCGCAAAGCTCAGGCAGGTGACCACAGTATCGGAATTACAAGGACGATTTGAAGCTATTGCCAACGAGACAGAGGATGTCTCAGAGGGTCTGATGGTAAGTCTCTTTATTTCTGGGCTTAGGGAAGACATAAAGAATTCGGTTCTCAGTCACGAGCCCAAAACATATGAGGACACACTTAAGTGGGCCTATATCCATGAACGCAGGATCCAAGCAGAAAAGGGTCCAGTTCGACCCGCTTTTGCTAACAAAGGGGTGCCTCTTTTGCCTAGCCCTAATCAAAATTTCTCATCCTCGTTCATTCCAACCACATCGACAACTCAAGCTCAATATCGACCACCCCTCAAACGTCTTACTCATGCTGAGATCCAGAGCCGATGTGAGCGAGGCTTATGCTACTATTGTGAGGAGAAATCACTGCAGGCCACAAGTGTAAATCTCCACCTCAGCTTCTTCTTCTTACAGATGGGTCTGATGTTGAACCTTCATTGCCGGAGCCTTTTGTCTCTAACGATCTTTTGGCTGAGGAACTGCAAGTTTTGGAGGTCCAAGAGCAGTACTGCTATTTCATATCACGCTTTGGCTGGTGGAAATTACCTCTTACCACATTACGATTTACTTTGGCCATGTGAACGGGTCTACCNCATAGTTTTGTTGTGTCCTGTCAAACATGCCAACAGATGAAGGATGTGCATCACCAGTCCGGCGGGTTTATTACAACCATTGCCAATTACTGATTTGGTATTTGAAGATATTGCAATGGATTTTATCACTTGCCTACCGAGCTCAAAGGGAAAGTCTACTATCATGACGGTGGTTGATCGATTAACAAAGTATGGTCACTTCATTCCTTTGCCTTCCACTTTTTCCACACAAACAGTTGCTGAAGCTTTTGTGGTGGGGATTATTCGTCTTCATGGGCCTCCAAGGACCATAGTTACTGATCGTGATCCTCGGTTCTTGCATGCCTTTTGGCAGGAGATCAATCGCTTGTAGGGAACTTCTTTGGCCATGAGTACTGCTTACCATCCACAATCCGATGGGTAGTCTGAGGCCCTCAATAAATGCGTGGAACAATACCTTCGATGCTATGTTGTTGATTCGCCACATAAGTGGGTTTCGATGTTGCCTTGGGCAGAGTACTGGTACAACACTTCTTACCAGACTTCTGCTGGTATATCTCCCTTTCAAGCTCTTTATGGGAGACCACCTCCTAATATAACTCGTTACATCAGAGGTAGTAGTCCTAGTGAGTTGGTGGAAAATTATTTCGTGGACAGGGATGAAATTTTGGCATTACTGAAGCTCAATCTGATCAAGGCACAGACTCATATGAAAAAGTTGGCTGACAAGCATCGTATTGAGCTTGAGTTTGCCGTGGGGGATTGGGTGTTTGTCAAGCTCAAGCCCTATCGTCAGAACATTGTGCGTCTGCAACAACACCCAAAGCTGGGCAGGCGTTACTTTGGGCCTTTTCAAGTCCTTAAACGCATTGGCCAAGTAGCTTACAAGTTAGACTTACCCGAAGCAGCTCGCATCCGTCCTGTTTTCCATGTTTCAGTCTTAAAGCGTTGCATTGGGGAACCAGCTCAACAGATTACCCCATTACGACTGTCGGATTTCGCTGAGCCTGGGATTCAGCCGTCCCAGAACCTTGAGGACAAGGTTCTTTCACAGGACGGAGGTATTGTTATGAATGATAATAGTGACATAGAGGACAGCAGGGATGACACGTTGGATAAGAATAATCCTACTCAGCCTAGAAAGAGTACTCGTGTGAAAATGCCATCTAGAAGATTAATTGATTTTGTGGTGGGGCCAGGCTAACAGAATGGGCTGAGGGAGTGCGTGCTATGCGACGTCTGGAGCATAAGGAATCTGTTATAAATCATTGTTGCTGGGCATAACAGTTTTGGGCGAGTGTTGCATTGTATTTCTGCTTCTCATCTCTTCCTCTGCTTTTCTCCTCTCATCTCCTTTCTACTATCTTTCAGTATTTGGATTCTTTGAATATTCAGTTGTTGTGATTCAATTCAGTGCTTCATTAAATCAATATAATTGTTTGGTTGGTTAGTGTTCCTTGATTGTTCCAGTGAGAAAGGAAGTGAAAGCTAACGGCTATAATTAAGAGAAGGATTAGGAAATGCGGACAAATATCGGAATTATGTGCGATATAAGTCGCGTTAAAATACGATTTATGAGTCGCGTATTACGATTTATAAGTAGCATATACTCCATTGCGATTTATAAGTCGTATTTAATCACTGCGATTTATTGCCTTATAAGTCCTATCTCCGATGTAATTGTTGATCCCTTCTCTCTCTCACAACACATATTTTTTCTTCCCTTTGGAGGTGTTATTTCAGTGAGCGTGATATTTTCGGGTGAAAATCATTTACACCCCTTAACTTTGCTTTAAAAATTAAATTACCCCTTAACATTGAACAATAGTCATTCTTCCCCCTTTTATGTCCATTGACTTTCTTAAATACCTATTTACCCTTACATATCAACCTCTTTCTCTTTTTTTTTTTTTTTTTTACTTTTTAAAATCATGAAAATTTTCTTTCGGTTATTAAAATTTATATAACAAAAGTACCTGTACAAAGAAGAAAAATTATTTCTGAGACGAAAAAAGAAGGTGAGTAATATTAATTTAAGTAATATATCCTATAATGAGATAAATTAGCAGAATAAAAATAATTTAATTTTATTTATAGCAATAAGCTATATTTATAAAGTGACAATAAAAGGGAGTAAAACTTTATGTTTGCTTCATGCATATAATTGTTGCCTTTACTTGATAGCTAAGATCTTAATTAGTTGTTTAGGTAACCATGTTCTGTTTGCTTCAAGTCAATACCTTAAAATATGTCTTTTTTAATAATGATAGTGTCAGGTTACGCGCTCCTCCACTATTCCACCTGATACCTGCTACTACCTCGTACAGGAGAATTTTGTCCACCAAGGCTTAGTCAAATTTGAACAAATTATCTAGCCTTATTTTGCGTCCCACTTCACTTTTTAGCATTCAAGTGTTATTTGTGTGGATGAAGTTTATATTTTTGGCCTTTCATCACTAACTTGCGTGCTTTGAATTTGTACGTTGAGCTTTAAGTCCTTGCAATATCGTGTTTCAGTGCTTTTCGCCTTTGCCAATACTAATTTGAAAAGGTATTGCATGAATTACTTGATACTGGTTCTAAGAATTGGCACTTTTTGTTTGTTTGACTCAAAAGTTATCGATATACTTTGCAAGCTTAAAAACAATCAAAAGTAAGAAAGGGTAAATCGTAATCAAATATAATAGACCTAGAGATGAAAAATGAAATTGTTGTTGTAGATCTAATAGTGATAATATGAACTCAAGAGGAAGTATTCGTTAGAGATAGCAATAGAGAGTAAGAGAAAATGAGAGAGTTGTATTATTCCAGAGTCCTCCTCTTTACAATGTGAAGGTCTCCCTTATATAATAGGAGACCTTCCTCGAAATAATAAAAAAGTTACAAAAATAGGTAACGTTTTCCTAGTGAAGATACTGAGTCCTAAACGATGTCGCTTTTGTCCCCACGTCTGAGTCGTACCCTTACGTTAGTTGGCGTATACTCACTGGGCGTACCCATTGACGTAGAGACGCTGACGGTCAAATTTGACCCTATACACTGTCAAAAGCCTGTGTTGTGACAGTGTATAAAATTGCATAGGCTGCCTAAAGTTTCGGTTTATATATCGATCTTTATATGGTTTCTTTACAAATAGATATTTGCACCAATTGGAAAAAAATGCTTCAGTTTCATTTTTTGCTTTTAAGGTGTCACCCTGCTTGCACTAAACTGTCAGTTTAAGCATGGTAATTTGGTACTGGAAAGTAGTTTTGACTTTGTGATTCTTTCACGTTACAGATATTACTGCTTTCTGGTTCCATTATCACTTCCTATCCTGGTTGTCGCAATATATTTTCACTGGCTCAGCATGAAGATCTTCAAGCATGCATAGCTCAGTCGAGGTATAAAGCAAATCATTTAGTAGTAATCTCATGAATACGATACTATAAAGCAGATATCATGTGTTGTTATGACTGTCGGATTGACCACAAAAAATGTTTTCGATATTGCAACAGTTCAGTATATCTACTGAATGCAACCGACTGGAGAGCTCCACCTCTGTGCATCCTATGAACAAGCTATATCGCAAAAACAAAGCAGCAAACGCCCTTCATTCAGATGTTGATGTTTCCTGTCATTATATTTTTGGTTTATTAACTTGAAGATTGTACATTACTTTGATGTTAGACTTTTAGATTCCCTATATGATGAAAAGGTCTATGTCCATTGTCCTTGTACACAATTTTGAGCAACCACTTGGTGCTATGATTAATGGAATTTACCTTTTCCAATGTGTTTTTGTCCCATTTCCAAATAACTTGCAATGCACTCACCAACTGCTCATGCTCAAGTTGTGTATTGAAGCAACCTCTTTTTCCAGGAAAACAACCAGGTTCTGAATCTATTAATGACTTCATGTGTCTATTATATCTTGTTTAATTTAACTCAATCAAAATTTCTCTGTTTCGATTTCCTAGTACCTTGCCATATTGTTACTGGTTATTGATATTGTTTTTTCCATTTTGTGAGAATGCACGGGAGAAAATATATTATTGATGTATTGACATATGTTACAATGAGCCCTATATATATACACACACATAACATGTCCTACTCCTAATATATATTGGATTAGGGTTATTTATTTACTCCTATTTACATGACTATTCTAACACTCCCCCTCAAGCTGGTGCATATAAATCATATGTACCGAGCTTGTTACATATGTAGTTAATACGAGGACCAGTGAGGGACTTGGTGAAAATATCTGCAAGCTGATCATTCGACTTCACAAACTTTGTAGCAATATCTCCCGAGAGTATCTTTTCTCTAACAAAGTGACAGTCAATCTCAATGTGTTTAGTTCTCTCATGGAACACTGGATTTGACGCAATATGAAGAGCAGCTTGATTATCACACACAAGTCCCATCTGACTAATCTCACCAAATTTCAACTCCTTGAGCAACTGTTTGATCCAAATTAGCTCACATGTCGCCATAGCCATCGCTCGATATTCTGCTTCTGCACTAGACCGAGCAACCACATTCTGTTTCTTGCTCTTCCAGGACACCAAATTTCCTCCTACCAAGACACAATATCCAGACGTAGAACGTCTATCAGAAGGTGATCCTACCCAATCAGCATCTGAGTATCCAACGATCTGCTCATGGCCTCGACCCTCAAACAATAAACATTTGCCTGGAGCTGATATTATATACCGAAGAATGCGAACAACTGCATCCCAATGACTATCACACGGAGAATCCATAAACTGACTCACAACACTCACAAAAAAGGAAATGTCAGGTCTTGTCACTGTAAGGTAATTTAATTTACCAACCAACCGTCTATATCTTGCAGGATCGCTAAGAGGCTCCCCCTGTCCTGGCATGAGTTTAGAATTCGGATCCATCGGAGTGTCAACCGGTCTACAACCTGTCATTCCTGTCTCTTCAAGAATATCTAAGGCATACTTTCGTTGTGAGATCACAACACCTGNTGATGCATACAGGCGATGACGTCATTCCAAAAAGGAAGCCACGCGTCAGTGTCTCAACAACGTCATATATTTCACCTCATTCATATTGCCGCCCCTGGTCGAGGTCAAATTCTCCTAAGCCGAGGTTCGCATTTCCGCCCATCGAAGACGCCCACCAAACGCATCTCCAACGAGCGTAGGGACTAACTGTATAGGGTCAAATTTGACCCTCAGCATCTCTACGCCAGTGGGTGCGCCCAGTGAGTGTACGACGACTAACGTAGCGGGTACGACTCGGACGTGGGGACAAAAGCGACATCTTTTAGGACTCAGTGTTTTCACTAGGGAGACATTACCTGTCTTTGTAACTTTTTGATTCTTTCGAGGAAGGTCTCTTATTATATAAAGGAGACCTTCACATTGTAAAAGGGGGATTCGGATCTAATACAACTCTCTCATTTTCTGGCTTTCTCTCTCTATCTCTACCTCAAACGAACATATCTTACTGAGTTCATATTATCACTTTGCAATACTAGATCTACCACAATAATATCATCTTTGCATCTTGTGAGAAAGCACGGGAGAAAATATATTATTGATGTATATTCATATGTTACAATGAGCCCTATATATATACACACATAACATGTCCTACTCCTAATATATATTGGATTAGGGTTATTTATTTACTCCTATTTACATGACTATTCTAACACTCCCCCTCAAGCTGGTGCATATAAATCATATGTACCGAGCTTGTTACATATGTAGTTAATACGAGGACCAGTGAGGGACTTGGTGAAAATATCTGCAAGCTGATCATTTGACTTCACAAACTTTGTAGCAATATCTCCCGAGAGTATCTTTTCTCTAACAAAGTGACAGTCAATCTCAATGTGTTTAGTTCTCTCATGGAACACTGGATTTGACGCAATATGAAGAGCAGCTTGATTATCACACACAAGTCACATCTGACTAATCTCACCAAATTTCAACTTCTTGAGCAACTGTTTGATCCAAATTAGCTCACATGTCGCCATAGCCATCGCTCGATATTCTGCTTCTGCACTAGACCGAGCAACCACATTCTGTTTCTTGCTCTTCCAGGACACCAAATTTCCTCCTACCAAGACACAATATCCAGACGTAGAACGTCTATCAGAAGGTGATCCTGCCCAATCAGCATCTGAGTATCCAACGATCTGCTCATGGCCTCGACCCTCAAACATAAACCTTTGCCTGGAGCTGATTTTATATACCGAAGAATGCGAACAACTGCATCCCAATGACTATCACACGGAGAATCCATAAACTGACTCACAACACTCACAGAAAAGGAAATGTCAGGTCTTGTCACTGTAAGGTAATTTAATTACCAACCAACCGTCTATATCTTGCAGCATCGCTAAGAGGCTCCCCCGTGTCCTGGCATAACGTTTAGAACTTCGGATCCATCGGAGTGTCAACCGGTCTACAACCTGTCATTCCTGTCTCTTCAAGAATATCTAAGGCATACTTTCGTTGTGAGATCACAACACCTGAGCTAGACTGAGCGACCTCAATACCCAGAAAATACTTTAGTTTGCCCAGATCCTTAGTCTGAAAGTGTTGCAAGAGATGTTGCTTCAATTTAGTAATACCATCCTGGTCATTGCCGGTAATAACAATGTCGTCAACATAGACCACCAGATAAATACAGAGACTCGAGGCAGAATGCCGATAGAATACAGAGTGATCAGCTTCACTCTGAATCATGCCAAATTCTCGAATAACTGTGCTGAACTTACCAAACCAGGCTCGAGGAGACTGCTTTAGACCATAAAGTGACCGACGCAAGCGACATACAAGGCCACGAGACTCCCCCTGAGCAACAAACCCAGGTGGTTGCTCCATATAAACTTCATCCTCAAGGTCACCGTGTAAAGAAGCATTCTTAATGTCCAGCTTATAGAGGGGCCAATGGCGAACAACAGCCATGGATAGAAAAAGGCGGACTGATGCTATCTTAGCCACAGGAGAGAAGGTATCACTGTAATCGAGCCCAAATATCTGAGTATATCCTTTGGCAACAAGACGAGCCTTAAGACGATCAACCTTACCATCCGGACCAACCTTGACTGCATACACCCAACGACAACCAACAGTAGATTTACCTGAAGGAAGAGGGACGAGCTCCCAAGTACCACTCGTATGTAAAGCAGACATCTCGTCAATCATAGCCTGTCGCCATCCTGGATGAGACAATGCTTCACCTGTAGACTTAGGGATGGAAACAGAGGACAAAGAAGATAGAAAATCATAATAGGGTGATGACAAACGATGATAACTCAAACCGACATAATGGGGATTAGGATTAAGGGTGGCCCGTATACCTTTCCGAAGTGCAATCGGTTGATTAAGAGGAGACAATTCCGCAGTATTAGCAGGGTCAGGTGCAGGACGTGAATCAGCTGGACCCGATGCTGGGCGCGGACGACGATGATATGTCAAAAGTGGTGTTCCTGTGGCAGGGAGTCTAGGAGGAGCCACACTAGACTCCTCAACGGCTGGAATGGATAAGACTTCTATAGCGGAAGGTGAAGGAGGAGCTATAGGAGACTCGGGTAAGACTTCTGTGGCGGAAGGTGAAGGAGGAGCTATAGTAGACTCCTTAAAGGTCGGTATAGGTAAGACCTCAGATATATCAAGGGGGTTAGAAAGGTCAGAAGAGGTAAAGAAAGGTTTAGACTCAAAAAATGTGACGTCAGAGGACATAAAGTACCTACGAAGATCAAGTGAGTAACAACGATATCCCTTCTGAACACGAGAATAACCAAGGAAGACACACTTGAGAGCACGAGGAGCTAACTTATCTTTCCCAGGGGCTAGGTTATGAACGAAACAAGTGCTCCCAAAAACACGAGGGGGAACAGAGTATACGGGTGATTGGGGAAACAATACTGCATACGGTATCTGATTCTGGATGGGAGAGGAAGGCATCCGATTAACTAAATAACAAGCTGTGAGAACTGCATCGCCCCAAAAACGCAGCGGAACATGAGATTCAATGAGAAGTGTGCGAGCAGTCTCAATGATGTGCCTATTCTTTCTCTCTGCAACCCCATTTTGCTGAGGGGTATAAGGACAAGAGGTCTGATGAATAATTCCTTGAGAAGTCATAAACTGCTGAAATTGAGAGGATAAATATTCTAAGGCATTATCACTGCGAAAAGTGCGAATGGAAACACCAAATTGATTTTTAATTTCAGCACAAAAATTCTGGAATATAGAAAACAACTCAGAACGATCTTTCATTAAGAAAATCCAAGTACATCTTGAATGATCATCAATAAAACTAACAAAATAACGAAATCCCAAGGTTGAACTGACTCTACTAGGACCCCATATATCAGAGTGAACTAAAGAAAAAATAGACTCTGCGTGACTCTCAATACTATGAGGATAGGAGGCTCGGGTATGTTTCCCGAGCTGACATGACTCACACTCTAATGTGGATAAACTAGACAAACCAGGCACCATCTTCTGAAGCTTGGATAAGCTTGGATGTCCTAAACGTCTGTGAATTAGGTCCGGAGGATCTGTAACTAGACATGCCTTGGAGGATTTTAGGGAGTTAAGGTAGTAAAGCCCTTCTGATTCAAGTCCTGTTCCAATCGTCTGCCCTGTACTGCGGTCCTGCATAATAAAAGAATCATCAATAAAATATATACCACAATGGAGGGCACGAGTCAAACGACTAACAGATGCAAGATTAAAAGGACGGCCAGGGACATAGAGAACGGAATCTAGAGTGACAGAGGGTAGGGGATTCGCTTGTCCAACTCCTTTTGCTTTGGTTTGAGACCCATTGGCTAAAGTAACAGTGGGAAGAGACTGTGAATACGCAATATTTGACAAAAGTGATTTATTACCAGAGATATGATCAGAAGCGGCTGAGTCCACAACCCATTGTCCAGGAGGACTAGACTGGGAAACACAAGCAAAAGAATTACCAGCAACAGAAGTATTAGTCTGAGCAACAGAAGCTACTTGTGGAGATGTCTGCTTACTTGCTCGATACTGAAGGAACTCATTATACTCCCCTTCAGATAAAGAAAATCCCTGGTTACCTGTAGTCTCAGTCTGAGCAACATAAGCATTTTTGGTTGGGCGGCCATGTAAAGAATAGCATACATCACGAGTGTGTCCAAGTTTATGACAATAAGAGCACTTGGGTCTAGATCTTCCAAAACGACCTCCTCCTCGTCTATTCTCCATAGTATGAGATGCCCGATTGTCCACTGATTGGGATACGAGGACAGATGAGTCAAGTGTCTGTGATGAGCTCACTGGGTGACTAGGTGCTGCAGCAAGGCGAAGTAATCGAGAGAATAATTCATCAACTGTGGGGACGGTTGGACTAGCCAAAATCTGGTCACGTACTGAATCAAGGTCATTAGGGAGTCCAGCGAGTGTAAGAACTAGAAACATCTTCTGTCGTTGCTCTTGTTGTTTTTCAATACTAGCAGAAACTGGCATCAACGTCTCAAATTCTTCCATGACTGCCTGAACTTGTCCCAAGTAAGTAGACATATCTAATTCCTGTTTCTTCAAGCTTGTCATTCGCGATATTACATCATAGAAACGAGATATGTCATTAGTGTATAGATTACGAGCCTTTTCCCAAACTAAATAACATGTCTGGAATGGACGGAACAAGGGCATCAACTTGGAATCAATAGATCGCCACAGGATACTACATAACTGAGCATCGACCTTCTCCCACTGTGTTTTGGCCTTTTCATCACCTTCGCTAGCCTTTTTTGTTAAATGATCTTGAACTCCTTGACCTTTACACCACAACTCGACAGATGAAGCCCAATCTAAGTAGTTTGAACCTCCCATTAAAGGTTCTGAGGTAATCATAACACCAGAACTGCCAGAACACGGGTTTCTAGACCCGAAAGCATCGACTCCCAAAGACATGGTTGGATTATCACCAAATAACAAAAAGAATCAACTGAAAATTCTCTGAAACAGAGGAAGAAAACACTGTGTTTGCCGGAAAAGTACTGTAGCTGCCGGAAAAATCAGTGTAGTCGCCGGAAAAACTCAAAGTGGTCGGAATTGAAAAATAAAATTATGGGTAGGCTCGGAATTTGAGGGCGATCCAACTGCCCTGAAGGAACTTCGTCAAAAAATGGCCGGAAAGTGGTGCATGCGCCGGCGCGTGGGCTCACGCGCGTGAGCTTCTGGTGGCGCGTGGAGGCGCGTGGGGTACTGTTTGCCGGAGATTTTTTGTGGGGTTTGGTCGCCGGACAGTGGCGACTCTTGTGGTAGTGTTGGATTTTGCACAACACTGACAGAGACAAAGCAGACGCAAACAGGCTTGAAAAAGTCGCTGGAAAAAAGGGTTCCGGTGACTGATTTCTCTTCCCGGAATCGCTGGAATTTATGCACAGCGATAAATCTCTCACAATTGCTCTGATACCATGTGAGAATGCACGGGAGAAAATATATTATTGATGTATTGACATATGTTACAATGAACCCTATATATATACACACACATAACATGTCCTACTCCTAATATATATTGGATTAGGGTTATTTATTTACTCCTATTTACATGACTATTCTAACATTCTTTTATTTTTCTGTTTCTGACGTCGTTGGTACTATCTTTCTGGCCTCTGTTGCTGTTACGGATCTATTGTCTCTTTTCTTCTTCTTGAGCCGAGGGTCTATCGAAAAGTCTCTCTACTCCCATGGTTGGGATAAGGTCTGCGTACACACTACCCTCCCTATACCCCATTAATGAGATTATACTGGCTTGTTGTTGTTGTTGTTGTTGTAAAGTTTCCTAATTTCAAGATCACCCTATTTTTTATTCTATCCATCACTTTTAAAAGATAAAGGTTGAAAGGAAGAAAGCAAAGGATCATCATATTATTCCAATTTTTTTTTAAAAAAATGGAAGGTGTATGTATGAGTCTAACAAAGTTGATTTTCCATTCAATTGTAAAAAAGTGCTGGCATCAGTTTGGCTTATACCATCAATGAATTTGTTTTATTCAATTAAAAATAACAAGAAGTCTAATTCTTGAGAAGCAAATAAAATATAGAAAGCAACATCTGCCATATATGTTGTAGATGATGAGGTGAAGTTCAGGTTTTTAAAATCATATCTTAGTCTGACAAAGTTCAGTTTTCTTATCCTATTCTTTAGACTACCTTAAAATATGTTCTTTTGTTGACTTCATTTTCCTTGGAAACCAAGAAATATTATCTCTACTTAAACAAATTCTATAAAACATGGTCCATTATTCATCAATATCTACACAAGTAAGACCAGTGAACTTGCCCAAAAAATAAATCTGAGTAAAGAAGAGAAGTATGGAATCTGTTGTTGTATTTTAGTGCCATTTCCAGCACAAGGCCATCTTAACCAACTGCTACAATTTTCATGTCTGATCTCTTCATATGGAATTCCAATTCATTTTGTTGGCTTCAAAACTCACATTGAGCAGGCTAAATCAAGAAACCTTCAAGATATGCAGAAAATTCAGTTTCATGAATTCCCAACTCCAGATTTTGAGTCACCTCCTCCTGTTCAAAATTCAATCTCAAAATTTCCAACACATCTTCAACCATCTTTTGAAGCCTCTAAACAGCTACGCGAACCGTTTTCGAATCTCCTACATAAATTCTCCAACAAAGTGAAAAGAATTGTTGTTATACATGACCCTCTTATGTCTTCTGTGGTGCAAGATGTTTCTTCCATTCCAAATGCGGAGTCCTATGCCTTCAATTGCATCTCTGCTTTCACTCAATTCTTTAGCTTTTGGGAAGCTATTGGAAGACCTTTTCCAGTTGAGGGAATGCCAAAAAATCTACCATCAATGGAAGGGTGTTTTTCCTTTGAAATCATGAATTTTATGGCTTATCAGTATGAGTTTATGCACTACAGATCAGGAGATTTATTCAACTCATGCAGATTGGTTGAAGGAACTTATGTTGATATGTTAAACAAGTTGGAAATGAATGCAAACAAGAAGCAATGGGCTATTGGACCTATACTACCAGATTTGACAATTATTACAGGCAAATATTCAAGAAACATGCACAAAAGCTTGGAATGGCTAGATAAACAAGCTCCAAAATCAGTTCTTTATATCTCTTTTGGATCGGCAACTACAATGACCGATGAACAAATTGGCTATGGGGTTAGAAAGGAGCAAGCAAAAGTTTTTGTGGGTGTTGAGAGATGCAGATAAAGGAAATGTTTTTGATGGAGAAACAAGAAAAGCAAGAATACCAATAGGGTATGAAGAAAGAATGGAAGGGATAGGTATGGTTGTAACAGATTGGGCACCACAGTTAGTAATCTTGGGACACATTTCTATTGGCGGATTTATGAGTCATTGTGGTTGGAATTCATGCATGGAAAGTATTACAATGGGAGTTCCAATATTAGCTTGGCCAATGCACTCTGAACAACCATGGAATGCTACACTAATAACTGATATTTTAGAAGTTGGTATTCAAGTGACAGAACAAGCACATCAAATGGAATTGGTCAACTCATTAACAATTGATAAAGTTGTAAATAGATTGATGGTGTCTAAAGAAGGGAAGGAGATAAGAAGCAGGGCTGAGAAGTTGGGCAGAGAAGTTTGGCAATCAAGAAATGGAGGAGGTGTTTCTCAACTAGAACTCAGTTCCTTCACTGCTCACATTAGCAGATAGATTGATTTGGATTCACTAAATTTGCCTAGTCTTGGTTGTGTATTACACTAGTGAGGCAAAGATTGAGGGAAAAAATGTATGTGTCTTTTATTCAAGTAGCTTTCAACTTTTCTATATGATTATGGGGGTGGAAATTTAGTTCAAAAATCAATCCGATCTTGTTTCATGGCTTCTCCTTATCCAGCTGATTTAAAGCATTTGCCGCACTAATATTGAAACAGACAGAACTGTACCCATATGTTAATCAAGAAGATAATCATGGATTCAAGCAACAGCCTCATATTGAACAGATTAGTGAATCTTATTAAAATAATGAATGTCCAGCAAGTATTCTATCAACTCAATGACCTCGAGCAAAAACTGGAATTTACACTCTGCGCCACAAAAAGCCTAAATCAATGGTACACAGCCTTGCAGCCTCATTTATTCCCAACTTGTTCAGCCACTTTCCCCTAATAATAATGCTTATATCAAGCAATAAGATCAGGCTGGCACATCAAATCCCACTTATCATACATCAAAATTCATCCCATTTGTTGAGGAAAACGTGAAGAATTCAAAGGATCAACAACAAAAAAAAAGAAGCATCAATCTACAGTAACATAGACTCTGGACTCTCTATGTAGCCTTTGAATGCTTTGAGCCATTGTGCACCAATTGCGCCTAGACAAAAGGAAATTATTAAGGTTAATCGTGAATTGCTTTTTAAAGAATTGGATGGGAAGAACCAACTATCTAATAGCCAGTCAAGTCACTCACCATCAATCACCCGGTGATCACAGCTCAGTGTTACAGACATCATACTGGCAAACTTATACTGGTCTTGGTCCGAACCAGGTATCACCCTTCTCTCAGCTGCTCAAGAGCAAGTGGTGATGAGCACAAGATATACAGCTGAAATAAATCAGTTCAATGAGATGCAAACTTACCAGAACCAACAGCTAGGATGGCTGATTGTGGAGGGTTAATGATGGCACAAAACTGTTTAATACCAAAAGGCCCTCCCAAATTGCTGACGGTGAACGTCCCTCCCTGTGAAAAACAAAAAAAAAAGAGTTGAATAAAATATACTTTTGTCCAACTATGCAAAAGAAGATATTAAACTGCAATGCACACCTCATAATCCTGTGGTTTTAAGCTGTTCTCTTTTGCTTTCTGGGCTATGTTCTTCACTTCCTCGGCAATAGTGGATAAACCTTTCTTATCAGCATCCTGCCAACAATGAAGATTTCCCAAGATGAAATATAACCGGTAGTAAGAATCAAGATATATCCAATTATTATAAGCAGTAGACTGGGATGAGAATGAACCCTGATAACAGGAACGTAAAGTCCATTGTCAGTCTGCACTGCTACATTGATATTTATGTTGTGATACCTGTGTTTGCAAGAAAAAATGCACTATTAATATACATAGCAAATTTCATCTACAGAAGTCTTCTCGCTTCATATATTCCACTTACTGGCGAATGTAATCATTGGTCCATGAACTGTTGCACTGAGGAACTTTTCGAAGAGCTAAAGCAGCAGCCTGCAATGAAGCTACAGAGGTCATTACAAATAACTGATGACAATATCTCTTATACACCCCATATTATGTACTTCCATTCCCAAAAAAAGTCTAAACTGTGGTCAAAAGACCTCAACATAAGAGTAAAATTTACACATTTACACCAATTTCTTCAACATAAGTGTAGAATTTACATATTTAGAAACTATATTCAAAGTACTACTAAAAATTGCAACTTCTTTGCCTATAAAGAGAACAATACAACTTTTTACAGGTAAACATATTTATTTTCCAGAAAAATGTAGCCAAGAAAATCTGTTTGACTTCCAAATAGTTTCTAAAAGTCATATATGACGGGACCGAGGAGTATCTGTTTTTTGACAAGGTGCAGTAGTTACGAAAGCAAGTTAGAAGTTATTCAGATTTCGTATGAGAGAAATCTACGACATTCCGGCTCAAATTTTGGCACAGAGGTCCATGTGTACTCTCTCTCTTGGTTTTTGACAAGACTTTTTCTATCTTTTCTGGACCCTTCACGAAATACAGAAAGGCTAGAATCGACTCCTTGAGACGAGATAACAAGACCATTGCTCTCTTTTCCTTTGCCCTTGTCAGGTGGCACAGTGGATCTAAATGGAGTATTTCATACCTTTATTACAAGATCATTAACAGATAACTTCTTTCCTCCCGAAGCCTCTTGCAAGGAATTGAGCTGGCCCCTCAATCTGCAGACCAAGCAACAGGCAAGATAAATAACAGAAAAAATCAATTCGGCTGTTGAACAATGAAAGTAATACTCACTCCATAAGTTTGTCGACGCATGTATCAACAGTCAAATAGTAATGGGGAATGGTTTGCTTTGACAACAGCAACCTAGAAGCTGTCACCTGCACAGATTACACCAAAACTGGTATAACTAGGACAAAACCTTGTGCTTGTAAACAAAAAGTATACCTAACAGGCTCACACTTTTTACAAGGGATTAATTGGAGATAACACAGACAAGCATCTAAAATTGGCTTATTCTGGGAACACGAGGATGCATACCCTAGAGGGGTAAATAGTACCTTTCTTATCTGTGAAACAGGAATATCTGTGTAATCAAGAGATGCCTCAGCCTTGGGAGCTGCTGCAGGGGCTTCCTTTCCGCGAGAAGCTACATTATCAAGGGAAAAATAAAGATTATTGATTCTTCTAGGACTACATAACAACTTTTAAAAGAATCTTTCCTTTCACAAGAAAAAGAGGATATAAGTTCAGCGACATAAAACCAATAGTAACATCAACTAGCCTATAAGTATATATATGCAGTCTAGGAAGAAGGTTACCTAGATAATCTTCAATATCAGCTTTCACAATACGTCCCTCAGGACCTGTTCCTTTGATGTTTGAGAGAGGTATCTGCTCATGTTCATACAAATGCAGAATTAACCTCAAGGCTAAAACATATTATCCTGAATCATATTTTCGAAACAAATTTAACTGAAGAAAATAAGTACATTTTGATCTTCCGCAATTTTCCTAGCCAGAGGACTAGCAAAAATGCGATCTGCCGGACGCGCACTAGGTTTAGAAACTTTTGGCTCTGATGGGGTGACAGGTTTCTCAGCGACCTCTTCTTTGGGAGGAGGTGGAGGAGGAGACGCTTTTGGTGAAGGCGTAGCATCCGATGTTGAAGGTTGGTAATCTTTAAATTTTGCAATGTCATCTTCCTCTTCAACAGTAATAGCAATCACCTACAGAATTTCCAACATTCATCAAACAACAAAAATTATGATTAATTCTCACAATGATGTAGCTTTTTTTGGTATGTAGCTCAAGGCACAATAAGATTCACAGAGGAAAGAAGTTCTGCTGGGTCAACTATTTGAGATTAGGAGCCTATTGTGACTGACCTGATGGATTACATCATAAAATAGGGGAATTGTCAGGTTCACTATTCAGCTATTAGCTAAAATATCAAAGGTTCAGCAAAGTGCCAGCCTAGAAACAAAGTTCGAACTAGAATATAAGTCAAATGAAAGGACAAGAAGGACCAAGCATTAGCCTTTGTGGTGGAATGTGCTGTGTGATTCATCAACTATATAAATGCAGATCTATACAAGTACGTAGAGATTTTACATCCACACAGTGAAAATCCTGAACTAACAAGTGAAAAATTCAACAATACAGATAATGGTGAGCCCCTCAACAATACAAATGACTGTGAGTCCCTTTACTACATGACTTAAGGTCTAAATTATCTAACACCAAGATAAACAGTCCAAATTGGTACTCTCAATCAATTGGATTAAGCATCAATACCTCTCCAACTTTGATACTGCTTGCTCCGTCTCCGCGAAGAATCTTAGCTAGATAACCCTCTTCCATGCACTCCATTTCCACTGTTGCTTTATCCTATGGGGATTGAATGAGTAGCATAAATACCAGAATCCAGAAGTTAAGACACATAGGGGGAACACTCCCTCAACAACATCATGATAAAAGAAGCTAAAAAATGATCATACTGTTTCCACTTCACATAGCACTTCACCAGGAGAAACTTTATCACCCTCTTTCTTTAACCATCTGGCAATATTTCCCTGCATTACAAGTATGGAACCACTGACGCGCTAAGACAAACATAAGTAATAGTAACGATGCTCTAAGGAGCTTTATTGAGAAAAGCTACATACCTCTGTCATTGTAGGTGAAAGAGAGGGCATACCAATCTCTTGGTGTGGAGGAAAATCTGAAACAAAGAAGACACAAGATTAATTTGATTCCAAATTTGAGGGTTCTCCCTCTTTGGGTCCATGTTTCCAAATTAAAGCAACTAAGGATAAGAAGGATGCATCTGGCAACAAGTTTGAAAAACAGACACAAATACAACTAAAGCAGAAGATAGGGTAAATGTCAATGCAAATGATTCTATTAGTGTGCATTGACATGAAGTTGTCCTCCCATGAACCCTAACCGATAAAAATAGGAACTAAAGTTGCAGAAAGTAGATAAATGCTCTTTGAAATAAAGCATGGTTTATAAGCCTTTCGGAGGATGCCCTGGGAACAGATTTTCTAGTTAAGTAGCCAAAAGCCATAGTGACACAAAAACAAGTACCTGAAGCAGTGGAGAAACACCTCCTTGAAGGCACTTGTGATCTGACACAAAGAAGACAAAATCAGAATCTGCTTCAAGAGAATGATCAAAAAATTATTTTTTAAGAATATTTATAAGGGAAGAAGAAGTAAGCCAGAGAACAAACCCTCTCATGAAAACCATGCTAGCGGTGGAGGCGGATGGAGCAATTGCAGTTCTCAGAGCATTTCCATTATATGTTGCCACAAATGACATCTACAGTTAGAAGCACGTTAAGATAATTTGATTGCTGCTCAAAATTCAACAGGAAAATCAAGCTATAAAAGGAGTGTAACAAAGAAATAGAGGTTTAGTCAAAACCGTGGGAGATACTGCTCTAAAACTGTTGTTGGAGACTGCTGAACCTGAGTTGCATCTATTGAAACCAGACTGGCACCTTAAAATATCTGTAAAAGCCACACATATTTGAGTCAATCATTACAAGGGGAAAAAAATGAAAACATCACCACCATGAGAGAGCCAATAACAAGAAAATAAGTGACCATTAGATGTTCAGAATGACAAACATATGATAACGTGGATAATTCATAAACAAGAACAAATAAGTCTACTAATTTACCATCTCCCTTCTCCACAGAAGGCCTCGTGCCATTACTGAACCAGCGGACAGAGTCATGCCGTAATAAATTGGAAGAACTTCTGATCTGCAAAGCAACGGAAAGAGAACAAAAAATGAGATGAACAGGTTCTGGAATAATTGAACACACATTTGAATGTTCCAAAGGGCATAAATGACTTAGATTAGGCGATGGCATTCGAAAGAAATGACCTGCATTCTAAGTATATAAAAAAATTGTTAGAAAGGTAAGTGTATTACTAAAAAAGGGCGCCAAGAAGGTGTTGTTCAAAAGTATTTACAGAGAGTCCCATTGAGTGTCCCTTCCTAGACTTAAAGGGATCCATGGGATCTATCATTGCTTCGGCTTCATTTACATAACCCTGTTTACGCCAAAAGTAAGCAATTCATCTTTATCTTCTGAATGGAGTTTCCTTTGTCTTCGAAGTTCGAATCATTTGTCATTTATTTCGTTCCATATAGTCCAACTCCACGTCCACGATATGCATGCAGGGGTGGTATACCACCACTTCTGCTGATCTGTATTTCTTACTTCAACGCTTCAGCACTTTAACAGGTCACAAGTGTCTTTAGGCATAGTCCATTTAAGTCCCACCATGTTAAGAAGCAGCTGCCACATTTGGTCAGTAATATGGCAATGCAAAAATAAGAGACCGGCATTCTCAGACTTGACTCCACAAAGGTAACACTTTGAGCACAAATTAAATCCTCTTTTCTGTAGATTTTCCTGTGTCAGGCAAGCCTTTCTAGCCACCAACCAAGTGAAGCATGCCACTTTATATTGGGCATTTTTCTTCCAGATTTCCAACAGAATTTAGCAGCCTATAGGCTATAACAAGAGTTCACTGTGAAGATACCCTTGCTATGAGCTTTCCAGAGTAGTTTGTCTTGTCCTTGGGTCAAACTCTAAAAGGTTCAAGTACTTCCAAGAATTCAGCCATTCTTCCCAATTCCCAATCATTTAAATGTCTCCTAAAATTGAAAATTCCATCTTTCTGCCCTCTAGTAATGGCCAAAGTAGCATCAGGTAAAACCGTGAGTCTGAAAAGATCTGGAATAATTCTTTTAAGGGAGCATGCCTAATCCAAATATCATCCCAAAAAGCAATCCTTCTTCCATCACCCACCACAAAACCAATATTGCCAACAATATTTTTCCATAGAGCTCCAGTACTCCTCCATAACCCCACCCCATATAATGCAGCACTACTTTCGTAGTCCAAAAACCTTGAGACCCATATTTTATACTCTAATCATATTAAAGTATATCCCTTTCTTTTCTTTTTTTCTTTAACTTCGTGAGGGAAGAAGATGAATGTATGTTGCTTGGACGAGTGTGGGTATCCGATACGGGTGCGGATATAAAGGTCACATTCTTCATCACATAAGTTTTAGGATATGGGGTATGGATTAGGGCTGGGCATATACCGGGTAAAACCGATAGCCCGAACCAAAAAAAGCTTATTGGGTTATCGGGTTAATGGTTCGGTAACGGTTTAGTGTTATTTTACAATTGGGTTATCGATTCGGGTCTCAGTTTGCCTAATTTTATTAACGGTTTAACCGATAGCCCAATAAACTTTATAAAAAAACGATTTTACCCTTAGGTATATAAATTTTCCAGTTCTCCCAATTCTCTATCTACTGTTGTAACCCACCCAAATTTGTCATTCAACACATAGAAATAATGTTGTAAGGTTTATCATATTCTTTTAGAGGGTTACAACAGTCGAGAAAGTTTATCATATTCTTTATACAGTACACATTATCCTTCATTACGTCTTCCCTCTAGAATCTAGATTGAGTTATCCTATCGGGTAAACCGATAATAATAGATAACCGATTAATTCGATAACCGATATCTTATCGGTTCAGTTATCGTTTTAGCATAATTATAAACCGATAACCGATATACCAAACCGATAAAATTCATAACCGAACCGAACGATGCCCACCCCTAGTATGGATCCGAGTGCGGATTCGGGTGCTGGGATACGACTAATAAATGTATATTACCGAGTATATATTTAGATTAACTAAAGCTATTAAATTAAAACTAACTTAATTCTTTATGAACACCTAATATTTTACTCATAAGATGTCTCGTGTAATAGCAAAAGCATTCTCATACTTTATAAACTACAACTATATATATATATAACATAAACTACTTTGAGCCGAGGGTCTATTGGAAACAGCCTCTCTACCCTCACAAGGGTAGGGTTAAGGTCTACACACTATCCTCCCCAGACCCCACTATGTGATAGGTTGTTGTTGTTGTAACATAAACCTAAAAATCAAACCAAATGCCCTATTAATCAGTTCTTCTTGGTCATAAATTTAATCAAAGTAAGTTGACCAAATCCGATGTGGACCACACGGCCACACCCACGTTGTGTCGACACGGGCATACCAGGGATTTTGAAGAGTCCGAGCAACATAGGATGAAATACGTATTACCTAGAAAGAGAAGGCGAGAGACTGGAAAAAATAACTAAAAATACAGATAGCAAATATATGTGATGTGACATTCTGAAATGGTTTGACCAATTGCTTTGAGATTTCACCATATGACTAATATCTAGCAGCAAACCATATGCCAAAAGTCTACAAGACAAAAACAAACTAAAAAGATCTTTTTTCGCATCCAAGGGTATGGCACATGAGGTCTCGAATTCAAATCTCCCATCTGCCTCTAAGCCTGGATGGGAAGAGCTGCTGGTGGGAGGTAGAGTGTAATAATCGAGGTGCGCGCAAGCTGGCTTAAAAAAAAATCGCAGCTCAACCAGCTTGTGATTATCAAATCAAAATCCGCCTCGTTCAATCTAATATAAATGAATAGCACGAATTCCAAACTCGATTGACTTAAAATTCGGCACAACAATTTGCGGACTAATATGGATCATACTACAATTGTAAATCAGATTCAAAATTAAGCAGATTTTAGGGATACAAATTGAAATTAGACAAAAAGAAAAAGGAAATCTGAAGAATCACACCTTACCTTTTTGGAGTGACGAAGAACGTGAGTAGCGTACGTCATGATTGGAATGGTTCCACAAACCAGAACACCTTTAATTTGGTGGTGGTGGCTTTTGGAGTGTGGAATTGGGTGCAACAAACAAAAATGGAGGAGTCTGCCTCTTAATACTCAGCTTAGCAGCCGTATGTGTGATGACTTTTTTTATTGAAAAGGGGCAAAAGTGAATCTTTGTCAAATTATTGGGGCAAACATATGCCAGTTTTATAAATGACAGGGGCAACAAATAACTAACTATTAATGGACAGACAAAAATATCCTAGGCAGATGTACAGGGTCAATTTGGCCCTTTTTCGTTTATTATTACATGTATCCAATCAAATTCATTGTTTACTTTTTCTAGCCAGCATATATAAATTATACAATAATTATACACGATTATACAAATATTATACATAAATTATTCATATATTATATATCTGCCGATTATTTTAAGTTTAAGTGATTGGGTGAGTGACTATTTCAGTTAATTCTGCTAAAGTTTAAGGATAAAATTCCTCCTAATCGGAGACCTTTGTATGTATATTATGACTAAGGACACGTTTGTCCATAATTTTTTTCTCTTTTTTTTTTCAAATACGTGTTTGTTCATAAAATTTTGTAAGTTTATGGAGATTTTTCGAAAACGGGTTTTTCAATAATCAAAAAGTAGTTTTGACCACTTTTTCAAATTTTTGATTTTTTTTTTGCACACAAAACTGCAATATTTTTGCAAATAAAATATCAGTTCAAACATAATTTAAATTTCAAATATTATTTTTCAACTTAATTCCAAATACTAATTTTTTCAAAAATCACATTTTTTATGTCCAAAAGCCCACTAATATTCTTCCCCAACTCACCTCTCTTTTTATATGTTTTCTTTTTCTCTTTTATATTTAAAATTCAATGTTTAAAATAAATGGGTATAGCCATATTAGGTAGGCTAAGGTCGGTAATATAGCGCCTCTCAAAGCTGAAAATGCACTTATCTTTCCATTTAGTGTCGTTTTTGTCACGGCCCATATTTTGAACAAGGTGTGACGGATCCGATCGCTAAGTTTGACGGAGGTAATCATTCGTGCTTATCAAAATTATTATAACTTCAAACTTTATATGTAACAAGGTAATACTTAAATCAGATACTTTTAATTAATTTGAATATCTAAAATAAATCCACTTCAAAACTTTATTCGGAGTAACTACTGAAATACTGCGAAATTATTATCAAAAACACATAAATCTTAACCCACCGACTGTGTCTATGAAGCCTCTACTGATAAACTGACACATTGCTCAAAACATGAGATTTCCTGGCCAGATCTCCAAGTAAACAAAGAAATAGCAAAATAATGACGACTCAAAGGAATACTCCACGGACAAAAGCGGTGCTCACCAATTGCATTGGAAGTGAGGGAAGTCCTAACCTGTTCGCCTGCAAAATGGATTCCTACATTGTACCGCAGACCAATGCAGGTTCCCAAAAAATAACATAATTATCATCCATTGTACTCAGTGAGTCTTATTGACTGTTTGGATGGTTGTTACATATCGTATCGTATCGTATTGTTACTTTAAATACAATGTTTATTTTGATTGTTACTTAAATTTTACTGTATCGTATCGTTAAATACGTCGTTACGTAACGATGAAATGTGCCACTTTATGTAACGACCGATTTGGTGTGGTCGCGTCGTTTCCTTGTGTTTTCTCTCAATCTCACCCTTCATTATTATTAAATAATTGTATTTTATCATTTACCCTACCTTTTTATATACCGTATCATAATTTTTCTTTATAATATTGCAAGTTTGTTCATCATATCACAGGTGCGTGATACCATGAAACGACGCCAAAACGACACGATCCATCCAAACATTGTATTCATCAAACGATACAGTACAATACAATACAATACAATACGATACATTATGAAACGATACGTAACAACCATCCAAACAAGCTGTTAACGACAGGAAACGAAACTTTGATAAAATATACATTACAAACAAATATTCTAAATGCATGGAAAACATAAAGCTTCTAAGAACAATTCTAAAATAATTGAATAACAACAGTTTATGAATATTCTAAAAGAAATTCTTTTTTTCTTTTTCTTTCTTATCTAAAAAAAATACTTCACTTTATGTTTCGGGAGTTCCAATTATCCTGACTTTATGCTTCGAAAGTTCCAATTAATTAATTTTAAAGTTGCACACCTAAACATGGAACTAATTACTGTTGATACACAGAAAAAGGGAGTTAACTATTTAATTCTTACCTACTACTATCTATCTATATATATAAAAGAGGTAAATAGGAAAGTGAGGTGGCACCTCTCTTAAGCCAAGGATCCTATTTTTCTTTTTTCTCCTTTTTTGACCTTTTTTGTTCATTCTTTGCTTCTTTTCCTCTTTTCAATTGTTTATTTGTTATATAAAAAAGATTATGAAGAGTTGTGACTGCATTAAAGAGTTGTAATAGTGAGGTAACAAAGCGACACATCTTTCATTCACAAACGGAATAGTAGACAACTGTTTTGTTCCATAATTATTACTTTCATTAACTATCCACAATATTCCTTTTAAGACATTCACAAATTTTTCAGTTTTTGGTACTAAATGAATGAAACTAGTGGCCACATTGCAAACTATATTATGATATGCGGTGAAGAGACTGAAAATACAGAGATACAGGATGACAGCAATAGCTATATGAAGGGAATTCCAAGCAACGATTCTGGCGATGACAGCAATTGCTATTTGGAGAGAATTATTCCAAACAACGACTCTGGCTATGGCAGCAATAGCTATATGAAGGGAATTCTTTTTTAAGTCGTTGGACAGAGTTAACTGACGATTCCACAAAATAGTTAACACACGATTTCACATTCAATTTTCTTCCTCCATTTTTGTAACTTCTGGTTTTAGTTATTATTAGTCGAATAATATTATATTCTATAAAATTGAAGGAACACTTTCATCTATTTATTCCACCATTGTTAAATCTGAGGATAAATTTATACTCTTTTGCAGTTTTATAAATTTGTGACTTTATTGTTTAAAAAAAATTGACACAATGTGATTTCATTGTCTTGAAGAAGCAATTTAAATTTTCGAATATTTAGGTTGATCTTATATATGATTACAAAAGAATTTAAATCTTAAATTTTCCTAATTTAGGGTTCCAAGAGTTGTGTCATAATTTAAATGGGTATATATATATATATGGGCTTATTTTATAATATTATAAAATACAAAATTATTATATAATCTAGAATTATATAGTTTTCTAATACGAGAATTGTAACATGAATGAAAGAGGACAGAGAGATGTGTAGGCTTCCTGTTAGAATAAAGATTAAATTTGAAGATAAGAAGAAAATAACTTACCCCTAATACTCTTTTTCATTGTCAAGAAAATAGGTTTGACCGTAAAAAAGAAGATTAATACCGCTAGGAATCAATACTTTGTCGATAAAGACATACACGCATATATAAAGAGGGAGTATAGAAGAAAAAAGACAATAACATCTCAAGTTTGTTCGCCCAAGTTTTACTATATCATTAATTTCTTTTCTCTTTTCCTCAACAATTCTTTTTCTTTCCCATTCTTGAAGAAAATCTACTAATGAAAACTATAGTTCATGAAGGTTTCAATTATAATAAATATATTATACTTCTTATTTCACCATATGTAAAATTATTTTTTATAGGCATACATATGAAGATTTTTATCTTTCTATTTCTATAAAATTTATACTAAAAATTGAGTAATGTCTTTTATAATCGAGCGAAGCGAGAACAATTTTATTAATTGTAGGATAATTGATAATAGAAAATTTTTTATACCTGAATTCAAGAACTAGTGATCTGTAAAGAAAACTTGAACTATCTGTTGCCTGCGTGAGTAAGCAGCAAGGATGTTTCGTGGATGCCTTATTTCGTATAAGGCTTTAAGCCTTTTGCTCTGCGCGACAAAACAGAACGAGCATTGGCTTTAAGCCTTTAGCCTTCCAACAACCCACTTTATGAGCTTTAGGCTTGTCCCATTTTTTTAACTTAATTAATATTTAATGATATTCACTTTTAATAATTAGTAATATTAAAATTATTAATATTCTCCAGCTTGTATATCATATTATATATAAATAGAGAAGTAACTCAAAGTCAATCATAAGGCACTCAAGGCAAGATTGAAAAAATTATATTCTATATTGAGCGTTTCTTGAAACTTTTATAGATTTGAGGAATGTAATATTTTTCACCTCTTTTTTTTCGCTTTCTATATTCCGAAAATGAATTGGCTTTTGCTTTAGATACTGTTGGTACTACTACGTAATATTTTTTTATTGCTTTGTTTTAGTGCTGAGGTGTAAATAATATTTTCACGTGTTCTTCAATAATGGTTTCATTTTAACTCAATTTTTAATTTCCATTTAAGTCAATTCAAAATATTATTTAATTTTTAAAAACTCCAGGATCGAGTTTTGGAAAAAAAATATGCCAAAATAAAAAATGGATTATTGATATAATCTAAAGAAAATAATTAACGCAAGAAAATATAATAGTGTATCTCTCATTCGTCACTAATAAGTTGTAGAATAAGAGTGAAGATGCTCATTAATAGATTATCCATTTGTGTATAGTTTAACCATTTATCTCTTGAGATCTTATAAGAATATTAAGGAGGAGTCGTACTGCTTAGTCTTAAACTAATAGTTTTAGTTAGTTATATATACTTTGTAAAAGGATGAGATGTTCACCGATGGCCTGTCTAAGAGACCATCCAGGCATTAGAGGCTATCTGGAGGTAATTCCTTGATTTTCGAGGTTGTTGGGATAGACATCTATCCTTGGTTACGTTCGCCTATAACAAGAGTTCTCAGGCGAGTATAGTGTCATGGGCGGCTTTCCAGCCATACCCCATGACCCCTTGGGCGCGCCCCGTGGCGTCCTAGCAAGCCTCCTAATGCCTAGCGCCACGGACGGCCCCGTGGTCTTGGCCGCGCCAAGTGACAAGCGTGCAGGTGCCTCTGTCGCCCCACCGATATCCTTTGCCAGCGCCAAGCCGCAGGCAGATGCCAACAGCGCCGCGCGCGCAGACAACGCCGCGCGCGCAGACCGTAATGCCAAAAACACTGTTGCTGACAACGAACCTGCTGCTGCCTTATAGAAAACTAAGTCATTTTCATTGTAAATAAAGAGTAGTTTTATTTCATGTACTTCAGTTATGTTTCTCTAGCTTAGTCAAGTCTAGTCTTATAGCTTTGGATTATTTTTTTTAAGCATTATTAGAGGGGATCAAGCAATCAAACTTTCTAGCAAGCAATCAATTCTCTGTACTGGTGTCTCTCTCCCTCGACACCGCGTTGCTTTTCTGTAATAACTTTCATTAATGCAATCAAACTTTCTTTCATTCTCAATTCTCATTTATGTTCTCTCAATTGCTCTTGACATTGGTTTTCCCGTACGGCACTGACAATCTAGTCTAGCGTACGGAGGGGACCTCAGTTGGCGGACAGTAACTGCACTGACATCAGTTGCTTAGCCTTACGTCGCCCTTCCAAGGAACCTCAGGAAGGCGCCGCGTAACAGTTGGTATCAGAGCCTAGGCTCGACATCGGACGAGGGAACGCATTGACATTACCATCATTTCTGACCATGGTGAATCATGGGGACCGCATTGCGCCCCTCGAAGGTACGGTTGAGGTCTTACGGCCTATCGTGGATATGGTGCCTGAACTAACAACTAGCCTAGTGCAAAGGTTGGACGACCTAGATCGGAGAGTGCTCCAGGCCGAAGTTGACATAGAAAACATCAGTCGCGACTCTGAGGGAGACCGGCAGACGGCAGCCACAGAGGCAGCCGAAATTTTTGGTAAATTCGAGGGACTCCAACAGGAGCGCACCGAGGATTTAGCCTACAGGGCACAAGAGGCAGACAGGATGACTGCCATGCAACAAACTATTGATAAATTGACAGACCAGCTCAATGTTATCAATGCTGCTTTACAGGGCCTACTTCGAGGAGGTGGAAACCAAATCGGGGGCGCTGTGAACCCCGCTTCCGTGACGCAAAAACTAAAAATTCCAAAGCCAAAGCCATACAGTGAGGCTAGGAATGCCAAGGAAGGGGAGAACTTCATCTTTGACGTCAAACAGTATTTCGATGTTGTTGGGGGCCTGGAGGAAGCTAAGAAGGTAGCAACTGCTGCCATGTATCTTCAGAGTGATGCTAAATTCTGGTGGCGGGTGAAGTACGAAGCCATCAAGGCCGGTGAAGATGCTTTTGAGACATGGGCAGAACTGAAGGCAGCCATACGCCTACAGTTCTTCCCCGAAAATGTTGAATACAATGCAAGGAGAAAGCTACGGGAGCTCCGCCAGACCAAATCAGTGCGGGACTACGTGCGAGAATTCTCCGCGCTCATGCTAAGCATACGCGACATGGGGGACAAAGACAAGCTCTTCACCTTCCTGGAAGGGTTGAAACCTTATGCCCGTGTAGAGCTACAAAGACAAAGGGTTGATACCCTACCCAAGGCGATCCAAACAGCTGAATTGGGGACTATCAAATGGAAGCTCGGAAGGACATGCCTCAGCCACCTGCCCGAGCGGAATTCAAAGGGGACCAGCCTAGCAATGGTGGCCCTAGCAGAAGTGGGGGAGATCGGAGCTCAACCAAATCTAAGGCTCCTTCCTCAGGCAGCAACAGTGATGCGTCAAACAACAATGACCGGGGGAGAAAGCCTCCTTCAGGATGCCGTCATTGCGGCGGACCACATTGGAACAATGAGTGCCCACATGCACAGATGAACGCCCATCAGGCTATTGATGATGGGACTGATGACGACTCAGACGATGCGGACCAGACTGAACTAGTAGGTGCCTTCAATGCAATTGTTGGCTCCATTTCTGAGGCATTTGCGGAGACCAGTGCTGGCATCCGTAAGAAGAAGGACCCATGTCCAGTCACCAAGAAAGAGAAAAAGAAGGCAGATGAGGAGACTCCTCTTAAACAAGAGAGGACCTTAATGTTCGTTGAGATGAAGGTGAATGGCAAGCCCATTCGGGCTATGATAGACACGGGTGCTACCCACAACTACTTAGCCTCGACTCAGGTGGAGCGCCTTGGTCTAGTTGTAGGGAAAGGTAGAGGTAGTGTCAAGGCTATCAACTCACCTCCCCAGCTAGTGGGTAGAATAGCTAAAGAGGTACCGGTGAAGCTTGGCCCTTACGAAGGAAAATTCAACCTGCGAGTGGTGATCATAGATGACTTCGAGCTGATTGTTGGGCCGGAATTCCTAAGGCAAACCAACACCATGCCTGTACCATTTGCAGACATGCTACTGATGATGGGAACCAATAGGGCCAAGCCCTGCATTATTCCGTGCATGCCCATGAAGATGGCCGTTGAGAACATCTCGGCCTTGCAGTTGAAGAAGGGGGTCAAAAGGAATGAACCTACGTTCCTGGCAACCCTCTGCATTGAAGATATAGAACGCTCCTCGGGTCCCATTCCTGAACCCGTGAAGGAGTTACTACTGGAGTTTGAAGATGTCATGCCACAAGACATGCCAAAGCGGCTCCCGCCTAGGCGCACTGTGGACCATGAAATAGAGTTGGTACCGGGCACGAAGCCACCTGTCCGGGCGCCTTACAGAATGTCACAACCCGAATTCACCGAGCTTCGAAGACAATTGGCGAAAATGTTAGATATAGGGATCATTGTAGCCTCCAAGTCCCTATACGGGTCCCCTGTTCTATTCCAAAAGAAACATGATGGCAGCCTGCGACTCTGTGTGGATTATCGAGCTCTAAACAAGATCACCGTGAAGAACAAGTACCCTATTCCTCTAATGGCATACTTGTTCTATAGACTAGGTGGCGCAACGGTGTTCACCAAGATAGACCTGAAGACATGTTATTGGCAAGTTCGGATTGCAGAGGGTGATGAACACAAGACGACCTGTGTGACAAGAAATGGGTCGTACGACTTCTTGGTCATGCCGTTCGGCTTGACCAACGCCCCAGCTACATTTTGCACTCTCATGAACCAAGTCTTCCGAGAGTATATCGACGAATTTGTGGTGGTCTACTTAGATGACATTGTGGTATATAGACAGACATTGGAAGAACACCTAGTGCACTTGCGGAAGGTCCTAGCTCGATTGCGGGAGCATGAACTATATGCAAAGCTATCCAAGTGCTCCTTTGCTCAAAAGCAAATTGACTTCCTCGGACATGTCATCGAGGAAGGGCGGATCAAGATGGACCAACAGAAGATTCAGGCCATCACAGATTGGCCGCCGCCTAAGGATGTCCACGCCTTGAGGGCGTTCCTTGGCCTATGCAACTTCTACCGGCAATTTGTGAAGAACTACTCCCTTATCGCAGTTCCATTAATAGAACTCCTCAAGAAGGTCACACCCTGGGATTGGGGACCGAGGAGAGCGGAGGCCTTCAATGCATTAAAAGCGGCTATGTCTAGTAGCCCCGTCTTGGCCCTCCCTGATTTGGCCAAGCCATTCGAGGTACAAACGGCTGCATCTAACTATGCCCTCGGCGGAGTCTTGCTACAAGAAGGGCACCCTGTAGCGTACGAATGTCAGAAGCTGAAGGATGCAGAGCGGCTCTATGCCGCCCATGAGAAAGAATTATTGGCTGTCGTCCACTGCTTGCGCCTTTGGAGGCACTATCTGCTGGGGACCCCGTTCGTGGTCAAGACAGACAACACAGCTGTGGGCCATTTCATGACCCAGCCGAAGCTGAATGGTCGACAGGCCAGGTGGCAGGAAGTCCTAGCTGAATTCCACTTCAAACTGGAGTACCGCAGTAGAAAGACCAATCATGTTGCTGATGCACTTAGTCGGAGAGCTGATCTAGCATCGGTGTGCCTACTCGCCACCCTAAGGGGGAGCGAAGTAGCCACATCCATCAAGGACCAGATACAGGATCTACTCATCAAGGATCCTGCTGCTCAGTATTTGGTTGATTTGGTAGGACAGGGCAAGACTTGCCAGTTCTACATGGAAGATGGTTTTCTGAAAGACAAAGGGAACTGACTTTATGTTCCTAAAGGAGGAGATTTGCGGAGGACTCTTCTAGCGGAATGTCATGATACTCTGTGGGCCGGCCATCCCGGTGAAGAACGCACCATGGCGTTACTTCGTCGTGCCTATTATTGGCCTCAAATGGCCGATGATGTCGCTCAGTATGTGAAGACTTGTCTAGTATGCCAGAAGGACAAGTCGGACCGCTTGACACAAGCGGGACTCTTGGAACCACTCGCTGTCCCAAAGAGACCTTGGGAAAGTGTTTCCCTGGATTTCATCACCGGATTGCCCAAGGTCGGAGATCTCACAACCATCTTGGTTGTGGTGGACCGGTTTTCCAAGTATGCCACCTTTATTGCAGCCCCACAATATATATCAGCAGAAGATACAACTCGACTCTTCTTCTCTCATGTCGTCAAACATTGGGGCCTGCCCAAAGACATTGTTAGTGATCGCGACTCACGCTTCACTAGCAACTTTTGGACCCAACTCTTTAAGTGCCTTGGGTCAAAATTGAGTCACATCTCAAGTTTTCATCCACAATCTGATGGCCAGACGGAGCGGTTCAATGGTATGTTGGAGGAGTATCTCCGCCACTTTGTAATCGGATCGCAGAAGAATTGGGTGAAGCTTCTGGATGCTGCTCAACTGTGTTTAAATTCACAAAAGAGCTCTAGTACAAACAAAAGCGCTTTTGAAATTGTTACCGGACATCAACCGCTACTCCCACACACTGTGAATGCACCAAACATGGCTAAATCTCCTCGAGCTGCTATCTTCTCAAAAGAGTGAAAGCGGAATTTGGAGATAGTGCGGAGCTATCTTGTCAAAGCTCAGAAGCAGATGAAGAGGCATGCTGATCAGAATCGTCGCTTTGTTGAATATCAAGTAGGAGACAAAGTGATGGTTAAAATTCCAAAGCGGTACTTATTTGCGGGGGTCCATGACCCTCGCCTATTGCAAAAATACATTGGACCCTTGTCCATTGAAAGGTGCATTGGGAAAGTTGCATATCGGGTGGATACCCCATCTTGGTGGAAAATTCATCCTGTCTTCCATGTCAGTCTCCTGAAACCTTTTCAGGAAGACACGGAGGATCCTTCAAGGAGCCAGCTCACAATACCCAGTATTCGAGGTCCCAATTCAACCGGAAAAAGGCGTGTTGAAGCTATCCTTGATGACAGAGTGATTCATGCCTCAAGGAAAGATCACCAAGAGTTCTTGGTGAAATGGCAGGGCTGTGATGCAGAAGAGAATACTTGGGAGAGAGGAACAAACCTCAAAGCCTACAAGAACCTCATTGAAGATTATTTTGCAAGTAAGGCGTCGAGGACGTCGCCAACTCAGGTGGAGGAGAATGTCATGGGCGGCTTTCCAGCCATACCCCATGACCCCTTGGGCGCGCTCATGACGTCCTAGTAAGCCTCCTAATTCCTAGCGCCACGGGCGACCCCGTGGTCCTGGCCGCCCCAAGTGACAAGCGCGCAGGTGCCTCTGTCGCCCCACCGATATTCCTCGCCAGCGCCAAGCCGCAGGCAGATGCCAACAGCGCCGCGCGCGCAGACAACGCCGCGCGCGCAGACCGTGATGCCAAAGACACTGCTGCTGACAACGGACCTGCTGCTGCCTTATAGAAAACTAAGTCATTTTCATTGTAAATATAGAGTAGTTTTATTTCATGTACTTCCGTTATGTTTCTCTAGCTTAGTCAAGTCTAGTCTTGTAGCTTTGGATTATTTTTTTTAAGCATTATTAGGGGGGATCAAGCAATCAAACTTTCTAGCAAGCAATCAATTCTCTATACTGGTGTCTCTCCCCTTCGACACCGCGTTGCTTTTCTGTAATAGCTTTCATTAATTCAATCAAGCTTTCTTTCATTCTCAATTCTCATTTATGTTCTCTCAATTGCTCTTGACATTGATTTTTCCGTACGACACTGACAATCTAGTCTAGCGTACGGAGGGGACCTCAGTTGGCGGACAGTAACTGCACTGACATCAGTTGCTTAGCCTTACGTCGCCCTTCCAAGGAACCTCAGGAAGGCGCCGCGTAACAATAGGCATATGAATTTATCCAATTGAGGCATTCTTGATTAATTCACACAAATCTAGACATAGGCATGAATAATAAAGTAAGTGATGAGCTCACAGTACAAAGACATGCATAAATTTTTTAAAAAGAGTGTCCTCATTTCTTTTAGTCTTCTCATACAATTTTTTTTTCTTTTTTTGAAGAAACCTAACAAGAATTCTCAAAAGGACAAGAAAACTTAATAAAGGATAACATATTATTAATGCTAACCTTTTTATTGTTTGAATTTATCTCCATCTATCTATCTATATATTAATATAAAGGAGGGAATAGAAGAGATGATGTGGCATGTCTCTAAAGCCAGCAAATCTATTTTTCTTTTGTCTCCTTTTTTGACATTTTTCCCTTTCTTTTTCTTTCCACCGAAGCCATATTGAAAGAAGTAAAACTGTATTATTTTTCTCTTATTTGTGTATTTAATTGCCCATAAATTTCGAGCATTTACTTTCCATTAAACTTTTATCAGCTAGTGCCTCAAAATGTAACGTATAACTATCTTAACCCATTAAACCCCTTTACTTGCCGATTCACAAATTAAAGCTTAGCATTTTTTTCATTGAGAAGAATATGAGAATTCTGGCCCCTTCACTCTCAAAGACTTCTATTGCTTCCATTCCCCCTCTCACGTAAGTTTGGAATTGCAAAAACTAGCTTTTGGCATTCCTATTATGGATAAGATCATTCACTTGATCAACAACAATAATGGGTTTGTTTACTCTATTTTTTTTTGTTGGATATATTTTAGTAATAGCTAAATATATTGTATTATCATGTATTAAGTTTGTCGGAGAATTATTGATTATTGTTCGTTTTTGAATCCTTTTATTTGTTGAGAATGTTAAATTCGTTACAATATTTATATTGTTTTGGTTATTTTAAACTATATAGATAGGGAAGAAGGTCTTTCAAACTGATCTTGGCTCCCAATGACGAACTTGATCGCCATGTGGATAGAGAACTATATTTGATGTGTTAACGTTTGACAGGGAAGCAAACGTTGTTGTTGGACGCTTGGTCCCATCATTGAATTGAACTGCTAAATAGGCGGTCTTCTAATTTTTCAGGTGAAGCTAATCAGATGATTTATGTGGGCTTTGCAGAGGATGTTGAAATCTAGAATATGTTCCACATAAGTTTCAGACAATGATCGATGTTTACAGCCACAATGGATCTTTTAAGTAGCCAAATCGCAACAACTGTCTTATTTTTGTTGCGTATCCTGGTGGTTTTTTATTTACTAAATAAAAATATTATGTGTAAATACGTGTTCAAGAAGGAAATTCTGATGAAAAACTAGCTGATGTCATTTCCTTATATTCAATTGTTTGTGAGATGCATCAGTAGCTGTTTGAACTTTAATATCCATATGAATCTATAGTCTAAGCCCTACTAATGTGTATTTTATTGATCTATTGTCATTGTATATTATTAGCCTCCACCATAGCAATAAAATGATTTCCTGTTTTTTTCTGCAAAAGTTTTACAGGACTTAGCATATATTTTCTCTTCAGGAGCATGTGAAAGGAGGCAAGTGTTTGGAATGGGGATCAATTTGATAGTTAACTAATATTGGTGCATGATCACCCGATTAAGGATCAGGGTCGACAAAATGGTGAAAACAACTCCAGTTACTTGCTACAAGTTATGCTTGATGTTGAAGACCAAGCCAAGAAACAAGTATTACTACCTTAACAAAATTTCTGTTAAGGTATGCTTGTGTATATTCATTGCGCTTTCAATTGCAGAGGAGGAGTGCATGGTGTCTACTGTGTAATGTGCTTTATTCTTTTAGGAAAGGTGGAGGTTCAAATATAGATGTAACTTCAATGACCTTTGCAAGAAAAACTACTTTATTATTTGTAGATTTTAATGGTACGGAAGCTATCCTTTGTCTTGAGAAATGCTGTTTGTATAGCAACTTTAGATTGCATCTTGCAGAAATTTCTTCAAGATATTTTGTTGCATGGACTCTCTCTGGACTATGACTCTATAAGTTGTATTTTCTTTCTTTAATTGTTTATGTAAAAGAAATTGTTCTCTACTTCGTATAAAAGTACATTTAATGAATCAACAAAGATTGATTTTTTTTTTTTAAAATAAATTATGATATTAGAGATATTTTCATTTTCTTTAGAACCGCGCGAAGCGCGGATGAATTTACTAGTATATATATATAAAGTTGGAAAAATAGGAGATGAGTTGCCGCTTCTCTTTGACCAAGGATCCTATTTATCTATTTTTTCCTTTTTTTTTTCCTTTCTTCTTCTTTTAAGCGATTAATAATATGCTTCTTTTCCTCATCCCTTATTTAAGATGTTTTTACACAAAATAACTCCCATATAAATTTATTGTGTATAAGTTACTATCCTTCCCTTATTGAATATCTTTTGCACAAAGTAACTCCCATATAAATTCATTTTGTATAAGTTACTACCCTTCCCATATTTAATGTCATTGTTTATAAGTTACCGTATAAAAATTAATTGTGTAAAAGTTATTACAATTGTGATGACCCAAAAGGTCACACTTGCTTTTAAATTGAATTTTGTGTTTCGGGGCCTTAAAAACCTCTTTTATCTTTACCTAGATTTGCGTGCGCAGTCCGGGCGTGTAGCCGGAAAGCTGTTATGTGAAAACTCTGTGAAATATTAAAATTTTGACTTAAAATACATTTAAGTTGACTTCGGTCAACATTTTGGGTAAACGGATCCGGACCCGTGATTTGACGGTCCTGGAGGGTCCGTAGGAAAATATGGGACTTGGGCGTATGCCCGGAATCGAATTCCGATGTCCCATGCCCGAGAAATGAATTTTTAAAGAAAATAGTTTTCTGAAATTGTTTAAAGGATTTGGAAATGAAATTTGATTAGAACATGTTGGTATCGGGCCCGTATTTTGGTTCCGGCACCCGGTACAGGTCTTATATATGATTTAAGATGATTCTGTGAAATTTGGTGAGAAACGGATGTCATTTGACGTGATTCAGACTTTAAATGAAAAGTTTGATGTTTTAAGAAGTTTGAAATAATTCATTGATTTTGAGGTTAAATTCGATGTTAATGATGTTCGCACGGATAAGTTCATATGGTGTTTTTGAGTTAGTACGTATGTTTCGTTAGGAGCCCCGAGGGCTCGGTTGAGTTTCGGATGTGTTTCAGAAGGTTTTAAACTCTTAAAAAGTTGCAGGTTTTCAGCTGTTGGTATTCTGATATTTCCTTCTTCGCGTTCGCGGGGGACCCTCACGAACGCGATGTGTTAATTATGCTGAAGGAAATTCCTTCTACGCGAACGCGAGGTGTTGGGGGGGGGGGTGTCTTCCCTTCACGAACGCGGTCCTGGCCACGCGAACGCGAAGGCCAATTGAGCCTGGGCAGGGGAGGGGAAATAAACCTACGCGAACGCGACCACATGGACGCGAACGCGAAGGCCTAGCAGGCCTAACCCATCGCGAACGCGATGGTCCTGTCGCGAACGCGATGAGTAATTTCGCCCAGTTATTTTAAAAGACCAGAACATAACACATTATGGGATTTTCACCATTTTTCACAAACTTCTTCTTCTCCACACCTCTTGGGCGATTTTTGAAGAACTTCATCACCATAACCTCTTGGGTAAGTAATCTTTGACTTGTTTTCTTCCATTATTATCAACACCCACTAGATTTCTAGGCCTAAAACATGTGATTAAGGGTAGAAAATTAGGGATTTGGGTAGAGTTAGGGTTTTTTAGATTATTTGGGAATTTGACCTCGTTTTGGGGTCGGATTTCAAAACAAATTATATATTCGGGCTCGTGGGTGAATGGGTGATCGGGTTTTGGTCCGAACCTCGTGTTTTGACCAAGTGGGCCCGGGGTCAATTTTTGACTTTTTGGGAAGAATGATTAGAAAGCTATAATTAAGTATTGGAATGGGATTGTTGAGCATTTATTGATGTTATTAAGTCGATTATGTATAGATACAATTGATTTGGAGCCGAATTCAAAAGGAAAGGCGGTATTTGAGGATTGAGTTGGCCGTGGAAGTTCGAGGTAAGTGTTCGGTCTAATCTTAGCTTGAGGATTAGGAGTTGTGTCCTATTTGCTATTTGCTACTTGTTGAGTACGACGTATAGGCATGGTGACGAGTATCTATACGTTGGAGTCGAGCATGACCGTGAGCCTTAAATTGAAATTTGTTGTGTTCTTAAATGATACTACGAATGCTTTAATTGATAATTCTCGATATTGAGCAAGGATTAAGTTTGTTTTTGTGGAAATTACTTATGATTTGAATATTGGTGTTAGCTGAGATGAATAGAAGTTGAGTTAAGATTGGTTATAGCTGATTCTCCCTTGCCGGGACGTATTTACTTTTATTGTTGATCCCTTGCCGGGATAGTGTAGTTTATTGTTGATCCCTTGCCGGGACTCTTGGTATGGTTGTTGCTAAAGGTATATGAAAATATGGATCGGGTTGCACGCCGCAACAATACTATATATGGATCGGGTTGCACGCCGCAATAATACTATATATGGATCGGGTTGCACGCCGCAACAATACTAAATATGGATCGGGTTGCACGCCGCAACAATATTATATTGGATCGGATTGCACGCCGCGATAGTGGTAAAAGTTATATTGGATCGGGCTGCACGCCACAATAGTGTTAAATGTTATATTGGATCGGGTTGCGCGTCGCAACAGTTTTATTATTGTTTTGTTGTAGATTCTGAGTTGTTCTTTCATATTTCTCTTAAGTTCCCGCTGGATTTGACATTTTCCGCTGTAGCATGTATCCCCTCCCATTTAAATTGTTTATTCATGTTTATTTTCCGCTGTATATTATATAACTGCACAGGTTCATCTGGAGTCTGGTCCTAGCCTCGTCACTACCTCGCCGGGGTTAGGCCAGGTACTTACCAGCACATGGGATCGGTTGTGCTGATGCTACACTCTGCACTATGTGCAGATACCAGAGCAGCATTTGGACAGTAGCACTTGGGGAGCCAGCCTTCAGTCCATCCAGAGATCCCGAGGTAGTTCTGCAGGCGTCCGCAGGCCCGGCGTTCTCTTCTATCTCATCATGTACTCTGTTTTCATTTGATTTTGAGACATATTGTATTTCTTTCAGACACTTGTTGTAGTAATCTTAGTCCGTCCGTGAATATTGTGACACCAGATTCCGGGTAGAGGAGTATATTGGCATTGTAGTACTGGCTTGGTTATTTTTAGTTGCTTAAGTCTTCCGCTTATTTCTGTTTATCGTAAATTTTATTATGTTGATTACCTGTTAACTCAAGTTGTTAAAAAGGATTAAAAAGAAAAAAGTTAAAAATTTCTATATTTCATGGCTTGCCTAGCTTCTACGAGTAGACGCCATCACGACTCTCGAGGGTGGGAAATTCGGGTCGTGACAACAATATCATTTATTGTGTATACTAAATTACTAATGGAGAATTGAAAAATTACCATTAGTTCTCAAGTTCTTCGTGACTTTCCTCTCCATCATTAAAGTTGAGGCTATTTATTTTACTATATAAGCCTGGACGGTCTCCTGTGTAAAAGGCACTTGGTTTGATTTTCTTTGATGGCATGAAAAGAACAGTTCAGTAAAAAATGAGATAAGTTTTTTTCTTCCTTTCTCTTTTTAACTTTAAGTAATTATATTAAATTTGTTGATAATATCATTGATTATTTCCTCTTCAATTCGCTATTATAGCTTCACTGCGCAAAGTTTTCGTTGCTTAGTTCACTTCTTTTTTTCTAATTCCTTTTATTTGTTGGTGAGGTTAACATCTTGTGTCTTCAGGACACGATATTTTCAAAAGTGTAGCAGGGGAACGAAGCCAAAGTATGCTGACATATTGCTTAAGGAAATCTGTATATAAAATTTTACGCAATGATGGATCATACGAAGTCCTCAAGTTTCTCAACTTATTCTTTGTTGTTAAAAATCCTCAAATTTTTTCTTCTTATTAATCAATTTGTTTTCCTCTCTTATTGTGAATTTTTTTATAGTAATAATTACTTACATATCGTTTAGTTCAGAAGCAAGTTATACAAATATATTGTAGGGATTATAATGCATTATGTAAGGATTAGTGGTACAAGAATTTTTAATGTAACGTAATGATTATTAATTCAAAGTATCATTGAGGGATTGGCAATACAAGATTGTAATATATGAATTGCAATGTAGAAATTATTTTCTATTGAAATTAATATAGCTTTATTATATATTAATGGATATCTTATAATATTTGTTTATTGTTTTAACAAAATTAACTTGTGGTTACTGTAAGGGTTATTTTTGTTATTTCATTATTTTAATTCATGAATTACTAATTCGCATATTCTTATTTTACATTTTATGCCGCATAAAGTCATAAAATCATTATTGTATTAATTTTTATGCGTATTCATCAAATTTATTCACATCTAAATTAAATTTAAACGGCATATTGATGAATTATTCTCATCTAAACAACATTTAAAAAACAAAAGAAGCTATTTCTAAATTCAAATTCTTCACGGTCGCGCAAAGCGCGAGCAAATTTACTAGTGTAGTTATAATTATTGTAGTATAAATTAACAAGCTAATGTCAAGTGGTATCGAAATAATCAAAAGTTAACATAATATTATATTGGGAAGGAAACAATAGATATTTTTTGGATTAGAATAAACAAAAATATGTCTAGTTATTCTTTTTAAAGTAGGGTATACCTTACTATTTTGTGCTATTTAAACTACTGTAAATAACATAGATTAAGGGTGTGTTTGGTATAACGGAAAATATTTTCCGTGAAAAATATTTTTCAAGAAAATATTTTCTTGGAAAACAAGTAGTAATCTTATTCATTTTTCGGTGTTTTGTATGCCAATTAAGGAAAATAACTTCTCAAGAATATTCATAAATAATTTAGATACAATAAACATGAAGCTATAAACTTTCGAACCAACAACCTTCCGAACCCACAAATTTCATAAATTTTAAAACCGCTAAACTTTCGAAATCACGAACTTTCGAACCCGTAACCTTTCAAACACATAGACCTCTGAACTCATAACTTTGGAACTTGTAAAATTTCGAACCTGTAAACCGAAAGATGAAAAAACTAAAACTGAAAATTTATAAAAAAAAAAAAATCCCGAGGGGGGGGGGGCAGAAAAATAAAAACAGAAATTTTAAATTACAAAAAAAAAGTTAAAAAAACTAGTGCGGGGTGGGGGGGGGTTTTGATCCGACTTCGGGTTTTGACCTAGCGTGGTCCAGGTCGATTTTTACTTTTGGGAGAAAAATATTGGGAAACTTTATAATTAACGCATTTAGGATATTGATTTCTTTTAGAAATAATGATGTTATAAGTTAATTATGACTAGATATGAGTGGTTGGAGGTAGAATCGAGAGGTAAAGCGGTAATTGAGCTTTGATAACCCGTTTGGATTGAGGTAAGTGTTTGCCCTTAACTTTGACTCGAGGGATTAGGGACCCCCGACTTGATTGAGTATGTGAAATTCACTGTGTGTGGCGTATAGGTTGTGGTACGAGTACCTATGCGCCGCCAATTATTTGTTTAGCCTGTTCCCTTCCTCGTTCCTGAATATATTATCTTCCTGTTTTTAACTGTTTCAATGCTTATTGATACTCCATGTCTAATTGCTTCCTTGTTAAATGTTGGTTCTTTATTGAAGTGGTATTAGTTATTCCGTATTTTATGATGTGTTACATATTGGTTTAAGCTGGTTTACCGGTGTTCATAGTTATATATTTCGGTTGGTCTCGTTGTCGTAGTGATAACGGAGTGAAGGTTTCATAATTGTATTAGTCCTTCTGTTTGACTGGTTTGAGGGTTTAATTATTGTGGAGGGTTTTTTGAGCTAAACTGTAAAATGTTCTATTGCTAGTTGGTGTGATTACTAATTGATATGGTGGATCGGGTTGCACGCGCGCAACAGGAGGGAATGAAGGGTGAAGTGATTGTTCTGGTGGGATCGGGTTTGCGCGCCGCAACAAGGAGTAATAAGGGTGACAGGTGGGGATCGGGTTCACGCGCGCAACAAGAGGAATAAGGTGGATATATTGGAGGAAGTAATAAAGGTGGACTGGTGGGATTGGGTTGCGACAGCGCGCAACAAGGAGTATATAAGGTAATGTGACATGTGTTGCTGTTATTGGTGGGATCAGGATGCCCGCGCCGATCATTTTGTTGTTTGTGTATTTTCTCGTGCTGTGATCCATTTTGTAGCATTTGTAATCTCTTAAGGATTGCGTTATAGCGGATTACTGCAATAATAATTGAGTTCCTCAATTCATTTTTACTGCAAATTAACTGTTTCCATTTCATTCCGTTACTACCTTTTGCGTTTATTATCAACTGTAGCAAGGTTATATTGTAAATGCCCCGCCTAAGCCTCGTCAACTACCTCGTCGAGGTAGCTCGACCACTTACCAGTACATGGGGTCGGTTGTATCTGATGATTGCCACTCTCACTTTCTGTGCAGATTTTGGAGTTGGTTGTGGCTTGATCGCAGAGGTCGGTTGCAGGCATTCATCTAAGGAGACCCCAAAGGTAGTCCTGCCAGTTGTCCGCAAGCCTGGCGCCCCCTCCTATGTTCTTACATTTCTGGTTTTATTTTCTTTCAAAGAACAGATATAATTTCTTTCAGACCATACTTGTAGATATTCATTAGAAGTTCGTGAGTTTTGACACCAGTTTCTAGGGTGTTAACACTGTCGTTTTGTTAACTAGTATACAGGTTAATTCATTTTGTACTTCCGCATTTATTTTTGTTCGAATCAGTTTTGTAAATGTTTAATTTTAAAGGTATAAGTGAAAATATGTATTATAACTCTATCGTTGGCTTGCCTAGCAAGTGCGATTGTTAGGCGCCATCACAGTCCCGGACAGTGGGAAATTCGAATCGTGACAGTTTCATTCAGAGAAATTTGAAGGATGTAAACATTTCCTAATACACATTCTCATTTTTTAAATTTTTAGAAGAACTTTGATGCATGTATAATGTGGTTAACACTAATGAAGCATATGCTTTAAACTTTATATATGATAAATTTTAAATGAAATTGAAAGTAACTAAAACTTTTAGTGTGTATGTGATAAAAAAAAATTTAGTATAAGCTTTAATCTCTATAAAATTATAATCATCGGATCAATTAGCCACCATAAGCTGTTTTCACTGAATTGCGTTCAACATTACATACATGTTTTTTGTTATTGCTAACATTTAAGCATTGAGCGATGCGAGTTGTATAATATATTTAGGTTATTATGTTATGATCTGATTATTATTTAGGTTTTTATTTGTATGTGATTAATGAATCGTGATGAGTTTAGATGTTTGTTGATGATCGAGAGTTTGTGTAAGTGTTTGAGTTTTTGGAAAAAAGTGACCAATATATATTTTTTTAAATTATGCTATTTCTTTTTTTATTTGTATTTCTCTATTTCACCTCTTGGAAAAATTTTTAAAAGTTTGATTTATTATTTTGCAAAAAAAAAAAAAAAAAAAAATAAAGAGGTATGGATGCAAAATCATAAACGAATGAGGATTAAATCACAAAAATAGGGCATAAGTTAGGGTTACAAAAATACAAACGAACCCTCTAAAGCTAGGATCATTTAAAATGAAAATCCAAATATCTAAAATATTAAAACGGTGTAAAACTCAGGTACAATAAAAATTTAGATATTTACAATTATTACAAGTGGTTCATAGCCTAATTTTTTATCAAGCGGTATCAAATGATATCAGATCATAATAAAGACTTACCCTTCTCACACTCAAACCAAATACTGCTATTATGACACCTCCCATCATCTTTTATGGAGACTTCATCAAGTACGTACTAGAAAATAGGTAGGAGCGTTGACGGCTACTCTCTCAATTATTAATAGTGTTGTTTTTTCTTATGGCAAAGAATAATATGACTATTTTGCTGGTGAAAATATTTATTTGAAGCAGATTAGAAAAATCCGTCTCTATGTTAACTATTATTATCACTACTTGAGCATAAATGTGAAACAACCAATTAAAGTTTAAACAACAATTAGTCAGACTGACCCAAGAGGTAAAGACTTTGAGCATTACTTTTTTTTTTTGAACGTTAAAACAGGATATTATATATATATATATATATATATATATATAATATATATATATATATATATATATATACACTAAGCTGCGTTTGGCATATTACATTGTTCTTCGCTTAATGCGAAGAGTGAAGGATCAGATGGCCCTTCCTTCATAATGTTTTGATTTCCTAGGCAAAATAGCATATTACAGATAACTACCAGATTACATTCTTAGAGAAAATAGGATCCCCACTCATATCATTTGCAAGCGTTTTTTCTACAAAAACTGGTGTACACTAATACTTCTTAACTTCTTCATGCATCATTATTTTTGCTTCGTCCTCGTTTTTTGCATTTTTTGCTAGTGCATCCGCCACCCTATTGCCTTCTCTGAAGTTATGCGCCAGTACTAGGTCTTCAGCTGGAGCAATATATGACCTGCAAAAAAAGATACGTTATTTAGAGTAGCATGGCCATTTTCAATGGCTTTGATGACGTCTGTTGAATCTGTTTCAATTTCTAATGGAAACAGCATGAATCTGTGAGCTAATTTGAGGCCTTCTGAGTGACTGTAATTCAGCGTGTAGAGGAACATATGGCATTGGTTTCTTTTGGAAGCCAATAATCCACTTTCCACTGCAACTTCGGAAGACCTCACCTATTGCCACTTTTGAGGTTCATGAGCACCATCAACGTTGAGTTTGTTACCACCCCTTTTGAGGGGGATGCCATTTGATGTTCAATGGTCATTTTTTGAGTAATAGGGTTACTTGTGAGAGGTCATGAGTAGTGGAATTCCATGGCATGATGTACAATGGTTTTGAGTGACTGGGAGAAATTTGTGTTGTTTTTGTTGTTGCTGTTTCTATTTTAACCAAATTTCCCATACCACGAATGAGGGAGTTGTTGCCAGTCAATGAAAGTATTGGTGAATTTTGGGGATTGGTTTTGAGGAAAAGACAACCAATGCTCATTGGAGTTATGGATAGTGATTAGCCTAATGTGCCCATAGCCTTTGGACAGTTGTGCAGGTGAGGAAGATGTGCCGTGGGGATTCCTCATCAGTATGGCACATGGCACAATCTAATTCTTATCTATGTTGATGCCAAGTGTGTTGGAGGTATTGTCCGCAAGGAATTCTGTTGTGTAGGCTTGCAAGAAGTATTTTATTTATTTTTGGGCATTTGAGTTCCCAAATCCGTTTAAATCCAGACGAGGGCATTGATTTTCCTGGAGGAGTTTGGCACATAACTGGAGGTGAAGCTTCCACTAGGAGTGGACCAAACGCGTGTGTCTTGTTTTATTAAGGGGAATGGAATCTTGTTTATGTTGTTTGAAATTTCTTTTGGGATATGAAGGAAAGATTAGATAAGTTCCATTGATTGTTGACAATGATATCTTTAATGGTCATGTTACTTTTCCTGATGAGTGAGAGGTCCCTGAAGACATTGTCCGGAGGGGTGGGCAGTTGGGAAATCCAGGAGGAGGTCCAATGTTGAGACTTGAATTACTACATTGGATAGGTTATTTCCTTTGGAGCAAGTCGACCATTTGTAGAATAGCATTTTCCATACAAAGGAGGAGTTTTTTCTTGGGTTGCTTTTGCAGTTATTTTATGGATGATATGCTTGCCATAATGCAGTTTGATTGGTAATGAGCCTCCATGTAAGATTAGAGAGAGAATTTTAGGTTTTTGTTAATAGCAGTATGGAGGCCAAGGCCTCCCTCCTCTTTTTGGTTTTAATATTCTGCCAATTAATTGTGATTTTTTTGAGTCGCTATTTGTACCCCAAATAAAGTTTCTTTGAATGCGATCAATTTGCTTTAGAGTTTTATTTGGGAGGAGTGTATATAATGGCATGGCTTGGGATAGCATTTAGGGTAGAAATTGCTAGAGTAGTTCTTCCAGCGATATTGAGAACTTCCCTTTTTTGAAAGCTTCCTATGCAAAGTTGTCAATGATGTATTGGTAGTCCTTTGGGGTGGGGTGATTGTTTAGGATGGGTAGCCCAGGTATTTCCCAAAAGACTTGCCTATTTTTGATGTTGAAATAGGAGGCAATCTCCTGGGCAGTATTGGGTGGGACAGTTCCTGGAGACCAAATATTTTGATTTTTGTGTGTAATGTTCTGCCCAGACAACTTGCAAAAAATAGGAAAGACTGTTCTTTTATTGTTTTGCAGGATTTTTCATTAAGTCTAGACATGAGGGTTAGGCTCACAAAGAAAGGTGAGATATGCCTGCATCTTTTGGGCTAAGGTGAATTGGATCCCATTGACATATTATCCACTGATGGGGAAATCAGACGGGAGAACATTTCCATACATAGAATGAAAATATATGGAGATAGAGGGCACCCTTGTCTTATTCCCCTACTAGGGCTGAGAAGTCAGTCATGGTGCCCATAACTAGTATGGCATTCTACTGGAGCAAATACATATTTAAGATTAGAGTCGAAATAGTTGGACGAAAGTTGAAAAATTTAAGGCATGTTGTGGATGAAGGACCATTCAAGGCGGTAAATGCTTTTCTCCAGGTCTAATTTGAGGATCATACGGCCCTTTTTCCTTTCATTTTCTTGAAGTTGATTGATTATTCTTGGACCAATATGGCATTATCACTGGTTTCCTTCCTTTAATGAAGTAGCTTGAAGGGGTTGATCAGATTGTTAAGAAAAGGTTTGATCCTGTTTGCGATAATTTTGGTAATGATTTTATAAAAGGTATTACAAAGCCCAATTGGCCTGAAGTTTTTAAGGTAATTAGCATTGTTGAATATTTGGGATAAGGCAGATGTAGGTATCATTGATCCCTATAGGGAGGCTTTGTTTTTAAAAACTTGGTAGCAACCCTTGATAACTGAGGGCCGACAATGTTTCCATATTTCTGGTAGAAGAAAGGATGGATACCATCTGGGCCTGGAGCCTTGAACGGCTTAAGGAAAAAACTGCATTTGGTGATCTCACAGGCTTTTAGGGGATTGTCCAGGCTGATTAGGTTTTGTATATTGTGGGCACAAGGATTAGGATTGTAGTTCCTGCCACTTAGAATATTCAAGAGAGTGGTGAAGGCATTTTTGAAGAATTGCTTAGTATGATTTAAAGGTCGATAGGATTATCAATCCAATTACCCTGGTCATCTTTTATAGTACATAATTTTGTTTTTCCTTCTATTATTTGTGGCCAATAATGTTGAAAAAACTTTGTATTAGAGTCCCCTTCCTGGATCCAGGAAATTCTTGGCCTTAATTTTCATAATCATCTTCCATTTTTTAGAAAGTTATCACAAAATCATATTGGAGGACGTTCTAAGTTTTGGAGGAAGATGCTATTTAGTAGTAATCGGATTCTTGTATGCCTTTTAGTCTGGCCAGAATTCTTTTCTTCTCTTTGCGTATTTTACCAAAAATATTAATATTCCAATCTTTGACTTTCCTAATAAAATTATCTGAGGATTCAATGATAATCAGCACCCTTCAATTATCTTTTATCTAGATTTGGAAGCTAGGGTGCCTGCCACCAAAAGGATTCTAACCTAAAAGGTTTTGGAAATCTATAGGTTTTTGTCGGAACTAATTGGAGCAATAATGGATTATGGTCGGAGCAGGTTTTGTGTAAATGGGTGACAGTAGCATTTGGGAACGCAGTGATCCACTCGCATTTTGCTAGAATTTTATCAAGCTTTCCATAATAAGCCCTTTATTTTTCCTCCTTCGTTTGACCAAGTAAATTTACAGCCCTTATAACCTAAGTCTGAGAGGCCACACTTATTAATTACATCCCAAAGAATATTTAGTACGTCTGCTACTAACCATATTTCCTCCTAATTTTTTGTTAGAGTCTAGAACATCGTTAAAATCTCCCCCTACTAACCAGGGACCTGTACGATGGTCCTGCATGTTAACTAGATTGTCCCAAAGTTGATTCCTATCTTTTACCATAGTACTAGCATATACTGAAGTAAACAGCCAGTAATATTAGAAGAGATTACTCGATGGTTGCACTTATTTCCTGGTTTCTTCTTACAAAGCTGTGCACATTAACAACAGTGTGATTCCAAAGAACAACCATTACCCCTGATTGACCGTTAGAAGGAATTTCAATCATATATTGTGAAACCGAATGGGTTGAGAAGAGGCATATGGTTGTCCATGCGTGTTTCCAGAAGAGTGACCATGCTAGGCTTGTGGGGTATCGATCATTTCCCTAAAATGAAGCCTGAAATTATCGTTGGTTACCGCACGAAATATTCTAGATAATGAAGGAGATGGGCCTATTCATGGTTAGTTCCACTTGTGGAGGTCCCCATCTCCAGATTTCGTGGGGCATGGACTGGGTTCCTCCTTTGGAATGGAACAAGGATCATTGCATGCTGACCCACAGAAGGTCTTGCTGGTGGACGAATGTCCATTGTGCATTTGTAGAGAGCTAGAGGGCATTGAGAATTTGCCTCTGTTCCTGCCTCTCCATGAAAAGATGAAGACTTTTACGTCTTTAGATTTGAACTTTCGATTACTAATTCTGGTATTAAGATGGGGGCTCCACTGCTTCTTCCATCGTGGCCTTCTTGTGGTTAAGTGCTTGGCTGTGTATGGGGTTGGACAGTGGTTTGGTTGAGAGGAGTTGTTGCATGTGAACACGGGATTTTGGATGGTGCATGTATGTCCCAAGGAGTGAATATTGGATTCAAGGAGGTGGCTATCTCTGGAGTGAAGAAGGGAAGGCTTGAAACTGACTGGGCAGTCTGAAGAGTGACAAAGTGTTGTGGCATTTGCCATTCCCCCATCATGTTGTTTTGGTTGCATGTGAGGTAGATTCGGTGCAATTGGTTGAAGGATGTTGTTCAACCAGAAGTGATTTTAGGTAGTTGTTCATTGCAAGGCGATTCCTCCGATATCAGTTGAGCAAGGTAATGAGAGTTGTGAGGGACAATTATGGTTTCCCTCCCATTTAGCACGGTGGTGAATGAGAGTGCTGACCCATCAGTCCCAATTCCACCCACGATTGTGGCTGATGATTCTCTGGCATGGGGGTTGGATCAGGATTGTTGGAGTTTGGGAGAGGAGGCTGATTGGGATTGTTTTGATTTGCCATGCTTTGTTGAAGCGGAGAAGTTGGATTAGCTGTAGTGTCTCTTGGCTATTGGAATTCTGGGCATTGTAATTTGGAGAGGGAAGGTTTAGAGGATGTGTTTTGTTCTTGGGAATACACAGAATTAGAGGCAATGATTGTAAGATCTGTTTGCATGTGCATGACTGGGATAGCGTATTGGTATTAATAGTTTGGGAATTTGTTTGTTTCTGATCTACGTGTACAATGGCAGTGTCCATTTGTAAAAAGGGACCTTCGTTGTTGCCAAGTATTTAATTTCATTTGTAGTGCCCTTGTTGGTAAGGGGGTTGGGGGGTGGTATGGGTGTTACGAGGTGGGTATTGGTGTTGTTGCCCTTATTGGTTCCATGGGGATAGGGGTTGGAGAGGTGCCCTAGGGTCTGAAAACACTATTTTCTTTTTTTTAAGAAATCACTAGGATTATTGTTTGCAGGAAGTAAGGTTATTAAGAGTAAAACTACTATTATTTAGGTTTTTAATCGAAGGGTTAGTAGAAGCATGCGTTAATGACAGTGTGTCGTAGGGTCTACTAGATCATTATCAAGGTGGTTTTGTGGGTTATCTAAAACTATTTCTGATAAGTGAGAGGAGAGAAATGGTTATGGGAGTATTCGCGGAAGGGAAGATTGAAACGTGATTTCTGTCTATCGTGTTATTGACTTTGTCACTGTGGTTGGGTCTTGCCTGTAATTAAAAACTTGAGTAGTAAGGGAATTTACCTGTGGAAGCATCATAGATATTAACGTTTATACCTGTTGTTGATGAAGGTTCTTTACTTGTGGCTTGTTTTTTGGTACCTTTTTGAATGAAACAGTTTCCAGTCCTCGATGATGCAAGGTCTTCCACTGCTGGTTTAAGCTGGTCCTTTTGATGACTTTCCTTGTTCTTCTTGTATGTTGTGTTTTTGTGTTTTTTGCTGCAGATCTTCTTTTTCTTTTATGAATGGTGCTTTTATTTGGTATTGGTTTATAGGCACTTGCTGGATGAGTGTCCTAGGTAGCCACAGTTGAGCAAAGGAGCTTTTCACATTCGTTATAAAACTTTGTTTGTGTATCTACCATACAAAGGATTTAACCTGTTTGTTTAAAGGTAATTCTAACATATTCTGGCATAACGACCACAAGGGCTGCAGAGGTACATGTATCCACCTTTGAGCAGACGCCCTATTTTGTTACCAACCTTGGCAAGAATCTTGTCGTCGGTAGAATTTCTGTGGTAGCTTAGGCAGTCTTACCCTTATTGCTGTTAGCGTTTGTATTGCTCTGATGGCACGAAATTAGTTCCCATCGCTGTACTGATAGAAAAGCCCCAAAGAAGAACCAGGGCCCTTTTTGTAAGGCTATTGCCATGTTTCTTCTTTGTTGAACTTTACTGTGTAGTAGCCTTCTCCCAGATCAATAAGAGGAAAAGCTTCAGAAGGCTTCCATAAATCAGTTATTTCCGTTTGAGTACCTGATGGAGAATTTTTTTCTCTTGTATTGATTATTAAAGAGAATCTCCAGGATAGTAGATACTTGCTATCTCCTCTCAGTATTTGACTAGCTGTTGTTATTTTTCAGTTCTGATGCTGAATCTCACAAGTCCGTCTCGATGGGGTCAATTGCCATAGGTAGTAAGTGAGATATGTTGAGAAAGATGAAGAAATTATTTCGTGGTCATTGGTCAGAGCTTTTCCTTAAACGAGGAAGGGGCAGTTGATTGGCCCTGTTGAAATATCAGGTGTGTTTGGGAGGTTCAACTTGAAGGTTGGGACTTGTCCATTTCAGATTTTTAAGAACTTGTTATGGAGGAAGTTAATACGGTGGTAAGAGATAACTTAAGTTAGCAAAAGACTGTAAGAGATAACTTTTGAGCATTACTAAACTAGCTAAGAAGGGGTATAATTTAGTATTTATGTAATATTATAAATAAAAAAAAGAATATTATTGGGAAAACATAAAATGACAATCTAATTAAAATATAAATAATAAACTATTATTGATATGACATCAACCAATAATCATTGCCTTTGAAATTCTTAAGAAATCTAATAATGTAGGCAATTCATCCTTTTGGTAGTATTCAATAAGTCTAGAAATTGCATTTATTTTTAGCCTAACGTTTCTTCTCTAAGCATTCTTTGATATAACGTAAGGGCATGTAACATTTGTTCAGGGGTGGCTCTAGGGCGAGACTATTAAAGTCTTTGCTTTAGGCTCCCAGATTTTCAAGGCACCAAAAAGTTTTAACAGTAGATTTTATTATTTTATTAATTGCTTAGAAAATATTGAAATATGTAGAAAAAAAGTACGAAAATTTCTATACAAACAGAAAGAAAGAAAGAAAGAATGCTTTATTCTTAACAGTAATTTTTTTTAGAACTTTAAATTAAACTATTCAAATTTTCATATTACTAATAAACTTTTTTATATCAATATCCGATACGTTACAAATATGTGGCTAACATCTTATTATTTCGAATTAAACCTTACCAATGTAAATTACAATATTATTAAGTGAAGTTCATGGTTTTTATATTTTGTAAGAACATTGTACCTTAAACAACAAGAAAACTCTACAGTATTAAGAGTTTAAGGCCTCTTAAATTAATTTAACTTTTAGAATACCAACTTTATTGATTAGCCCTTGTTATTTGCTCAAATAACGCATAAGCCGACAAATTACTGCAGAAAACGATGCTTCTTTTTAGTCTTTTTAGATTGTTCCAAGAATACTATATTTATTTTAAAGCTTCAAATACACAAACTCTGCATCATCATTTTTATATCTTCCTGATAATTTTTCTTGACAAATCTCATATAAATGATCTCCGCTGGTGCATAGTGTGTCAGCAAACAGAGATCGCGAGAAAATTTGGCTTCAAATTAGCATCTTTAACACCTTTGAACATGATTTTTATTCTGGAAATATGGCATTGTAAATGCATGTGGTCGCATCACGCCAATTTTTTCAAAAATCTTTGATGGTTTTATAAGCATCTTTTAAAATTGTCTATACTCCCATGCAAAGTTATCATCAGCCTAAAGGTCTTGCAATCTAGCTCGAGATCGTGCCAAAAGTATCATCTTAAATTTTTTATTAATGAATTGAGGTATACCTACTTGGTGACATGCATTTACTGCGTAATGAAATGTATGCAAGAGTAATTGAAGGCCCGTTCTGCCATTTTTTAAACATATATACTGCTTCACATATCTTATTTAGAATTTTTGTGAGTATCCTTTAATTTTAGTTACCAAGAATTTTTATATTTCATATTAATTAATTATTATTTATTTTCTTAATCGTGCTCTGAGATGTTAGGTTGAAGAGCTTTTTCTTTTTCTATTAACGATATTATTTTTATTCTTTTAAATAATATCGTGATACGTGACATTAGGATGTTGAATTAGTACGAGCTTTTCGGCCTTCTGGAATTTTGAGGTGGTGGACGCAGTCGATTTATGAGCGTCTTCCACTAATAATATCCTTGTTTCTACAGAATAACTCAAATTTTAGTTTTTTTTTTTCCGTCGCCACCCACCTACTACCCCCTTCCCCCCCCCCCCCCCCCCCCCCCCCCCCCCCCAAAAAAAAAAATTTTTTTTTTTTACTTTTTTTTTTTGTAATTTCAAATTTCTTTTTTTTTGTTTTACTACATCACCCCCCCCACCTCACTC